>NW_024738608.1:6323504-6741004 GCF_018991925.1 Homarus americanus | reverse complement strand
TAAACAACTTGAGGTTGAGGTGGAGAGGTTACTTGAGGTCGGTGTGGTGTGTGTGGTGGTAGAGGTGGAGGATGAGTCTACCACACGGAGAGATAGCTATTGGTGGTAGCGGTGGTATTGTGGGCCATGGTAGCGGTGGTATTGTGGGCCATATATCAGTATTAACCTCCTCACCATCACCACCCGCCTACCATACCACCACTAATTCACCACCCACCTACCATACCAGCTCACCACCCGCCTACCATACCACCACTAATTCACCACCCACCTACCATACCAGCTCACCACCCACCTACCATACCAGCTCACCACCCACCTACCATACCAGCTCACCACCTATGTCCTCCCCACAAGGCAGCTACCACCATCACCACCACAACAACAACACCAACAGTGGGACGTCTTCTCTGAATTTACCACCGCCCTTGTCACCTATGTCTCACACTCCTGCCACACACTCCGTCATCGTGCCCAACTCTGCAGTCATCCATCACCAAGGTCAGTCAGTCAATCAGCATCTCATAGGTAACATGGTAGTTCTCAGTTAATTACTATAGCCATATTTTACCTGACCCCAGAGTGTACAGTATGTATGTATGTATGTATGTATGTATGTATGTATGTATGTATGTATGAATGTATGTATGTATGTATGTATGTATGTATGTATGTATGTATGTATGTATGAATGTATGAATGTATGTATGAATGTATGTATGTATGTATGTATGTATGTATGTATGTATGTATGTATGTATGTATGTATGTATGTTCTGTTTTGTTTACCCAGGAGAGTGATAGATGATAAGGAGGACTAAGAGAGATTTATACCCAGTAAGATAACACAACACCTCAGCTTCGTTAAATACCCGTGGTTGAGTCAGTCAGCTCTATACTCTCCTTTCCTGAATGCTAGACTGGCTGACTCACTGACTGATTAACTGACTGACTGTAAGTTCTTAGTTTACCATGGATTTTTGATAACTCCTATTAAGACTGGGGACCTATTAACACTTATACTCAATTCAATTCCCCTATAATCATCCTTCTCTCTACAGGCAATACCTCCCTATGCAACGTGGGCGTGTCCATCATGGGCGGCGGGGGCGGGGGAGGTGAGGTGGTGACGAACATAGGGGGAGTGAATAACCTGGTGGGCCTTGCGTGCTCCATTTGTGGGGACCGAGCCACGGGGAAACACTACGGTGCCCACTCCTGCGATGGCTGTAAGGGCTTCTTCCGTCGCTCCGTCAGGAAGAACCACACGTACAGCTGCAGGTGAGAGAGAGAGAGAGAGAGAGAGAGAGAGAGAGATTTTGGGTATACATACAGACTTTTCAGCAACAAAAATATTGAAGGACTAACTGGTGAGAAGTAAACTGGTGAAGGATAGACTGGTAAAGGATAGACTGGTAAAGGATAGACTGGCGAGAAGTAAACTGGTAAAGGATAGACTGGTGAAGGATGGCGGGTAAACTGTTGTAAGCACTCCTAACTCCCGCGTCTTCCTCAGGTTCAACAGGGCGTGTACCGTCGACAAAGACAAGAGGAACCAATGTCGCTACTGCAGGCTGAGGAAGTGTATCAGAGCTGGCATGAAGAAGGAAGGTAGGAGAGAGAGAGAGTAGCCTAGCTTAAGTATCTCCACAAACCATAACAAAAAATACTGTACTAGTGGAGTTTATTATTGTTATTATTATTATTATTATAATAATATATCAGAATATTATTAACGGCTTGGAGCTACAGACAAAATTCAACTCTTAGTTATTGGCATTTCAACCTTATTAGTACCATAACGTACTGACACAATAACATTAACCATTTCGTTTAAAAAGTATTAATGCATTGTGTTGACAGCTGTGCAGAATGAACGTGACCGCATCAGTACCCGCCGCCCCAGCTATGACGAGCCCGGGGGGTCTACAGGCATGACGCTGACAACCCTCCTCAACGCTGAGCATCTCTCTCGTCAGGTGGGTCCTCCTCCCTCTTACACTCATTCTCTCTCCTTCTCTAACTCCCGTGTGATCGTTCTATCTTTCATGTACTTATCTCTCTCTTTTTATATAAACTCATTTCTCTTCCCATCTCTCTTAGTTTCATTGTTTCTCTCCCTTCCTCTTCACACATGCATAAACTACAATATCTATTACCCAGGGTTCCTTAGAAGAGTTGGCAAGCATATCTTATATCGTAACGCTCACCATGACATTAAACTTTTTGTACAGCTCACGTGGAGGTCTTCTCTCTCGTGGCTAACAACAGCTGACCTTGACGATAACAACACTACGCCTTAGAATAATCTCACCTGTTGACAATATCTGTTATGAAATGATTGATTTGATTGTCCTGGCTGTTAAAATTAGGTTGACAGGTTAGGTTACGTTAAATTTAGGTTAGAGTAGTTATGGTCTGGTTAAGTTGTCAGGTTAAATTAGGTTAGGTTAAATTGTCAGGTTAGGTTCGGCATTCCCCCAAGCCATTAATGTCACGATATTCTACTGTACTGTTGGTCGAGGGAATACAGCGAGGGTGATGATTACAACGTTTTCCTGCATACGTGAAAAAGTCCCAGTTAGGTCAGAAAGGCAGGTTTGAGGCTGACTAAACTCAGCCACAAAATAAACAGAAGTTAATGATCTACTCCGTGTATGTGTCACATGACTACGCCAAGCCATCCCGAGTTCCTGGTCGTGTTTGATTTCTTTCTAATACACATTAACTCCCCATTGGATTACTTGCCATTTGTGTTGTGGAGTGTTGATCCAGCAGTGTGCAGCAAAAGGTGGATCATTATGTTAGGTTAAATGTGCCATGGTAAATTTGTATCTGCTCCCACAAATGCTTATAGCACGCATAGCTTTGTACACCCGGCTCTAACAAAACTAAATTAATCAAATTTTATGTAAGGGACGCAGGTCAGCAATTAAGTAGCGTTCATTGAAACATCAACAATGAATCTTATGTAACTATTAACAAAATGTTGCAAGTAATATAACTATACACGGTAATATTGACGTTTCCTTGCTTAGTCATACAATTTCTTCATGAAACCGCAATTAAAAATTCAAACCTGACCTGATAAATCCCCACAATAACAAATATTCATCTACATGGTTTGCTGGAAAACAATATGTAAGACCTCGCAAGAAAATTAAAAAGTCACTTTTTAAGCTTCCCGCGATAATGGTTGACAGAAGCAACAACTTACTCACCTTGCCCTGCCTTGTAAATAACAATTGAAGTTTGGCTTCTTGTCCCTCACACTGTAGTGTCACAAATGATGATTGTAGACACGCATTAATACCAAATAATACTGAAGCACAGAGCAAATAAACAACGAACTAGAACTTGTCACAGAGCCCGGTCGGTTATACTCCCAGTAACTTTAGGTCCGCGAACCTACACTTTAAATCTACCAATAATGTTAATTTAATTTTATATATAACTAATATACAGTAAAAAAAAATCAGATATTTTTCATGACATGCAAAATTTTTATATACACATTTAGACCACCATCCATATTAATTTAGCAGGATGTACAGTAGCTCCAAAATCTGTAGGAATCATACGGTTTATATTTCCCTTCCATCAAAGGATCTAGTTATCAGTGCAATATGACTATTTTAACACCAACGGGAAGATACAGCTGTAGATAGATGACATAAATACATGAGTGTATAGGGGATGTAGATAATGACTTATTCTAAACACGAACAATCACAAAAAAGTGTGAAATTAACATGTGTGCTTTTACCTACTGATGGGCCCTTGTGTTTTAAGGTGGTGGCTTGTATCTCTGCCCTCCAGATAAGTTGCTTGCCTAATATAGCATGATATATTTGGAACATATTTGCATAAAGACATTTATTATGACTTTGCCTTAAAGATCAGTGCCTTTCCTACTTGAATCCCTAAAACTTACATTTAATCATGTATAAAAATTTAGGTGCACTGAGGGAAGAAACATTTCCTCAACATACCTAAGGTTTGTAAATGTTGAAGTTCAGGAGCTCAGAGTTGGGGTGACACTAATTTGTATATGTAGACACACTATGAACGTCTCCACACACACACACACACACACACCTGTGAACCCCAGATGTGATTCCTTAATTTTAAAAGACTATATCCTGTATAAGACTATCATTCAGCAACTTACATTCCTCTCCATGCTAGTGACCTAAGTTGACTTTTACCTTCTCCCTGAATGTGACCTAGCTGACCCTTACCTTCCTTTCCCTGAGTGACCTGAGTTGACCCTTACTTTCCTTTTCCTATGAGTGACCTGAGTTGACCCTTTTTCCTTTCCCTGCGAGTAAACCGAGTTGACCCTTTCCTTCCTTTCCCCACCAGTAAACTGGGCTGACACTTACCTCCTTCTCCCTGACTGTGACCAAAGTTGACCCTTCTTACCTTCTCCCTGACTATAACCTGAATTGACTCATAACTCCCTGTCAGCAGTTCTCACCAGCAGTGGGAGAGATAAGTGTCATGAACAAGAAGGTGGCCGGGGTGATGGACGTGTGTGACAGCATGAAACAGCAGCTTCTCATCTTGGTCGAGTGGGCCAAGTACATCCCTTCCTTCTGTGACCTCATTCTCGACGACCAGGTTAGGTTAAGTGAGGTTAAGTTAGGTTAGTTAATTAATTTTGATTAGGTTTTCAGGTTACATTAATTTGGGTTAATTAGTTTAGGTTAAGTTAGCTTAGATTAGTTTAGGTTAAGTTGGCTTAGCTTAGGTTTCAATTCCTAAGTACTGTCCATTACATATGACCCTTTTAAGTATAGCACTGCCTGTCATTTACTACTTTCCTGAATACTATTCTACCTATTGTGGTCTACCCTCTACTATCTTCCCAAATACTGCCTGGTCAGTTGAGATCCATTAGTTACTGTCCTCATGACTAGGTAAGGACCCTTGGGTATTGTCTATCAGGAGCAAGTGCTTTTCTAAGTCACCAGATATGAGTACCTATATGTATTATGTGTTTCACTTTGAGAGAAGACTGGAAAAACATGGGGCAGATCATTATGGTCGATTACAGAGCTGTGACTATATGTTGTGCCTTGTATAGTGGCTAATCCACTCATCTGCCAAGTCCACTTACTGTGACTGACCTATACCTAACCTGTTTGTCTTAAATAATTTTACAGTAACTGCCTTAATATACCATGTGGAGGTGTAATGGTCAAATTTACTATTTGTAGGTGTAGTGACCCTAATTGTCAAGGATGAGTGTAGAAACCTAAATTGCTAAGTGTAGGTGTAGTGCTATGCATGGGTGTAGTGACCTAAATTATCATGCACGGGAATAATGACCTAAGTTGTCATGCCCAGACGTAGTGACCATGCTGTCTTCCCTGCAGGTGGCACTGCTGCGGGCCCATGCAGGGGAACACCTGCTGCTGGGGGCTGCCTGGCGCTCCCTCAACCTCCAAGACATGATCCTACTTGGCAACGACTGTGTCATCCTCAGGAACTCCTCTGGTATTAGTGACCTTGGTGATGAAGCTGTGATTTGTTCTTGGCTTTACACAATAACTGAGTAAAACTAATGAAATATATTTATTTTTTCAACAAATTAAAATTAAAAGTTTTAAAGACTTGCAAAATTTACCCCAGAAGAAAAATTTAGGCTTACACAATATGAAAGTCAAATACTGTACCGTACACTACAGTGATTTTCTATGAATTAAAAAGGTAAAGATGAGGTAAATTTAGTACAGAAGAAAAGTTTGGACTCACATATTTAAGCAGATCTTTAATTAATATTTGTATATCTTTTCTTGATGCATAATAACAGACATGGTAAAAGCACAGATTTTACTTAGCCTGTTTATCACTTGCAAGTTTTCTAGTTCATCAGACTGTCACTTACTGCTATATGTACAGTAGCTAAAACTACTATCTGTGCAGGTGGGGGTAGATATGCTCCGAAATTTAACGTGTGACTAGTGACAGCTCTCATATACCAAACTTTATCGTCCATGGTCTCATATTGTTTCCCACAAAGTATGCACAGATAGTTGTTTTAGTTACTGTACATAGAAATCGACTAATACTGTTTAGTTAACTGTAGCAAGCTTAGTCTGTACCGTGACAGTGCTTACCTGGGTCCAAACTCACTGAGGCCTGTACAATGAAAATTTCTTGAAACCGAGATGTAAGAATGCATAGAGACTACGCTACCTTTATTTGACTCAATTTCAAACATGAGGAATACTTATTGTATGACCTTTTAAGAATCTGGACATAGTACGTGTGTTGACCATAAAAAGCATCACAACCAATATCGCTACCTGGGAGCTATTATTCACATCACCATAACAACCAGAATAATCTGATGTTCTGACCCAAAATATCTCTTCTTTAACCGAGACCTTGTGATATGGAAAAAATAAATAAAACAGGTGTACTGAATTGTAAGGAGATGCAAACAATTTTTCATATTACGTATAGTACTGTACTTGTCTGACTTTTGCCTCACTTATAAATATCAAGTACTGTACATTACCATAACCATTTCGAAAGGATAAGTACAGTAAAATAAAGTAAAGTAGTGTGAAGTAAGTAAAGTAGTGTAAAGTATAACATGATCTCCACGTTAAGTTCGGTTTTACTACATGATGCATCCACGAGCTATATCCTTACCAAAATCGATGTTAAGTAGGTTTTATGCAGAGCAGCTTTAGTTACCTGGATTAGTTGCTTTAAGGGCTGGTGTAACTCAATATGAAGGACTAAAGGTGTTGTAAGTTTATATCCCTGGAATGAGGAGAGATTCTGTCGGTAGTCAAGTTCATGAGAAATTGATAGTATACAGGGTTAGAGAGTCTTAAGGAGTTAAGAAATGATATGATATTGTTTTTGAAGCTTATGTGTGTTTGTGGTATTGGTGTGTTTGTGGTATTGGTGTGTGTGTGTGTGTGTGTGTGTGTGTGTGTGAGAACAATTTTAGGGGTCAATTTAGGTGTTCAGATTTGACATGGACCTGACTGTAGTATATTGAGATTAAGGACAAGCCATTAACATCTTCTTTATATACACACACACACAGGCTTCAAAAACAGCATTGCATCACGTCATATTTCAACCACAAGCATGACTCCTTAACATATACAAATTAAGAAACAACCGTAAACTTTAAAGTGAATAAGCCCCACAAATAGTTGATTAGAGGAAGTAACAGAAGTCATTATACATGTTGGTAATTGGTTAGAGAGAAACTGAGATCATTATTGTCAGTAGTAGTCAATAGCCATATATTAATACCAATCCTTTATAGCCATACATTATTGACACAGATTTAGTAGCCATAATAGTGGAAGAATAACGGTAGTCTTGAAGATCCCAGAGTAAGACTATGGTGATATAAAACAATATATGACCCCATCTTTAGAATGTACTGTAGTAATGTGTGTGTTTGTGACTAACTTCAGTAACCTGCATGATATTGATAAACATGATATTGTTAAGTATGAACTGATAAAAGTTGTATTGATAAGGATGAACTGATAAGAATGTTATTGATAAGAGTGATATTGTTGGCTGACTGATATTGAGAAATTTTTTTAAGAATGGAACAGTATTGTAAAGATGCCAAGAATGAATTGGTAAGCATGATATAAAGAATGATATTGTAAAGACTGATAGTGAGAAAGATATGACAAGATATATATCAAGACTGAATTGAGATGGAATGTGTGTGACAATTAGGATAATATAAAGATATAACCAGATAATTAATTTTTATGGTATCTTTCTCATTGTTACATTGGCCAACAGAGATAGAGTTGAGTAGGATAGGTCAGCGGGTCATGGACGAGCTAATACAGCCACTTCGGGGCGTCCAGGTGGATGAACAGGAGTACGCTTGTCTCAAAGCCATCGTCTTTTTTGATCCAGGTGAGTCGAAGTTACTATTCTAGGTTGAAGGTTTTATGATATGACAAGGAGTTAATTAATTATGCTAGGGAGGGCTTTTGTACATTGTTGTGACAATATGTCTTAACCCTTTGGTTCTGGGGGTTTCTCTAAGCTGAATAAAATCCTAAAGTACAACAATCAGTTACGAAAGGATTAAAAGTTACCGTATTAGAATGCAGAACGCCTCCTGTGATAAACAGAATGTCATTGTAATATCATAGCATTGTTCATTTCATCATTTCATTTATACCTGTATACGTATGTAAAATATCATTACAAGCTTTCAATTACTCTACATATGCATAATATCACTGCAAAATTTTCAGTCATTCGAGGTCTTCGTAATGTGGAGAGGGTGAAGGCTCTGCGCTATCAAGTACAACTACTCTTAGAGGACTACATTAATGACCGGCAGTATGAGTCCCGGGGCAGGTTTGGGGAGGTCCTGCTCACACTCCCGGCACTACAGTCCATCACCTGGCAGATGATAGAACAGATCCAGTTTGCTAAACTCTTTGGGGTTGCGAGGATTGACAATCTGCTGCAGGAAATGCTCCTGGGTGGTATGTATATTGAGTTCAGTAGCTCTGGTAAATTTAAGGAGATTCATACTGTAGTTGTGCTCAAGGGGGTGGATCAGAACAGTGTACTACTGGGTTAATGCTGCCTGGGACAGTGGGTTGGTAGCCTGGTTGCTTTGGTAGGATGTTACTGACCTACTGTACATTCACATTTGGTAGGTCAACACCAACTGCCTGAATGACTAGTAAGCAGGTACTGTGGTGAAATGATACAGTAAATAGCATTGTACCAAGGCAACCAGCCCATTGTCCCAGGTGGCTATGGCCCCAACTAACCCATTGGTCCATCTAGGATTTTGTTCTGTGTCCCAGTGGCCCAGTCTGCCCCTGCAGGTAAGTACAGTACAGTTAATTATATGTAATTCATGAATAGAAAAGACATTATTAAATGTAAAATGTAATTAGCAAAATTGCCTCTTAGAATTAGAACTTTTAGACCCAACAACCTTTGACTTTAGAAAATATCTATTTGTTACTGTACTACTGTTATCTCACAGGAGCAACTGCTGATGCTGTCAATGGTGTGTCGGGTAGTTCTGGAGGTGGATATGGCGGAGGCGACGGAGGCATTGGAATGGGAGTCCCAGTTCCTCCCCCTGGTGGAGTCGGCCTCCCGATACCTTTAGGAGCGGCCACAGCAGCGGGAGGCGGAATGGCCATGGGAATGAATGTCGGTGGTGAGAACTTGCAGGTACCCACGTCTTCCCACTGCGGCTCTCAGAGCCTGTCCCCATACAACAGTGGTGAAGGGAGTAATGGTCACTTGGGTGTTATCATTCGGGATGGGACAAAGGACCATAGCCAGCCCAGAGTGGAGAGAACTTTTAAACAAGAGTGTACTGACTCAAATTATGATCTGTGATGCTTGTTGGCAGTCTGTGTGTGGTGTTTGTGTTTCAGGTGCTTCAGCCGTCAGGGTTATGTACATCATTATACAGGATCACTTATAAAGGTCATACAAAAGTAACAAAAACAAACTTTTTAGACTTCATCAACTTGAGGAAGGACTCGGGTAGGCAATGGGATTCCATTAATGCATAAGAAGATGGTGTAGCCAACACTGATAAGGTTTTGTAGAGATTTTTAAATGTTTTAATGAATAAATGTTTACAATAATGATAAGAAATATTTAATTTCCTTTACTCATCTCGGTATTGTAGTAATATGGACATTTTAAAATGCCTTCTTGTTTTATATGAGTGCTTGAGAATAACAAGATGCAGTATAGAAAATAAGAATTGATCATGAAATCCAAGTTTATAAGTGAGCCTGCAGCTGGTTGACTGAGTGCTGTGATCATTAAGCCTGGCAGTGACAGGTACAGAAGCAGGATATCCAGACTTCAACTGACCCATGTTCTCGATCTTCTTCTGCTCAGTATCTGATATGTAAAGGCTCCATTGAATGTTCGACTTAATAAGTACAGTAAGACTTCTTAGAAAAGTCGAACTGTGAGGTAGAAGTCACAAAACTGTTTCAGTCCATCTGCACAACTCCCATGATCAGCCTTCCCTCTCTAGATTATTTGCATTTTGAATTTTTTTAAAACTACCAGCTCAATATTACTAAAACTTTGTAATTCTCTAATGGTAATTTTTTAAAATTTTTGTAAAATCAGAATACTGTATATTGTACGGTGTACTTAAAAAGTTAAATTTTTCAATGACTTTGAAATATTGGCTCAATTATACTTGAGCTTATGAGTACTACTATATGTTTGTTCCAAATCATTTACTATCCAAAGTGAACATTCAAGCCTTGTGGACCACTAGTTTTCCATAGGCTTAATAAGTGTATTCAATTTACACAGTGGCCAGTTGGAACCAAGGATTCATTCAATTTACTTCAGTGAGGTAATGACATCACCAATCACACTACGTACAGGCACAAACAGTACTGCTCATGTACAGTACCACACCCTGTTTCATTATGCTTCCACCATGTACTGTATAAATGGAGGGAGGAATAGTTATAAGTTATGCCTGTCCATCCATCTGTCTACATACTGTATATACTTCTGCTCCACCAAGTCTGTTAGCAAGTTTATGCAAAAAACATCCAGCTATGAGCAGTGTTATTTTACATGCTTCTTTATGTCACTTCTTAGGTTTTCATATTAGAGTTTTCAAGGTATCCAGTGATCTCTATATGAGTGCAAACTTCTGTATTTCACCCACAAATCTCTTATTTTCTAAATTTCACAGTCTTGTGGTTGCTAAACTGAACTCTCCTTTCTTTAACAAGAATAAGGTAATTATGAGAAGAAACACATACTGTATATTGTATATAATATTTTTTTTTAATTTACTCAATCTATTTCTGGAGCTCACAAAAATTTTATAATTTCATAAACCACACAATAAATAAATTTTGTTACGGTACCTAAAATATTTACCTAAAGAACTCTTGATATATTTGCTGTGTTGCAGAGAACACAGATCGTGATACATCATCCCTGGGAAAAAATGTTTCTAAGCAAGTATCAACCATTACGACACTATGACATTTATATACAAGTGTTCAAAACAAAGTCCTTCATGAAAACCATATAGATAGTGTTAATGAGGGGTAGTAAACAACACAGGTACTGAATAAATAAATAAAGGAGTTTTGAGGTGGTAATTACAGGTGGGGTTGGGTTAGGTTACATTAGGTTGAGTCGGGTTGGATTAGGCTAAGATCGGTGAGATTAGGCCAGGTTAGTTTATGTTATGCCAAGTTAGATGTATGAAGACTATACAATTCCAACTTTTGTCTGGAAAAATTATATGCCACAACTGATTTAAAACATCTCAGGTGGGAGGATGGAAGAGAGAGAAGACTGAAGGGAAGTTAGAATACAGGTAGAAAATATTTAAGTAGAACAAGAATCCCTTCTAATGATAGACAAGTTCCCTGATGAGACTAAAAGTCTAAGCGTCTGCAACTCTGGGAAAAAAAATATCACAGAAATACCATTTAATGACCTCGAGTGAGATCTTTTCATCATACATCCACGTGTCAAGTTTGGTCAGAGCCTAAAAAGCTATTTATTCGAGTTTTGATATCCACAACTCCTAGGAAGCATGGATTAAAAGCATGTATTCCTGCGTGCCCCTCCTGGGATAGTAGCGGATAACAGAGAGGAAATTTTTTTAATGTCTTCTATGTATAAACCTCCAACCACATTATACACCCGAAATTGGATTTGAATATTTAATCTCTTCTGGAGAAAGTTGATGAGACGTCAGAGTAAGAGAAGAGATGATAGAATGTACAGAAAAAAGAGAGAGGACAAGGTAAGGTAAAATATGCATTAATACCAATAGTACCTTATCAAAGAAGGAATCAGCTGAGGTGCGTGATGGTGGGTCAGCTACCTCACTGTCTGAGGAGAAACAGCAGTGACTGACGCTTTCTATCTTGACTACTTCCACTCTTATTTGGCTTAAAGTGATCCTGTCTGTAAAAGTTACAGCAGACTTATTACAAAATATAACTGGGCATTAAATATTACAAATACTGGTCGCTGATAGGTTTCAATTCACCATGGAAGCCCTATCACAGGAGTAGTAACAAAATTTTATACTCCTGGCAACTCTTATCTCTTGCAATAACTCATTACACACACACATATATATATATATATATATATATATATATATATATATATATATATATATATATATATATATATATATATATATATATATATATATATATATATATATATACTGTATATATATACTGTATATATATATACTGTATATATATTTCCACTTGCAATAGGAATTGAACTGTGCTATCTTGATATTGCTTACTGCCTTTCCTTTCCTTCACTTCTACTCTTTATCTTTTCTTGATACATTGTTCATACAGTATTTCAAGAGTAGCTAATCTTTTTACAACAATCCTCCCCACACACACACAAGCGCACACACTCGTACATTGTTGCTCACAATGCATGAGGTTGTTTCATTTATGTGAAAAGAAAAGAAAACAGTAGACTTGCATAGAAAACATAAATAACACCGGTAGCTGAGGAACAAGTCAGTAACTAAGTACACTGTAATGTATCAGAAATCTGAATGTAATGCCTCTGAATGAACAGACAGTGGTAAGGTATCCAAGACTATTGATAGAAAGGTGAGAGCAACATACAGAAGGTTTATACACACACACACACACACACATTCACATACACTGACAGAGTTTTTATAAATCACATAAATTATTGTATACTGTACAGAGGTAAATATTAACCTCCTTCAACATGGAAAAGATCTCGTTCATGAGTCACAGTGACAAGAGACAAGCATTATAAATATTTCCAAGGGCAAAATGTTGAGTTTTAACTTCCCTTCTCTTCTGTCTTTTTGTGATACAGAAGTCTTGATTTACTTGCGCTGAATCTGCCCTCACACTTTGATCACAGGAATTATACAGTTATATCCCCGTTAGCTGAAGTAATTGGTTCAGAGCTCTTCCACCAATGAGAAATTTCCGGGTATTGAGGCGAATTTCTCATCCCTAGAAAAAATCCCACACCCCCAGAATTTTTCCGGGTACTGGGGTAAGTTTTCCGAGTCTAAACTATGCATCTCACATGAACAGACACTATCGCACACATCCCTGGAATATTTCCGGGGATGTGTGTGGGGAAATTTTTCCAAGAGTCTAAACTGTGCATCTTGCATGGACAGATACAGAGCTGTATTTATTTATGCAAACACCACTGTACAAGTACAATATAGCTATTGTAAAAAACAAAATAATGTATACTACTACTGTACTGTATATACTGTACTCACCAGTAGATGCTGTCGTCTTGAGCTTGTGGTGTGATGCAGGCAGGCCAAATGGTAATATGATACAGGATGGCCTTCCTTTGTCCTGTACAGTACCATCTACTGTAGCAGGTGTTACTGTCACTCTCCTCTACCTCCATAAAGGAGAGATTGTACACACCCTGTATACTATACATACACCTCTACACACTAACCTACAGTAAGCATACACTGTCCACTCTGCCAAATGTACAGTACAGTATACGTAACTGTAATCACTTTTTACATCTTATCACTGTGTTAAGACTGTATTCTTGGCTGATTGTGTCCTGGTACAGTAATGTACAATACTGCACAACACTAAAAGAGCAGCGAGCGAGGGATCAACCTTGTACAATGGCAGCAGAATCTGAACTAAGTACATGAGCTTATGGCCTAAGTTACCCAAGCAGCAAAATTTGTTCCCATGCCTGGAATGGACAGGTTTGGAGAGATTTTCTCACAAAATACGCATGATTCCATCCTCGGAAACTCGTTCCCATGCCCGGAATGGAGAGAGTTTTCCCGGAAGGCTCAATATCCAACCCGGTTATCTGAGAGTTCTGGGGACCGGGGATTCAGGCTAACGGGGAGATTACTGTACATGTTTAGTTCTAATCACCGAGGGACCTGCTGGGTGTTGGGTTTGGGCATCCTCTGCAGTAGGGTCTGAATTTCCTTGCGTTCATCATACGATTTCCAGAGGTCATACAAGTTGAGGATGTAGCGGGTAATCTCCATGATGCGATCCAAGTCTGTATTTAGTTCTGCAAACCACTGTTTACAGTCCTTCTGGTGGACCACACAGGCCATATGGATACATGCTGTAAATACACATCATCAATTAGACAAAACATATTTTATAAAATAAAATAAAAATTAATTAAAAACACATTTAAAGAATAACTAAAAGCATTACGGTAAAAAAATAAAATACATATACAGTATATACTGTACGGTACATAATCTTCTTTGACCAGCTCTCACCTAACTGCTAAGCTTTAACTAACTTCCTTGCTTTCAGCAAAGATTAAAGGAAAGCTTCTGTTAAAGGTGATGCTGCCACCTTTAGCTACACAACTTATATTAATACTGTACCCATACAAAGTGGTCTTTCACTGCATCTTACAGTCGGTATAGTTAATTTTGATTGGTGGGACAGCTATGGCAGAGTTCTTGTGTAATTTCTATGACTTTACAGTACAGTACTGTAGTTGTTAACCCACTAACAAATTCAATCTGGATAGGAAAAAGTCAATGACAGAGTGAGTTCTCACCATGACAGGGGCATCCACTGGGAGGGGGAGCAGGCAAGAGGGGGTTTGTGTCAAAATATATAAGCAGCAAGTATCCAACTAAAGAAGGCGATTTAGAATCTAACAAAAATGAAGGGAAGGAAAAATGAAAAAAAAAGGAACATTAAAAAATAAAGCAGCTCATTGCAACTGCATTGATTTCATGAATTTCACAAGATTTCACCAAAATTTGTCTTGTTCTCACAATTTTTTGTTTTAGAGCCAGACAGTAAAAACCAAACCTGAAATATTAGCCCACCAAGCCCGACTGTGGGGCTTGCCTATCCCCTTGCCCAAGAGAAGTACAGGTACATTTGGTACCTCTGATTGGGGTTTTAAGGTCATATCGGCCCCTCGTAACAAAGAGGTTAATATATCCTAAAATGCTTTTTATGTTTATATAGTTATACAATACAGTATCTTCAACTTACAGAGAGCAATTTCATAGGGAGGAAAGAGGAGACACACATCAGTTCTTAAGGAGTCATTGACAATCCGCCAAGCAAGCTGTAACACCTCGCCCTCCCCACCTAGATCTTGCATGTACTGTACCAAAGGTCTGAAATACATAAAACATTTATTGGATAGGTTTACATAAAGTTTCTGGTATATGTATACAGTATGCATTTACATATATAAATGTAGCAAACACCAACCTCAAAACACTTATATATTTTTGTTACGATTCCTGAAAATAAATTACAATGCCAGAGGAAAGTAACTTTTCTAAGTTATAATTGTAGGCTTCAAGACAGATATAGTATTTTTGTGCAAAATTGGTTGTCACTTGCTTCAGACAGTTTGCCACCACCAACAGATAAGACAACTGCCCTCCACAACCTTTCATACAAATAAATTACTGTACCTGAATATCATTTCAAACTCACATTCTTCAGTATACCAGTACAGTAATTGCAATACAGTGCAGTATAGTTATCTAGATTAATAATTGTTATTTAAACAGTTTTAACACATTATAGTAACATTCTCACCTGTATGGCTGGTAGACAATGAGACAACAGTCCATACTCTCCAGCAAATAAAACTCACACTCAAGGATGTGGTTTGTTCGGTATGGGAATTCTGAGGAGTATGCATAGGCAAACTTGTTCTTCACTGAAAAGCAATGATAGAATCAGTCACACAACACATGCAAGCTCCAAGTGTATCCTAACGCTGACACAAAAGTACCTGTACAAGTATATGTATACACATGATAAAAGGAAGTGTGTGAGGGCTGGTTGGATATACCAAGTAAACAGGGCAAATTGTTTCAAAGAGGATATAGGATTTTTGAGGTGGTGTAGGGTTTTTAAAGAGGATACAGTATTTCTGAAAGGGCCTAGAATTTCAGAAAGTGTAGGCTAGAGGATTTTAATGTGTGTACAGTTTTAGAAAGGGCATATGAATTTTTTAGGGAGCATAGTTACAGGATTTTTGAAAGGATATAGTATCTTCGAAAAACAGCAATGAATTTCTAAAAAGGGGAAGAATATTTTCAAAGGAGTAAACTTTATAAAGAGGAACATGATTCTAATTAAAATGGAGTGCCCTTAGTGGGGTTGAAGGAGCAGGTGCTAACATAAAGGGGAAGATCAGGCAAATCCTTAGCCCTCGGAAGAAAAGTATGATAAGTAATAACAAGTACAGTAGTATGAGTCACTTTTAAAATGTTGTGCTTCATCAACAACACTTTATGACCATTTTCCAGTGTTGGTGTGAAGCCTGGCCAGGGTAGTCTCCCACTTCTGGGGCATTCAACCAGGGATATGTCCAGAATATTTCCATTGCAATCTCCTAAAGCTTAATTGGGCCAGCAATGGTATTCCAACAAGGCTGCCAGTTATTATAAATGAAAGGTTCTAACCTTAGGACATATCCCTTGATTAGAGAGTAATTGAAGTTAAAGGGCTGGAAGGGAAGCAGCAGCCCTGGTTCCCAAGTCCACCTTCTCAATATCCCCCCAACCATGATGTCTTCCACAATGGACCTTAAAAATGAGTCATGTAGTGTACTGGCTTACCTACAGTCTGGCAGGTGGAGATCAATCTACTGTTGGAGATAACACCAAACTCCTCCACCTTGGAAGAGAGGAAGACACTGGTGGGGGCCAGGAGAAGAGGATCAATACATTTGAGGGAGTTTCTTGCATAGAATCGCTTCAGGAAGGTTGTTGCTGTGGCAATAACTTGTTGTCGTAACTTGAGGGTTTCACCGAGCTGTTGAATAACTGAAAAAAATATAAGTAAGTATCAATTACAAACAGTTTGCAAAACACAATGTGAATTTGGGAAATGTTATATTCATTACTGTTCAATATCAACTTAAACCTTTGCTATGTACTTGACACTTGATACTTTTAGAGCCAGACAAAGAACTTTACTGATAACTACTCAATGAATCATTATCATCCGTGGTGATGGTGATAATTCACTGAATATTCAGACAGGTATATTCACAGGCACTCATTTATCTAAAGAAAGGCACTGTATAGTACTCACAAATAAATAAATCTAATTTCTAATATGCAATATTAGGAAAGCCTATAACTATACATGCATATACTGTACTGCACAATATATACCAAGAAGATAAGACTTTAAGATTTTCAGGATTGTTTGCTCTGAGTTTTTGGTTCCACTGCATAATATTAATATTTCATGATTATTTAGATGGTTATCGGAGAAAAGTCTTTCCACTATAACACGGTGAGATCACAAACTAGAGTGACTTACAGTTGGCAAAGAATATCATAACCTTGTGGTACTCCTCCTCGGTGAGAACCTCCAGGTCTGCCCGGCGCTCCTGGATCAGATCCTGACTGTCCAGGAGCCACTGCTGGCTGAAAAATTATGTTTAATTACAAACAGCTTGTAAATTTGATAGAAACCAATACTGTATATAACTGAGACTTGACAGCTATAGAAATAGATGATGATGATTAAGAGAAAGAAAATGATGAAGAAAAATAAGATAACGAAGAAGAAAAATATTACTTTATGCTACTGATAACACCTGTAACTAATTTTGCAATAAAATGAGACTGATAAGCAGTACAGTACTGTACTTCTACAAAGTGCAGTACTTCCATCCTAGGATAGGAAGGTTAAGTCTGTGTGTGTGTGACAGTTGTTGGAACTGTTGCAGTTGGTGTGTACATGAAATGCTCAGTGCATGAACAGTGTTGGCAGAATGTTGCAGGTGGACATATATTAATTTTGAAAACAAACAATATTACATTACAGAATTTGCAAATCCTCATAATTTTGGGGGGGATTTTCTGAAGATAAAAAGAAGTTACTGGTTATAGTTAAGAACAAGTGTCTGGGTTAACCCACCCCCTAATAATAAATCTCTATAGAAGAAAACTTATTTTCTCCTGAACACAAATCTCTGCTTCCTTTCACAGCTGGGAATATTTATGATTATTTTTTCACTTTTGACCTTATGAAGAAAATTACGTGTGTCTCCCTGGAAGATATGTAAAGAACTACCTATCATTCTTCTCAACATAAGAAAGGCAAATTTATCATTAAACAAAAAATGTCTATGGATCCTGGTTAATCTACACCACTGATCCAGAGTACTACAGATTTGGTTTTTGCTACATGAAAACTCTGCATATAAACTACAGTACTGTATACCAAAACTGAACCCATTACAAACTATCCTATGATCATATCCTAGACATGTATTTTTCTTAATAAATTACACCCCTACACTAGAACACTAACAAGTAAACGAACAAAGTAAAATGACGAAACTTCAGATGAAAATTCCTGGTAAAACTGTGCCATTGTTGGTAAGGGTTCGATAATGTACTGTATATGGAGACACTACTAAAAATGATCTAACCTAACCTAACCTTGCTATAAAGTATTCTCCCTGTATAAAAATCAATATGAAGGTCCGTCAATATCCATTACCGAATCATAATTGCATTGTATCTGTATCCTTGACCTAGTTACCACATAACCCAAATTCAACCAGACTAAAAGATCTTACATTTACGGTAGACTGGTCAGGTTAGGGGAAGTTAGTTCTATTATAAATGTTTATATGGTAACTGGTCTAATTTTGATCACAGGAGTTGGTAGTACTGGATCTCTGATAAAAATAAACTGAACAATACCGACTGTAAGCACAACAAAAATAATCAGATAAAAACCCACATTAAAAAAATTAATATATTTTAACTCGACTATACAACACACTTAAGTTACAGGTTATAGAATAAAGTTTACATTAAGAACACTTACTAGTGGGCACTTTGCCAGAAATTGCCAGCCATAACGTTAAATTGTGATATATAAGAAAGAAGATGGGACTGGACAACCTTTTGGCGGATTTGTGTTGTTGTCAAAGTTTGGGTCGGTTGTGACACGGACCACCAGGTGACACACTACACCTTACTCTAATTACCATACATCCAGATCTATCCTAAATTAAGGTTTTACTTATTTATATTTTTTAAGCGTAAGAATAATAATGTAAGTTTAGAAAATCAAATTGTAAAAATAATTGTATTTCTTATAAAAAGGTGGAATGGATAAATTTATCCACGAAAACGTTATTCAATATTTTTCATATTTCTTTCATAAACACATTTGGCTTAAGATCGCATATGGCTATAATAAACTTGTATTATCTAACCTATCTAATCATTGGTACATAATTAGTTTAAAAATGGGGCTGCATGAATATCCAACAAATTTTAGGTGTTATGACAAAAGAAAACGCTTCAATAACTAAGGTCTGCATTCCCCTTTAGGCGCGAAATGAGGTTGGTAATTACATTAATCCACCAACAATAAAAAAATATGAGACTGAATTATATGGATGTCGCTGGAGGTAGAAAAAAGTTTTGAGTCGATTTATTGAATAGTAAAATATACATACTTGAAGATTTAACGTTTATGATCTATTGACAAAAGACGAAATAATAACGAAATACATAAACATAGTTGTGGATAATACAAAGATTTAAGGCCAAGTAGCAAGGTAAGAGGACATTGCAGTGTAAGGAATGCGAAATGATAATTATGATGTTTAACCTAGCCGTGTAATAGCTCTTCCGCGTTTGTCTTTACGTGGGGCAAAATCACGTAAGTCACATTTAGCGTACGGACAACACTTACCTGGTGCCAGTAGAGAAGGAATACCTGGCAAAAACGCAACAGGAAACAGCTGTGATTATGACTTCGCTCAGAGGAAAAAGCTGTGACAAATTGAATGGCCGACCAAATTCCACGACTCAACTCGTACTACTGGACAGGAAGTAAATATAATTACTCAGTTTCTTAAATTGCTCATGCGTACTTACCTGGATTGCTTTTTTATACAAGCATGGAGACCACATACAAAAAGTTATATCACTAAAATGAATGGAGCGCAGGGTGACTAGAATTATGTCTGAAAAAGATGCTTGGCTAAGTGTTTTGAAACGGACTCCTCAAACAAAAACGAAAACATCAATTAACACTGCTTAGAATTGACGAAACAGTGGCGAGATCATCGAGAACTGAAGATCCTAACATCCCGTGGGCCTCCTTCACTACCAGAGGTGTGCATGGTGGCCGCTGACTCATAGCAAGAAGCCAGGCGAGGAGACGATGATTCACACCTTCCTCTCAGTCTTATTTCTTATTTAATTTACTTCTTTCTCTCATTTACTTAAGAAACAAGGTAGCAGGCTAACAGATGAGGCTAGCTTATGTAGGCTGAATACAATAGCTATGAGACATATGTTTGTTCCCAGTTTCGAGTTGATAATAGCACGATCGACTTTTAAGGGCCATATAAATTTCTGGGGGGAATACAGGCCAGGGATTTCTTAATTAATCTAGTGATGGTGAATTGACCTCTCCAGACCCAGTTAACAGCGTCAATACTCCGGGAAAAGCCCAATTAATACTTTTGCCCCTGGGAAAGGATAATAGTTTCGGATTTTGCAACTGTCAGGTCAAATATTTTCATTGTGGAACCTGCTGGGAAAAATAATTTAAACTCAACCGTATTGATGTTAGTTGAAATTTCTTAAAAAAAAAAGTATCAGAAAAATATTACCTTCATAAATCACGAAGCTTCGTTTTGCTGCTCTACACCAAACCAGAGTTAAGTACATGAGGCCATGATCTTAATTGTGACCAGTTTAGTGTGTACAACATTATACGAGTGTACCCATAACCTTGGTTTGGGCCAGCATAGTGTGTACAAGTATGGCCAGCTTAGTATATACAGTATAGCAGTGTGGCAATAACCTTGCATGTGGCCATAACCTTGCATGGGGCCATCATGGTGTACAAGTGTGGCCATAACCTTGCATGTGGCCATCATGGTGTGTACAAGAGTGTGACCATAACCTTGCATGTGGCCATCACTTCAATCTCTCACCATCAGTTCCGAGCGTTTAAGCGAGTTTCTTGTCAGGCATTTAATAACAACTATTATTACAACTTTTATTTACCACCAGTGAGACAACAAAAAACAAACAAAAGATGTGTTCAAAATACTTCTAACGACTAACCATAAAAAACAAACACAAAATAAACCCACATACTATAATATAGCATACTGTCAAACTGTTATAAAATAATTATTATAATTTAACAGTTAACAGTTATGAAAACAGAATTCCACTTAATAACAAGAGCAATTTATTAAACTTGAATATATATATATATATATATATATATATATATATATATATATATATATATATATATATATATATATATATATATATATATATATATATATATATATATATATATATATATATAATAAAAACAACGAGCACCTAGCTTTTGCTTATTCAAGGTACCTGTTGTTTCAATTTTCCTGTGATTTTATCAAGATTTACCTTATCCACGTTTTCATTGTGGATTTACATGAAATATATATATATATATATATATATATATATATATATATATATATATATATATATATATATATATATATATATATATATATATATATATATATATATTAATGAAAATAGACATGATCCTAGTGTATACAAACCAACATGTTATGTTAGGTTTGGAAGTCTCAAATACTTGGTTTAAAAAAGAACTGAACACAATACATGACATTAGTAGTGATAACCAAACAATCACGAACAGAACGAACAAAGGCTAGTGACAGGGGGGAAGGAGGTTCAGGGGAAGGATAAAGGGAGGTCTGAAGTGAATTTTAGAAGGAGAAAAAATGTGCAGTGGCTAAACACCGCTTGCGTTATTTTGGGTTTTAAGTTGGAGGCAGCAGGAACCCGCCCGGACGCGGCGAGGAGGTGGCAGGGCCCAGAGTCAGGTGAGCGTCAGGTGCGTGTTGGGTTGGGTGTGGTGTTTTCTTGTTTGGAGGAAATGTCTTGGTCTTCTGTCTTGGTATTCTTGTTAGCTTGAAGTTGATTTTCTTCTTACTCTCCTCCTCTTCTTGCTCTCTTGGAGTGTCCATTCAGTTGTGTTTGGGTCCTGTTCTTCGTCTTCCTCGGTGTTCGTAGATGTGGATGAAGTCGGAGGGGGTGATCTTGATGAGGGCTTCTGCCCCTGGGGTCTCGTGGTGTTCTTGTTTCTTGGTAATGTGTCTTTTCTTGGGTCTTCTTTCTTGATTTTTCTTTTCTTCTTGTTTTTTCTTGTCTTGGGCGTGTACAGCAAGGAGAGCCTCTTTGTAACTCAGTTTCTTGTCGAGACGAGCCTTGGCTATCCTGCATTCCTCATTCCATTTGGGGCAGATCCGGTCGGCGGAGGAATGTGGGCCGCCACAGGCAGCGCATTTTTTCACTGTGTTGGGGCAGACGGTGTAGCGGTGTCCGGGGCTACCGCACAGGGAGCAGGTGTCCTGCGCCTCACACTTGTTGATGATGTGACCGTAGTGCTGGCATTTGTAGCAGCGTTTGGGTCTGCAGAAAGGCTTGACTGGCACAGTTACCCACGCCAGTTGAGCCTCCTTGGGTAGGGTTTCGTGGTGTCCGACGAGGGCAGTGGTGTCGGACAGCTTCTTGACACATTTGAGTTGTCCCTTGAGTAGTTCGTCCAGCTCTTCTTGGTCCACGTGGGCAATTTCGGCGTGGGAGATTACTCCCAGCTTCAGGTTGTCCCAATCGTGGGCAATCATTTGTATTTGGATGCCGTTGATGTCGGGGATCTCCGCGAGTTGTACGGGCATACCATACTCGGCGAAGGTGATCTTGATTACTCCATGCAGCTTCAGTCGTTCCACCTTGGTAACCCCCGATCCCTTTAGTTTCAAAGAACTTCTTGAGAACTAGGAGGTTTAATTTCTTGGGGCAGGTCGGTTTATTTACTACCAAAAGGGAAACTCGGTTGACCTTACATCATTTTCCCATCATGTTGTTGACCTCCAGACCTTTCTACCCATCACATAACTGACTGGACCTCTATCTATAACATAACTGACCTCCAGCCCTCTCTCCACCCTCCCAGTCGACGTTCTACGGTTCTAGCCATCAGTTGCTGGCGTTCTTGACCCGGTGGTGTTCCCTGAGGCGCACGGCGTTGATGCGGATGAAGCCTCGGGCGTCTGGTGGCTGGTAGTCGCCCTGGACATCCATTGACACCAGCTCTTTGTTATACAGGGACACGGGCGCCTCCCTCCCAAGCACGTACACTGTAGAGGTAAGTAAAATATATACACCACTATATACAGTACGTCCGTGTATGTAAAGAGCGTGTATGTGTGCGAATGTGAATATTTTTGTGTACTTGAGTGTCTGTATGTTGTTGCGTTTACTAACATTTATCTACTTCCGTGTATGTAAATAGCATATATATAATAATAATAATAAACGATTTATTAATAGAGTTGCAGCCGGTGGCTGAAAATATACAGACTTACATTTGATTTAGACATAATGATATAATATGCATTGAATACATTTACAGGGCTGTATAGTACATAAATCAGGAGTTGTTTATTATTTTAACAATAGATGGGATGGTGCTGTTTTTATGTCTATCGGTGCGGGCTCTTGTGGGCCGAATTTTGTTGTAGTGGCGGACTGCGCGAGGTGGGTGGGGGGCTGCCGGTGGCAGGAGGTGGCAATGATGAGGATGGTGTAGTAGTCCATATGTGTGCGTATGAGAATGTTTTTGTGTACGTGAATGTCTATATGTGATTGCGTGTATTAACATTTATTTGTCTTTGTTAATTTATCATTATACATACACTCATTCGTATACATGTATTAATTAAAAAGTTTTGGCGTAAAAAAATCGATTATAATTGTGTGTACAGGGGTATTTGATTATAAGTTTGTTTACATGCGTGTATCTCTCTGTCATTTTCTCTTTTTAACTTCTGTCCCTCACTCTATCTCTCTGCTATTTTCTCTCTCCCTTTCTGTCTGCCTCTGTTTCTCTATATCTTTCTTCTCTTCGTCTCTATCCTACATATAAACATTGGTAAAACTGTTACTTTATCAAAATCTCGGAACTTTCATTAAAACCTTCACCATCATTCGCTATCACTATCATTTTTGTCACTTATCGTCACCTACCAACTATTAGTACCACCATTATCACCACCAGCACTAGTGTCACTATCTTCACCATCACTACATACCACTGCCCTTGTACACCTTGAGGGTAACACTGCCAGTCACCACTATCATCACCACTTACCTCCGCCCTTATACACCTTGAGGGTAACACTGCCAGTCACCATCATCATCACCACTTACCTCCGCCCTTGTACACCTTGAGATCAACACTGCCAGTCACCACTATCACTACCACCACTTACCTCCGCCCTTGTACACCTTGAGGGTAACACTGCCAGTCACCACTATCATCACCACTTACCTCCGCCCTTATACACCTTGAGGGTAACACTGCCAGTCACCATCATCATCACCACTTACCTCCGCCCTTGTACACCTTGAGATCAACACTGCCAGTCACCACTATCACTACCACCACTTACCTCCGCCCTTGTACACCTTGAGGGTAACACTGCCAGTCACCACTATCATCACCACTAACCTCCGCCCTTGTACACTTGAGGTAACACTGCCAGTCACCACTATCATCACCACTAACCTCCGCCCTTGTACACCTTGAGGGGTAACACTGCCAGTCACCACTATCATCACTACTTACCTCCGCCCTTGTACACCTTGAGGGGTAACACTGCCAGTCACCACTAACCTCCGCCCTTGTACACCTTGAGGGGTAACACTGCCAGTCACCACTATCATCACCACTAACCTCCGCCCTTGTACACTTTGAGGGTAACACTGCCAGTCACCACTATCATCACTACTTACCTCCGCCCTTGTACACCTTGAGGGTAACACTGCCAGTCACCACTATCATCACCACTAACCTCCGCCCTTGTACACCTTGAGGGGTAACACTGCCAGTCACCACTATCATCACTACTTACCTCCGCCCTTGTACACCTTGAGGGTAACACTGCCTGTCACCATCTTCTGGGAGTCAGCGATGCATCTGTCGGTAAACTCAAACTCCGGACTGTACCATAACCCTGCAAAATACAGCCTCATGTTAGGATACAGTAATACAGCTGAATGTCACTCTACATGATTTAAATACCAAAATACAGCTGTAGTGTAATAGTTACGTCACAGTAATACATAAACAGGAAGACATGAATTAAACAGTGTAGTCATATGTTAATTAGACACACCTGTAATATACCTTTAAGAAGATCATTTATGAATTAGTGAAGGGACAGGTGATACTGTTAGGTATATGTGATGTCTTTTGTGTGTACCTGTATGTGTGTGTGTCTGTCTTACCGTTGTAGACCTGCTCGGCCATACGGTGACTGAGGTGAGCCTTGATCTTCCTCACTTCACGGTCGAGACACAGGGCTTCCAGGTCCAGGTGAGCCGCCCTCAACACCGTCAGCCCGGGCGACTCGTACACTCCCCGACACTGTTTACGCCCACCAACGCCCACGCACGACACACGCCCATAACCAAAACAAGGAAAATATAAACAAGTGAGAGAGAGAGAGAGAGAGAGAGAGAGAGATGGTGTCAAAGTATAATTTGTCTATAACATTTCATTCACAATTATGTGAATGGAGAATAGATGATACTGTATTCCCCTGAGAATCCACACTCACACACACCTTGCAACGATGATTCAGTTCTCTATATTACCTGAATTACAAATGCTATCTACCCCGACGTTCACCAAAAGGGTTCCACACCCACCTTGAGGCCAATGAAGCGATTCTCGACTATGTCAATCCTGCCGACGCCGTGCTGGCCCCCAATTCTGTTACAAGTGCGCAAGATCTCCAGAGGATCCGTCACCTGCTTCGCATCGCCCGCCACACTCACTCTCGTGGGCACACCTGTAGCAAGAGGACAGGTGATGGTTACCTGAGTTAGTAAAGTCAAAGGTTGGAGGAAGGAAGGGAGAGAGGGAGGGTGGGTTAGGTGCTGGAGTAGAAGGCGAAGGGTTAGGTTATGGAGCTTCACAAGATAGGGGGAGGGTGGCTTAGTAAGAGAGACGATGGGGACTGAGTGGTTGCCTTGGCTTGGTGGTAGAGAAGTTAGGATGATGGTCTAGTTAGTAGGAAAGATTTAAGATACGGAGTCGAGTTACACCTAGGTGAAGGAGAAGGTGGCTGAGGAACACGCCATAGTGAGGGACGTTAATATCATAGTGAAGGGGGTTTAATAAGATAGGGGGGGGGGGATGACACCTGGGAGGGTATCAGTGGCTCACCAGCGCAGAAGGTGATGGTGAGGATCTGTGGGGTGTCAGGGGCCTTCTCTGGGTCGGTGGTTAACTGGAAGATGCCCTCTGGTGGATGTGTTGCAGGGTTCTCGAGGATCCCTGACTCGTAACTGAAGGAGTAAGGGGAGGTGGTGGATATGAGATGGTAAAGGGGGAATAACACTGTAAATAGAGACAGATATAGTACAAGCACAAAAGAGGCAATGGAATTCACAAGGGATTATACCTAATATGGAGAATGTTGGCGTCCATGCTCCAGGGGGCCTTGGGGGTGATGGGGAGGGGGATCTCGTGTTTCCGGGCATACTCAAACAACTCTATACGACCCGGGTACTTCTCGTAGAATTCCGGGTCCTTCCACGGTGATATGATCTGAAGGAGAAGGAACCAAGACATACTGAAACTGGCTAATAATAGTCTAAAAACAAGTCTACTTTAATATGGCCTAAAGCTAGTTTAGGAAGATCTGAAAGTAATATAAAATAGCCCTAAACTAGTATATTAAAGTCTGAATAACTAACAAAACATACATTCTTTAAAACTGAATGCCCAATCATTATCAGTTCAGTCGTAAATAGATTTAAAAACACTGGGGGTGTGTTCAATCCCATGCATCTGATTGGGTTTCCTTTGGACGGACGGTTAATTTTATAAAACAGGGTCGTGTGCATCATCTAGATGCCCAAACCTGTACCATCAGCACCATTAACACCATCACATTAAAATTTCTCTCGGTAATAACTGACCTCGATGTCGGGACAGAGGGCGTAACAGCCTAGCTCGAAGCGGATCTGATCGTTGCCTTTCCCTGTAGCTCCATGCGACACGTATCCTGCCAGGGGAGGAAATAACCACGTTAAGTATGTCCTACACACCTCACACTTTTAATTAATTTCCTACCTATACATGGCGGTGTAGCATCCCGTATGAGTCAAGTACAGTCCCAAAATATCGTTGGCGGTTTTGGAAAAGTAACACTAATATTATGAAGGTTTTATAGGCATAAAAAACGAGTTACTTAAATACAAATCACCCCAAAGTCTATAGGGACCCGGAGCATCATATTTACGAGGCTCCCATTTACCTGTAGGACCCACTAACCTACAGGTAATCCTCCTCACCTACAGGTATACAGGGCGGGTACAGTATCTCACCTGCGCCGACTCTCTCAGCAACACGCACGAGGCCCCTCACTATACAAGGCCTGGCCAGCGCCGTCCCCAGTAGGTAGCGGTCCTCGTACACCAAGTCGGCCCTCACAGCTGGCCACACGAAGTCCTCCACCAACTCCCGTTGTTGGTCCTCCACTACCACCTGTCATACAACAGATGGTGTATAAACAGTACATTTGATGGCTCGAATTTGATAATACCATCTGTGTTTATTCTTGTAACATGCTGAGTCATGCTACAACAGCAAAAAAATCAACACTAACAGCTAAAAAAAATCTCTACCACTAACAGCAGCTAAAGATCTCCCGAAGCTCTCTCCCATCTTACCTCTTTAGCTCCTAACTTTGTAGCTTTTCTCTTAGCTTTCTCGAAATCTTCCTCCTGTCCAAGGTCGGCCTGACGGAGATATTACAGACATTAGAGCGAAATAGTATGGAGAAATATCATGTGGAAATATCATGGGGATATTCAGTTGGGAAATATCTTGGGGTAATTCTATTGGGAGCGTCAATAATGGGTGTGCCAAAAAAGGGCATAAAAATGGTGTCAAAAGGGGGGCTTAAAAAGGGTGCGTAAAAGGGGACAAAAAGAAAGGGGGGGGGAGCTCACCAGGTACGCCACGACGTCGAATCCTTGTTCACGGAGCCACACGAGGATGCAGGAGGTATCGAGGCCCCCAGAGTAGGCCAACACGACTGTCTTCCCCTTATCAGTCATACTGTCGTCCTCACTACTACTGCTGGAGGAGACACATACACAGTACTGTACCTCACTACTACTACCGGGAGGGGAACAAGAAGCATGTGGTTGTGTTTACTATGGGTGCTACACTTCTCACATCTTCCATAATGAAATAAAGTATGTATGGGGGTTTGTGAATGACAAGTGACGTCACACCATTCACAAACACAATACCTGAACCGGAGATGAGTTAAGTGCTTATAATGACAAAGTTAATTGAACATTATGTTAATATATCTTCTCTGTACACATAATATATACGAATTATTGGAGTTGAGGGGGAAAATTTATATAAGAATCAGTTTGTGCATTGTTGTGTGTGTGTGTGTGCAAGTGATCGTATTAGTATGTCTTCTGCCTGTACGTATGCGTATGTGTTGTATGTTTATATGTACTATATATATATATATATATATATATATATATATATATATATATATATATATATATATATATATATATATATATATATATATATATATATATATCGGTATGTATCGGATATATGGACAAGAAAGCTTTATATATCCTTAGCTACCAGTAGCACACATGAATCAACAGTTCTGACTTTTATTACCTACATGACCAGGTAATTATCACAAGAGGCAAAATATCCAGGTAAATGTATTTACGGATACAATAGTCATGATAGGCCTCGTACACATGACGCCATGCATCGCTTGACTTTATGGTTAGCTCCATCTTGGGGGAACACGACATAACATAAACATTACCCGTCTGGAGATACACCAAGGTGGCACTGCCAGGACCAAACTAGTTTCTGCTGGTGAGAACTGATCAACGAAAGAGAGTAGCAAGTTTTGTTGTACGACTAGCCGAGGAACTATAGAAAGCTTAATTGCAACTGGGGGTATAATTTTACTTTCGGACATAGTGCGCCCCAAAGTTATAAACTACTGAAACATTTAGATCTCCCTATTCTGAGCATTTTGAACCCCATATATACCTGGAGGAAATGGATAACAGTAACACAATTGAATTTAATTGATTTTGCATACTTTTCAGTAGTCGTCTGTGTGATGTTATCATCGTGAAAGCGAGCTAATTATGAGCGTGTTTACATCACGTATGCGTAAAGTCTCCCAGTCTTGACCAATGATGTTGTAGGGTTTCGTGGTATAATGTTGTCTAGCACTCAGGATGGATGGAAAATCTAAGGTGGTTTTCTTATATAATATAAGTTATATGGTAGACAGTCTGGTGCTGGAGGTGCCGTGTGGTGAGGAGCTGCTCAGTAGACACGTTCGGTGAGTAGCATGTTGTAGGAGGTAGATGTGCAGGAGCTTCGTTAGAGAAGATGTTGCCTGTTGCTGGCCTCCTGGTTGAATGAAAGCTGGACAGCGAGGAGCTTGCTGGAAGAGGTGTTGCGTGTTCAGGAAGAGAGGCCAGAATGAATCTCAATGGAGAGACAGAGCTTATATACCCAGCAGCCGTGAGTCATCTACGAGTCATGTTGGGAAAACCCGAGAAAGTCGTCGGTCTTTGGTTCCGTTGCTAAGATACTGCGGCATCTGGTGACGCCCCCCCCTTGCGGCTAGTTTGGTTGCCAGGGAAGATGGTAGCAGCTGGTGGCTGCGGCTACGCAGTTGTAGGCAGTTGTAGGGGAGACGTCCACTACAATGTATCGATCTCATCACGCGAATTTATTTTCGACCCATCGAAATTGAATTTTTTCAAAGGGAGGAACCAAGGTACGGATTCGTTTAAAACACACCAAAATACACTGGAAAAAACATGCTGGGACTCATGTCCTAAAGTAAAAATTTACCCAACCGGGATTTGTATGCAAGCCATGGTGCCGGGCATACGATTGGGTAACGTAATTGATCATTCAGTGCGTAACAGACGTAATAGGCTGACCAAGCTGGCAAAGACAATAAAAGTAAAAAACGAATATATATATATATATATATATATATATATATATATATATATATATATATATATATATATATATATATATATATATATATGGCCTATAAGAAACAATTGTGCTTTAGGTCGCGAAGAACTATTATTACGGAATCAACATGGATCATGGGAGTCCAAATGTCCCAACATATCTCTTTTAATTTTATCTTTTGCTAGACTCTGCATATGTTAGGCTGTCATAATACCCGGCTAACAGGCCCTTTTAGCCCTTCCCACGCTTTTTTATTGCTAGACTTCGCAGCCATCCTCAATCACGAGTCACGTGTCACCCAGCACTCAAAACAAAGTTATATCCCAATGTGGCGGATATAAACGTTTTCTATGGCATCAGTGCAAGGGGTCTTATGTATTGTATACACAGAATAATAGAATAATAGTCATAATAAAACAAATAGGGTGAAATACTGGTAGTGACTATGTGAGAGGTTGGAGTCATAGACCAAGTTCTCTATAGACTTTATTATCACAGCGTCAGCTGGACACTGGCCACTGGCGCTGCCAAGGACAAGCCCCCCCACTCAACATGGGAAAACATATCGTACGATGGTACACTCTTACATCTTCCCCCCAAGTTAAAAGGAAATGACAATGCACCTTTGAACTAACAAAAGGAAAACAATGCATTCATAAAAACAACAATAATGCAGGAAAATCGAGTCAAACAAAGGAAAAAAAAACAAAAACAAACCTCTAAACTGATTTTACATCACATACGCTACACCACGTAGTCCGTCAACCAGCCCGGAGGCCTACGGCCTCTCCTGGGCCTGGCCGCGCTCGACTGGGGAGGGGCCGTGGGCGCGGAGGAGGGCGCGGGTATGGAGGGCACAGCAGAAGGGGGCCCAGGAGGCACAGCTTGGTGCACCACCGGAGTAGTAGGCACAGGTGTGGAGCCGTTTCGCAAGTGGCGTCTGTTTCGGATGGACACCCTGCCACTGCCACCCAACCTGACGGCATACTGCCTGTGAGGGCGGGCTTCCACCACTATGCCTGTCCTGTCCCAGAGCTTGGTAGCTGCGTCCTGCACACGCACCTGCGTGCCCACGACTAGGGGAGCCAGCTGGCGGGATACCTCCCTCCGCGACAGGACCCCATCCTGTGTTTCGGCCAAGCGCACCTCCCTCATACGAAGTGCCCGCCGCCAGTGCTGGTCCACCTTATAGTGCTGTCTGGCCACGGGAACGCCGTCACGGAGCTGGCGGCCGGTGGCAAGTTGGGCGGGCGACTTGTTCACCCCCCGCAGAGGCGTGTTCAGGTACTGGAGGAGGGCCTGGGATGTCCTATCGCAGTCCAGGCTACCCCCGGGCCCAGTATTATCCCTGAGGAGCCTCTTGGCAGCCTTGACCCCAGCCTCTGCCCTGCCATTGGACTGGGGGAAGTGGGCCGACGAGAGGCGCACCTCGACCCCCCATGACTTGAGGAAATCTGTCATCTCAAGGCTGGCAAGGTTGGTACCTCCATCTGTGGAGATCTGCTCAGGTACCCCCCACCTCGTGAAGTAGGCCCGCAGACTGGCGATGATTTTTCCAGAGGTGGCCTCGTTGGGGAAGTGGGCGATCTCCAGCCAACCTGTCAGTCGGTCAGCATATGCTAGGTACGTGCGGCCCTGCAGGTGGAACAAATCGGCCACCACTTGTTGAAAGGGATAGTCTGGCGCTGGGGTCAGAACCAACGACTCCGGAGGCTGGGAAGGGGCGTGGGTCTCGCAAGCAGCACACCGGGACCGATGATACTGCAGGTCACCCTCCATGCCAGGCCAATAGACAGACTGCCGGGCCCGCCTGAGCATTGAGTCGAGGCCCTGGTGCCCCACATGCAGGTTAACGGCGACCCGGTGGCGGAGGGAGTCGGGGATGACAAGGCGCACGCAGCCCTGGTCAAAGGTGTAGGTGACCAAACCCCTGACCACAGCCAACCTGTCCCTCACCGAGAAGTACGGGCGCAGACAGGCCACCTCCTGTGACTTGTGGGGGTGCCAGTCGCCCGCCAGCACCCTCGACACTAGAATCTGGTACACTGGGTCGTCCGCCGCCGCTTTGCACACTGTGTCTTCGTCCATAGTGATGCACCCATCCTGATCCAGTGCTGCGATTGTGACTGCACACACTGCAGCGCACAGGTCCTCCTCTTGGTCCATGTCCTCCGCATCAGGCGCCGCCCTGAGGGAGGGGAAGCGGGATAGGGCGTCAGCTGCACAGTTCCGCTTCCCTGGCAAGTATTTGACCGTGAATCGGTACTGCAGGGTCTTCTCCTTGAGCCTGAACAGGCGCGGATTCGCCACATCCGTGAAGGCTCTGTCCCCTAGCAAGCCAACTAAGGGGCGGTGGTCCGTCACCAGAATGAGGTTCGGGCAGCCAAGGAGGAACAGCCTGGCCTTGCGCAGGCACCACACCACAGCCAGGGCCTCCCCTTCTACTGCAGCATAACCGGTCTCGGCCGTGCTCAGATGTCGGCTACCACACAGAACCAACCGCCACCCTCCTCTGCAGCAGAAGGGCGTCTCTGGAGGCACAGGCACAGTATTGTTGCAGGACGACGAAGCCGATGCCCTCCCTGCTCCAATCAGTGACAGCTGCCATAGGCCTGGACTTGTCGTAGTACACCAAGCCGTCTCTGGCCAACTGACAGATGGTGTCCTGGGCCTGGCGAAACTTGAGCCGCAGCTGGTCGTCCCAATACACCTGCTTGCCCACTGGCTTCTTGAGGAGCTCACGGAAGGGCTCCATCACAGGTGCAGTGGCAAGGAAGGGAGCCAACTGATTAACCAGGCCATGCCAGGACCTGATGTCAGTGATTGATGGCTGATCCGGCATGGGGAAGTCCTTGATGGCTGACAGACGTTGGGCAGTGGGCTGGTACAGGTCCCACCCCAGGAGGAAACCCACAAACTCAGCTTCTCTCCTGCAGAACAAGAACTTTTCTGGTTTCAGCGTGATACCTGTGCGAGCGCAGGTCTCCAGAAAATCGTAAGTGTGCCAGAACGCCCCCTTCACACTGGAGTCATAGAGGAGAGTGTCATCCACGCACTTGTACTTGCGGGGCACATCCTGAATAGCGTCGTCAAACCTCTTGGTGTAAGCATCTGACGCTGAGCAATGTCCCATGGGCGTCCTGCAGTATCGAAAACGTCCCCACGGCGTGATGAATGTGGTCAGGCGTCTACTCTCCTCCTCCAACTCCACTTGATGAAATCCCCAAAAGGCGTCGGCGACGGTTTTGAACGAGTGCACTGGCACCCCAGACACCATGTCGAATGGTGCAGGTGTGTGGTGCGTCTCCCTCAGACAGCTTGCATTGAGGCGTTGGAAGTCCACAGTGCGCCTGGGCTGACCGTTTTTCTTGGCCACCACGACCATCCTGGCGCACCACTCCGTAGCCTCACCAGCAGGCACTGGCTGGGTGACGCCTCTCCTGACGTCCTCCTCCAACTGGGCCTTCACCTCCGCTTCCCAGTGTTTCGGAACGGGAGCGGGTGTGTGACAGGCATAGGGGGTCGTGCCGGGCGTCAGGTGGATACGGTGAGGGGGACCAGTCATGACTGGCAGTGGGGACCTGCTGGTGTTGAATGCGGTAGACGAAAAGTGCGTGAGTAGCCATGCCTCCAGCCTGGCCACATTCTCCTCCAAAGGAGGCAAGGGTATCTCAACTGGCCTCGGCGGGAAACGGCTGCTCTCAGGTAAACGGTTCGGAGGTAGATCGTCGGCAGTGTGCCGCTCCCCTCCATCGCCCACGGCAGCCACAGCACGTCTATGGAGCGGGAAGTCGACAGGCACCAAGTTGAGGCACTTGCAGGCCTCCAATGACAGATAGAGGGCCTTGGCTGTCTGCACGAAGTAGACCTCCTGGACGGTGGACCCCTCGTCCACACCGAGGCGGCAGGGGGCGGACCCCAGACACTTGAGCTGTTTGTTCGCCACGTCCCTTAAGCCATTACGGGCCCGAAGTTGCCCCGGACACAAACCGATGTCCCGGAGCAGGGATGCGCCTGCCACACACACCATAGCACCCGTGTCGGCTACAGCCAGCACAGGGGTGGCGGGGGAATTGCCCCCGGCCTGGGACACGAACACTTGTAACCTGGGGTGGCGGGATAGCTGGGCTGTTGCCACTGTAACAGCGCCTGACACATCCACAGGAGCACTTAGGGCTGACTTACTCCTACAACACCTTTTGAAGTGACCAACCTTACCGCAATTGCGACATGTAGCCCCACTTGCAGGGCAGTTACTTTTACCAGGGGCATGTGACACGCCGCAGTTACCGCACTGCCCGCGACTGGGGTGTGGAGGTCGGGCGGCAGCTACCTCAGGCTCACCGGTGACGTCATCACCACCCGCCACTGCCTCCGCAACTGTTCCCACCACTGCCTGGCCAGACGTACGACACAATACACCAGCATCTCTCACTGCTGCCTCAAATAACATGCATTTGTTTCTAAGCACTTCAACGCTATTATAACTAGAGTACCCCTGGAAAATTTCCCTTTTCAACACTGGGTTACTCAGGCCCACCATAACTTTACGTAATAGCATGTACTCAGAGAGGTCGTTATCACAGGTGGGACATTTAAACTCACACTCCACTGCTTCTGAGAAGCATCGTTGAAAATACCTTTTCATGGGCTCCTCTTCACCTTGTTTGCTGTTGAAAAACTCGTTCCATTTCACAGCTTGGTTTGAAGATTGAAGAACCATTCCACTGATGGCGTCCAGGGCTTCTTTGGGCGAGAGCTGCTCCCACTGACCGCTGGGGTATCTCGAGTCAATCACTCTTTGGAGTGCGGGGACGCAGTTCAGGCGAATGTGGAGTGTGGCCACCAGCTGTGGCCACCCGTTCAGCAGCACCCATGACTCCATGGACCGCCTCCATGTCCTAAACGCAGCTGCTGGCATTTCTGCCTCACACTTCTCTGGAGCGACAGCTGCTGAGGGCTTCATGACCGGCATAGAAGCATGACCACCGCCAGCACCTAGAGACGCCATCTGAGCCATCAATGCACTCATGGCCTGCTGCTGGGCACGCGTGGTGTTCCCGGCCGGTGTAGAGAAGCCCTGGCGTCCCCTTGAGGGCGTCGAGAATCGTGGACGTGTAGGGGCCATGTCAGCGTTCTTGTCAGGGCTGTAATGGCGTGTCGGGCCCCGACATATCCTACTCACTGTGCGCCATGTGGGAGGTTGGAGTCATAGACCAAGTTCTCTATAGACTTTATTATCACAGCGTCAGCTGGACACTGGCCACTGGCGCTGCCAAGGACAAGCCCCCCCACTCAACATGGGAAAACATATCGTACGATGGTACACTCTTACAGACTATAAACATCAAAACAAGAATAACTAAAATATACACATTGTTACAGAAGCGTGTGCCAAGTTCTAGTGATAATAGCGAGAGTAAGAAACATACAGTAATAGTAATAGCGATAAAAGCAGAGATACTCACAGTACGAAGAGCGAAACAGCGATAACAATAGTAACAGTATTGGCAGCAGCACAGGAACCTGTCAGCTACCTCACACCTCAGCCCCCTTTATACAACTGGCTCGTAGGCAAGAGGGGCTGGGATCATAGCGAGATGGCGAGTTGGCGACCTTGACGTCAACAACAACTCCACAAGGCGTTGAATATAAAAATTAGGATGATGGCGCAATTACTCAACTGCAGACTATTACTCACAATCGTGTTGCCGAGACATGAAAAACACCAGGACAGGTAGAATAGGATTAAATAAAAAAAAATTGTATGGTCATTAGAAAGCCGGGGAGACGACGCGGCCAAAATAGTAATTTGTTTATTTACTTTTACTTTTATCCTCTTCGCCACTGATCGGCTTAAAACCAGACCTCTTGGCTCATAATTTTCCTGATACTTACTGCGGCCAGACGCAACTACATGGAACATAGGATGATTACCAAAAAGACTATATACAATTTCAGAACATTACCAAGAGCAACGGCGTAGATCCTGGGGTGGATTTTGGATATTGACCCCCCCTACAATCGGGTTTGGGGGGGGGGGGGCTTTCCTATATAATTACCTTCCCCCTACCACTCATGTACGTGTTTCAGAAGAAAGGATTTAAACCATTCCAAAGTGAAAAAAAAAAGTGAAAGACCAGTATTGTGGAATAATTGGTAAAACTGTTTGAAATCTCCGACGATTCCTTAAGGTACCAATATTATCTCAGACAGTCTTGTAAACACTAAAATTACCCAGTCCTGTCTCGTTTCGCCAGTCGACGCCGCCACGTACCAGACAGAACAAGAAGGTGCCGAGTGTTATTGTGTTTCTAATAATCGACTTATATCAGAGCTGCTTAGAATTGTGGGATTGTTGAAGGTATTTTGTTATGTAACCTGTGAGGGGGACAGGCTGTAACACGTCACTGAAGATTTCCAGCTTATCAGGTGAAATAAGAGAGGGTGGAGATTCTTCAGGTGATCGTCAATTATTGTTATTATTATTAAGCTTAATACGAATTATTTAGCCCAAATTAAAAACATTAGCCCGGCAACCATACCTTTGAGATCACCAAGTTGAACCTGGCAGGTTCACACTCAAGTTAACGAGCTGTATGATCCCATGTCAAGGAATAATACAAGAAGAAAAGATAACTCGCCATCCTCGCCCGCACACACACACCATCACCATGGGCGTCCGCTATGGAGGGGGGGGGGGGGGGCAGTTTTGTTAGATAATAATCAGGTGAAATAAGCTTGGCGTGCCTAATCTTCAGATGATCGCAGACCTTGAACATAACAGTATTTAACCGTGAAATAACCTTATAATTGGTTAGGTTTGGTTAAGATCAAGTTATGTTAGGTTAAATGTTATGTAAGGTTTATATTAAAAAAAATTTTAGGTCGATGTTCTGCTAGATTAAGGCCACGTCAGATAGTTAGGTTAAGGTTAGGTAAATGTCAAGTTAAGGTTACTTTAGCTTAAAGACATATTAAATTTATGATGAAATAGGTTAAATGTTAAGGTTAGGTGAAAATTATGTTAGATTACGAGTGCTTGGTTGAGTTTATGTTAAATTAATATTTTATAGTTATATCGCCTATATAGCTTGCATGTATTGTCGGTCGGGTTAAATATGGTAGAGAGTCAGGTTAAGTATGGTAGAGTCAGTCAGGTTAAGTATGATAGAGCTAAGAGTTTTGTGTTTGTGTGTGTGAATGTTGTGTACAGGTGTGTGGATGTTGTGTACAGGTGTTTGAATGTTGTGTACAGGTGTGTGTGAGTGTGTAAACACCACTATTATTCAAAGACTCGACTAACTACAAGGATTAGCACCATTAAAACCACCAAATTACAGTCAATAATCTTGTACATAATATTCTCTGGAGTGATTATATATCATTGAATGATTGGCGCTGACGAGATAAATTTAATGAAAAGTAAAATATTGAGTTTAAGTTTTGAATAATATATTTGTGTTGTACCATAAATGAACAAGTCGGGAAGGGAGGTTATTGTTACAGGATAAATATTACTGAGAGACGCATGACTTACTGTTTATTTACGTGTTTAATGTACCTTTTATAATATCTTATCTGACCTTGAGTTTATACTGTATATATCCAAAATATATATTTTCAACATGCTATTCTTCCTCTTTACTTTGTCCTCGCTGCCCCTGATTGGTCTATTAACTGCCTGGGCGGGCAGTCACCTCTCTATTACGTATTGTTGGCAAGTATTGGGCATGTACTGGCTCCGGAATGTGTATGTACAGTACCTGCACCAGTGTTGGTTGAAACTGGTCTTGAAAACTCTCACACTTGGTGCCGTCACAATGCTCTCTTACAGATTGATCCAAGAGTTCACAATTTGCACTCCAAGAGTTTGTACTGACAATTTTCTGAACTTGTGGCTTCTTTAACCTTAAGTTGTGACCTCTAGTAGGGTGGGCATTCGCCAGCTCCAGGTGTGAACACTTGACTGAGTAATGTCCTTTGAGGTGATTATACACTTCTATTAGTCACCCCATGCCTGTCTATAGTATAAGTTAGGCAGTTGCAGACGATCTAATCTCTGGGTAACTGAGGCGCCATCATACAGGTACCAGTCTGGTGGCCCTCCTTTGAACATTTTCAATCAACTGAGTCTCCAGCATATCTCAGGGACCACTCGGGGTGACAGTGTAGAATCATGTGAACTGTGTCAAAGATTCAAAGGGACAAAATGGGGAAGCACCTCCCTCCTGAAGAGCGTAAAGAGGGATGGACCGTCTAGGTATCTGAAGTCCTTAAGGCTCTTCTCTTAAGACTCACGAGCTTAATTGCTTGATTCACCTTCTCACACTGGTCAGAGACCTTTAGCTCATTGTCACCATACACATAAGAACATAAGAATGGAGGAAACTGCAGCAGGCCTATTGGCCCATACTGGGCAGTCCCGTTTACACTCAACCCCTGTTGCTCATATAAGCATCCAACCTATGTTTGAAGCTATTCAGCGTATTCGAGTTAATGATGATATTTGGTAACTTGTTCCATTCATCCACTACTCTGTTTCCAAACCAGTGTTCACCTATTTCACGCCTAAATCTAAATTTTTCTAATTTAAAACCGTTGTTACGAGTTCGCTCCTGGTTGGATAGTTTGAGCTTTCCACACCTTCTCAACCTTTATATAGAACAAAGTAGTGCTATTTTTAACTCACTTTATTACACCATGGTTCTCTACACCAATTAACATGTATGAAATATACATACATGTGACTTTGTTCAATGTTATTTAGCCAGATGAATTTTATTTACCGATATTTAGCATGGGGGAGCCTTTGCCTTTAGTGACAGGACTTAAGAGTACTTGGTGAGGCCAGTGCTACAAGGGGCCGGTATTATTGCTCACTTCTTGTTGGCTGAAGACCACCACCATCTATCTGCCCAGCGTGATAACTTTCTGCTTGCCTAGTGTGATAAGATAGTGGTTGTTGGCGACGATCAATACTACCATTGTTACTACTACTACCACTTAATAATACTACTACCGCTGTTATTACTACCACTTAAGAATACTATTACCGCTGTTATTACTACCAGTTACTACTAACATACTCTTAACGTCACCACCAAAACACCTACAATTACAGCACCACCACCCATAATACCAACACCTGCCTCAGATCATTTTAGGTCTCTGAATCCCAAATCATTGAGAAATTATAGCTTTTTTGTCATGTAGAGAGTTTGTGAATCTATTAGAAATGGTATACAATTTCAAATCTCTTATTCTTGGCAATCTAAAGGGGTTCTATGTAGTCAGCCACAACACAACAAAAGACAACACCCTAGTTTGATTTGGTACACTGTATAAAGGGGCTCTCAAAATCTGTAATTATTTTCTCCCACTCGTCTTATTTTAAACTCTCGCTCTGAAACAATGGATTGGATCATTTTAGTCAATTTAATGGGGAAAAAAGTACCTAAGCATTCAATTTTATACTTGTATAAAAGTAAAACATAAATTACAGTACTGTATATTACTTCATCTCTGAATTGTAAAATGTCATAGTTGCTGGCTGAGGTGATTCTAGGAAAAAAAGGTCACTTAACCTAATGCACCTAAAGTTAAGACTTTTTGGGTCACCTCTGAGTTACAAGTGTTAGTCTAAGACCAACTGTTTACCGTTTATCCAAATGTAAGTAGTTCCTCCGTGTGAACAGCTTCCACAGTTGTGGGCGAGGAGAGGTGAGGTTCTCTTGCTGCCGGACGTTGGACAATAGTGAGACTCCTCTTCCTCATGCTCGGCTGATATCGTTTGTGTCGTTCATGCCATTCAGATAAAAAAATTTTACAGATAAGGCAAAAGTTCTCTCTCCCATAGATATGCTTTTAATTACATTGCAGGCAAGGGCATGGAGCACTCTGGTAGTGTAAGTGAAATAAAATGAGGAAAAGTTAAATCTCTCAAACAAAAGTAGATGTGATAAAGTAGCATGAACCCTCACCTCCATTGTCCGAAAGACTCCACCACTCATCTCAAACACCATTAAAAGCAGTTAAGCGAGTCTCATTCAACTACATATTACAGAATTTCATAACTTTCATTTTACTCCCTCCTTCATAACTATAACAAGCATTTCCCCCCCATAAAAACTAACAATAATATGAAAGCAAGTCCCATTTCAGTCATGTTGGTGTTCTCAAACTTCTGCCCCATTAATTCCCATTGAATCAATGGCTACTAAGTGATTTTCTAGAATGCACTGTTTTTCAGTTACAAAACAGACTAAGGAGTAATACTGTATACCTGTATATTAGTTTTGTCAAGTATTACTCCTTAGTCTGTACTCACCCCTGAAGATGGGAATTACACGACAGCACTTGGGAATTTCATGTTTTCTTGCGGTTATCAGCATATACTTGGATCACGCACACCCACAGCGATTTACTTGTATATATATATATATATATATATATATATATATATATATATATATATATATATATATATATATATATATATATATATATATATACAGTGGGGTATGCTATAACGAACGGTTTTACCTATAAAATTGAAAATGCTATAACGAACGAAACTCCTACAACGATCATTATTAAAAAAATTTCTAATTTATTGTTTTTTATTACAAATATTAATGATATTCTTTATTTCAGGGGTTTAGATGCATATTTATGCACTTTTTTACAATTTTTACAATTTTATATTATATTTTTCAGTGTTAAGTGGTTGTATTTGGGGGCCTGGAACGGATTAATCCTATAACGAATACCTCTTTTTTTTTTTTTTTTTTTTTTTTGAACAAGTTCTAGAACCAATTAGATTCGTTATAACATACTTACTATATATATGTATATATATATATTTATATATATATATATATGTATATATATATATATATGTATATATATATATAGATATATAGATATATATATATAGATATATATAGATATAGATATATATATATATATATATTAGTCTGCATTTACGCGGTCAATTGAACCCGTGGAGGCCCGCGTAAAACGAGAAACGCGTACGTAAATGAAATAACAGAACATATGGGATTCATTGAAATAGAGACTAGGCCGACCCCCAAACTCCACTTTTTCCGACACAATACGTAACTTGTAGTCAAAATAACATCTTAATTTTATGATGGTATGCACACACAATTAATAATTAAGAGAAATATCAATATTAGTTTTTTTAACACTTACGTTAGTAGAAAAGCGGGTCAGCACACGTGGATGGCGGCTGGTTCCGAGGCAGAGGGCACATTAGTTGCCCTCCGGTGAATCACTTTCACTACTCTCAGAGGTTTGCAGGGCCTCCCAGACAAACCTCTCAAAAGTCCATATCCTCACTGTCACTATCACTGACTTGGGCTGGCTGTGGTTGTGGTGGGTTGCGGGCGAGGAAGTCCTCAATACTACGTTGACGATTAGCATTGAAGTTGTCGAGATAGATCTGGATATACAGCTCCATAACTTTCGTCAGATGGTTATTAGACTCTTCATACCGATGCTTGTCAAGGACGAGCTTCATTTTCTCCCCCAACTCGATGATTTCCTTCACATTATCATGGCTTGGTCCAGGTAATTCAAGGTTTTTCTCGGGTGGTGGGGGTCCCGCTGAAGCCATTGTGAGGGGAATAGCGGGTACAAGAGAGAACTGTATACGCAGACTGAGAACGAGACAGGCCCTGCTAGGTCAGCGACTTCTACCCTCTGGTGGCAGGGCACGTCATGTTACATTAGACCAATCACAGCTAGCGGCGGAGGGAATGCGTGGGTGGTAAGGATGCGTGGCCCAATCACAGTCAGATACGTCATATGACGTCAGCGATAACGTAAGAGCGGCCTAATGCTCACCACTCACAGCATATGGTCAAGAATGGACCACGTGGGTTAAAAATGGCGCGGCGGTCTGGACCTCTCCAGCCGCGCACCGCGTAAATGACCAAATTTACGGCGTAATTAAAGCATTTTCATTTTGGCTAGGCATCGCGTAAATGACCAAACACGTAAATCCAGACTATACTGTATATATATATACACACACACACACACAGGTATACTGTACAGTATATAAACTTTTTCCAATACAGTAAACAAATTCCACATTATTCTGATCAAGGATCTGGGATAAAAAAGTTGTAATATTGGTAATTGTGCCCTAATGACCGTTGGAAATATTTAATTTAAAACCACTACAAATTTTACATCACCCACCTTCTTGATGAATATTTGTAGGTATTTGTTACCACATGAACAATCTTTTATTAGCAGTCTCACTTAAAGTTAAGATATATATAGTAGCACCTACATGGAGACAGTTCACATTATACAGTATAGGTTACAAATAGAGTACAACAATATTTTATGTGTTTATTTGTACAAATTATGTCAGGTCAAAGATATCCAGCATCAAGATTGGTTCAAAATACTTTGTCTCAATTTGCGAGATGCCTCACAAGAGGAAACAAAATAATATCACAGACTAAACGATTAGGTTGTGCCCCCAAGGAACTGAGCTCACTTTGGTTCTTCAACTATTGTATCACATATGGCCAGGATATACAATACAATAAAAAAATATATAAAAGCTATGACAATATACTACACATTTTATGGCAGCAGTTGTTAAATCAATACATCATACTCAATACAAACACGGTAGGACTGGTGAGTTTTAGTTCCTCAGGGAGATAACCCCTTCATCCAACTGACACTCGACATGGGAAACACCTGACATACAGGCAGTACCACAGTTGGGGCCTCATGAAAAAATAATTTTGGTTTTTCTTCCCAAAAATGAATTCCAACCATGGGAATTGAACTTGTACATAAACACATTTCATCAGATGCTTAAATATCATCTTTTAAAACTTCCATACCAGAAATTAGCTATTTAAAGGTTGAAAAAGTAAAAATACAGAGAAACCCTTCTAGCTTGACTCTCTTTGCTTAAAATTCAGGACATTTTTATAATCTTTTACACTATGTATATAAAATAACTACAGTATGACAAGTTAATGGGAAAATACAGTACTATATTTGTAAAAGAATTTGGACATTCTGTAGGAGAAGTATTATGCAAACAAAAGTTCATCAAGTGTAGTAACTGCACAAGTTGTACCTTGTATGATGATTATACAGGATACTCTTTTTCTGTAGTGGAAACCTGAAGTAATTTTCTCAAGACAATGTAAAGCATAATTTGACAATTTAAGTATTTAAGCACCCTTTTGGAGCAATTGTCAAATTAAACAGGTTTTTCTGCATTTTCAATACAGTAAAAATATTTACAAAAATCAGACTAAATATTTAAAATTATGTGTATTTAAAACACCTTGTACAAATTTTTGTTCACAATTCCCCTCCAAAATTACTCATTATATGGTAGATTTTAGCCCATAGATAGGCAATTTACTGGCAAAGAAAAAGTTAAACTGTTTTAACATGGAAGAGAGAAAGAAACACTCACACAGACAAACACATTCACAGTCTCTCAAACAGTGCTCTCTGTTTTAGATCCATAGTTATCCAATCAGTTTCTATTTTCTTTGTAAGTAAATTGGTAAAATAATTATGTCAAATTGTTCTGAAGAAAACAATACAAACAATTATGAAGAACATTCACATGATATAGATCAACTAGATGAAAAGGTGGATAACATATGAAGAAATTGTCATTTGTTAAATTACTCGATGCAGTTTGTAATATTACAAGTGAATGTTTACCATACCTATCTATGACTTGCTGATTATCAATTCAAACATTTACAGTACTTGGTTTTGTGCTGGAGGCTGATCATAAACTGCTAAAATTTTGATGTAAAATATTATATAAATCTTGCCAGAAGTGTTAAGAATATAAATTTCACAAAATACACAAACTATTTGAAATCTTTGGATAAGAGCCCAATAGTTTTGAGAGATGTAATATGTGCAAAAACAAGACAGATTTTACATCTAAGAAGTTTCAAATATCTCATGAGACTCCCAACTAACTGCAACTGCTAGTAATCTAAAAAATAGCTGGTTTTAATAGCCAGTTCTTGTCATTCAGGTGGCATTTGTCAATGGTGGTTTTGTACTGTACATGTATAGCAAGTAGACTCAGAAATATATAATATTTCTTAACCTGCCACACTTAAAATGTACAAGTCATTGGAAAATCCCAAAAATACATACTTGGTGCAAGAATGTAGTTCACATCAGCATCCACTACTGTACTTTATCCATAACACTGGGTCATATATTCAAAAAATACATAACAAGCAATACACTCACATTCCCAGAACTATCAGTACTTTACTAATTACAAGTACTTTTGAACTCTTATTTAACTTATCAAGTAAAACAATTTGAGAATTTTTTCTTCCTTGCAAGAAGAAAAAATAATCGGTGGCTCATATGAAGGGTACTGTATATGTACGACACCGGCATACAAGGACAGTGCACTAATGATAATCAGAGCTGTAAGTCTATAGCTTGAATGGGTTTAATGAATATATGCCAAAGTATGATTCCAAATATCTGGATGTATCCCACTTTTGTTTGGAATGCTACAAAGTAACTATCTCATATTACCTACTCATCTGCTACAATGCTATTTCCCAGCATCTGGGAAAACTACTCATACAATTCATCTGTCCTGTTCTTTCATACATCTGAATTACTCAGTTTTATCAGTCTGCAATTATAAAAAAAGAAATTATTTTAAATGCCTCCTTATCACTGACCTGCAATACTGACACATGACATTTGGATTTTTTTTTTATCCTGTTGAAAATGTGAGAAATGACAAGAAATTTTCTGAGCTTGATACAGTATTTGCATTTTGAGCTTCTGTCAAAATACCTGTACTTAGAAAATTGCAATCAACAAAGCAAATCCACAAACTCAGCAATGATGCATAAACAGAGGCAGTATTTGCTAACTTATGAGACTCAATTTCAGTAACCTCTGTATAAGTATTTACTGTGTGGTTAGTACAGAGTTCTGAAAGATAATACAGTAGTGCTAATTTGACAAAAGGTCGGGCACAAGTTGCCTGGTACAGTATTAAATATTGTAGGTATGGATGTTTTAGGTGGACTGGGTCAAATTCTGATAAATTCTCTTGCCCCACCATGCCTCCAAGTCAAATGGTTTAAAATCTGGAAAAAAAATAAAAAAATAAAAAAATAAAAAAATAAAAAAAATAAATAAAAAAATAAATATATATATATATAAATATATACATACATATATATATATATATATATATATATATATATATATATATATATATATATATATATATATATATATATATATATATATATATATATATATATATATATATATATATATATATACACAGTCTCTCCTCAACTTATGACATATTCGACTTAAGACAACCCGGACATACGACGGCCATGGTCGTATAAAATATTTGTCACATTGCGTATTTTTTAGTCCCGACGTTAGTGATCGCGCTGTGTACTGACCAAATTTTCGTTTATAATTAACTCCCTTTAAAATGGCTGACAAGCGTAAAGGTGAGAGTTCTCGTGGTGCTGAGAAGAAAAAGAGACACCCATTTTAGAATTTCTATATATATTTTTTTGCCTTTTCGACTTACGACCTGGTCGTCAGGACGGAACCCCGTCGTAAGTTGAGGAGAGACTATACGTGTGTGTGTGTATGTATGTGTGTATATATATGTATATATATATGTATATATATATATATATATATATATATATATATATATATATATATATATATATATATATATATATATTGTACAGGTAAATATAAGAATCCGCACACCAAAATATGCCCTACATTTTAACTGATATACTTTACAATGAAAAGATTCTATACATACAATGATGATGTAATCCTACTGACCAAAAACCAAAATTTAATCCACCAAAAAATTCCAATTTATACTTCTAAAGTTTAACACCTTCAACAAACACCATCCAAAATGTTACACATGACTCTATGCCACATTTGCAAAGTTCAAGTGAACAGGCTATAGTTGATGTCATCAAGCAAAACAATTCCCATATCTGAGGCAGCTCAACAATTTCCTTCAGTTAAACTATATTAACCTGGTTGACATTTAAGTAGAATAATCCAACAGATTTTGTAAACTGGACCTTTACTTCTCAAAGTACATTGTCACAGACAAGTAAAGTAGCTTCCTAATTTAATAAAAAAGGATATCTAGATGACAGTATTTTTTAATACAGTGACCCCTCATTTAACGAACTCAATCCGTTCCAGAAGGTCATTCGTTAACCGAAACCATTGTTACAATGGGTTTTTTGGTAATTGGTTCCAGCTCACCGAAAATTTCCTAAATTCAACAAAAATGGTAGAAAAAATCATTTACTTTGAGGTGTGTATGTAGAAGGCTCCTGGATGATGATGATGATGAGGATTAGAATGGGGGTGGAGGAGAAGGAAGAAGAGAAGGCATTGGGGTGGAAGATAAGTCACCCCATGGCTCCATTTCACCCATAAAATTTTAGTTCTCTTGGTGTATTTCAAGATTATTTTCTTTAAATCAACACTGCACTGCATTATATATTGTCAATATGTAAAATATATTTCAAAATGACCAATAATTTGCTTGGAAACACAGAAAAAAAAAGCGATTAGTTGAAAAGAGTCTCAAGCAAGATGTTACCTCCACTGAAAACAGAGAGACTAACGCCTGTTTGCTGTGTTAACAGGCTGGATGGCACGCCAGAGACTAGTTTCTTTACCTTCAATTATGTTCAATAATTGTTTAAATGACTAAAAAAGTTAATATTAAACTTTTAAAATTATTGAATAGTATAAACTTCTTGATATTTACTAAAATAGTAAGGAATTTGAACCCTAAAACCGATTACTGTATTGGCGGACTGATACTAAAGCTGGTTGCCCGGTCAGTGCAAGCGAAAACATGTTGAGGTCGGTTCGTAAGAAATTCGTTAACCGAATTTTTGTTCGTTAACCGAATTGAAGATCCTTATGGAAGGCAGTTCGTTAACCGAAATTTCGTTAACTGAGGCGTTCGTTAAACGAGGGGTCACTGTATATCTAAAATGTATTACAATACGAGAAATGGCCAAATTTAATACCTGTTCAACTCTACATACTGTACACTGCAGTACTGTATGTACAGTAATATAGTAATGTTTTCCACATAAATTAAGCAGACTCATTTCTACAATAGTCATCCTAGGTACAGTAATGTGGGTAAAGGTGTAAAGAAAAATTTCCTTTCAATACACCACCATTTTGTATGCCTGCATTTTACATACCTTGTAATGCTGGATGTTCAGTCTTTTCTTGGTAATAAGCAATTCCATTCCCTGAGGATGAGAAACATTATTAGATAAAATTGGAATATTTGCTCTACTGCACTTTTATATATATATATATATATATATATATATATATATATATATATATATATATATATATATATATATATATATATATATATATATAAAATCCACCTCCATATTCATAATCATCTCACTTAACAGTTTCTAAATAACTTAGCATGCATTCAAATCTCATGCATTCTCCCTAACAGGTGATAATTCTTTTATTAAATTCTTTTGATAAACTGGTGTATACAATAAACCATTATCCCTGTTTTTATCCCTTTCTTCTTGAACAACACTACTGCACTATGAACAATAATTAAAGTACCTACTAAATATTAAAATCCTGTTAACAAGTACAGGTACTGATATGGGGTAGTGAAATCCACTTCTTTTCATGAGCAAAAGACTGGTGACCAAGGTTTCTTATCAAGTTTTTAGATTGCAGTGAAGAATGAACTTCATTGTGCACTATGGTTATGTAAGCCACCAATGAAAATGAAAAAGCTAAAATAATTGTTTTAAAGGTTATCATTGGTATGTAAAAAGTTGGAAGAATAGAAAAAACATATATTTAACAAGGTACACTGATTAAGAGTATTTATTTAATACTGAATGAAAGAGAGATGATGCTGTCAGTGATGGTATTCTTGAAAAATTAAGAGAGTAGCACTTGGAATGTGATACAGGCATGCAGCTTAGAAGGAACAATACTGATTACCCCCCCAAAACAGAGCAATACCCTGTAGATGAAAACAAATTTGAATGTGGTACCTGTACTCCAAGGTTCTGCAATTGTTTGCTGCAGTGCACAGCCTTCTCACCAGTTAATTCTACATACTAAATGTCATATAAAATGACTCCAATGAAATAATGAGTCAAAGAACTTCAACTACAAGTAAGAAAGTGGAAGTTTTATGTGGTCTTAATGCCAGTGTGGCAGTGAGCAAACTTGTTCTCGAATACTGCACAGCACTGCAACCACCACCAGTCTATGAATTTATGCCGCAAAAGGATAAGATGGTGAAATTTTACTTTGAAACAGTCTAACAATGAGAGTAACAATGAGAGTGCAGAGCAAAAGAATAAAATTTTAGTACAAGATAAAGCTCATTTCAAGTGGTTCCAACAGCAATACAGTACTGTACAAGAAGAATGAAGACACTTTCTGGACGGTTAATTATGAAGACAACCATGCAATTTAAAGATTTTATGGAAATTGATGAACTATGTGAACTCTGTTGGGTGACTTTATTGGTTTAAGGAAAGTCATGGTATATGCAAGCTTGCAGTTGCAAGACAAAATTTTTAATTTTTGGTTCATTAAGTGCTTGGTCCAGACCCCTTCAACAGAATTTTACTGTAAAATACTACACATGAAACTTGCTGAGAACGTCACAAGGATAAAAATACTTTTTTACACCTTTTATTCTCTGTATAACCCCCTAAAGAGATAATTTTCTCAATACCGTATACTGCTGTAATACCCACTGTTGTATGTACTGTACATCTCACCTCTGGCATCATGGCCGTTCTGTCTGCCCATCTCCAGCTCTTTACACACCCTACCCCATGCTGAAAAAAAAAAAAAAATCAGACGAGAAAACACGAGGGATACTGTATTACTGGGAACAAGCGAGTTGCCTAGCATTTATGTGATCTGGAGATCTCTACAAATTACCGATAAGTAACTTACACATATTGTATGATATGAATAGTTCCATACACTGAAGGGATACAAATAACTAGTACCTGCATCGGTATTTTAACTAACACTATAAAACAGTAATGAAGTGATATTAAAATGTTACAATAACTTTTCATGTTAAACTTTTTGTGCATCCCTTCCCACCATCGATTGCCCATGGAGAAAGTGATATTTATACCAACATACAGACACAGGATAGTGAGGCAAGTAGACCAATTTTGAGTAAATAATATGAAATAGGGCGAACTGACTTTAAGTAAAAACTTAGCTCTGATCAGCCTTAAATCAACCCCTAAACCCAAAAGCAGCGCATAATAAAGACAAAGGCACGGTTAAAAAAAATAAATTATATATATATATATATATATATATATATATATATATATATATATATATATATATATATATATATATATATATATATATATATATATCTACTTGCTAAGTTCTCAACTTCGTTGTTATGACTAATGGGAAGCCATGTTAATTCTGAGAACGCACACTACCTTACATTTTTTTTTACAGAAAAACCATGAAATACGGAGAATGCACAGTAATATCCAATACAACTATATCTAGTAAAGTTTCGTATGGTTTAAATCTTGTAGTACCTGTACTGATAATAATCACGAAAGATTACCGCAATGTTGATAAGTTCCTAAGGTCAAGAATAGACTAGTAACTACATTAACCGGTATGGCTGGCCCACAGCCAACGCTGTCTTAATTAGCCGGCAACAGTGGCAAGTGGCCAATGGGTAGCAAAAGATATCTGACGTCAGCCAATCAGCTGTGGCCGCGCGGAGGTGTGTCTCGGGAATGACGCAATCCTACTAGTGCTGTGCTGTGCTGTACTGTGCTCGCTCTCCCTCTCTCTCTCCCTCCGTCTCTACACCCTTATGAACTACTGTATGTACAGTACTAACACGAAGTCCATTTATTTTATCAGAGCAAACAATAAATAAATAATGTTAACGAGTGATTCTAAATCTCCTCTAGCTACATAAATCAAACACACCAACGTGAGTCCTTCCAGTATTTTAAACATATTTGTGAATTATTACATTACAGGTTTAAACCAACTCTTGGCCTTGACTTATTGCTCTACCACCCACCCCCTACCCCCCAGCATGAGACCCACACCACCTTCCTGACCACACTACCATCATCACACCTACCCTTCCTTCCCATTCTATCACCACCACCACCTTCCTTTCTACACTACCAGCACCACCACCTTCTTGATCACGTACCATTACAATCTCACTTCCCACACTACCTCCACCACCCTTACCTTTTTAACCACATTAAAACACGCTTAAGGACACAGTCACACAGGAAAATGTTCAAAGGAGGGCCACCAGACTGGTGCTTGCACTTCGGCACCTCAGCTACCCTGAGAGATTGGAGCGCCTTTACTTGCCTAGCTTATACTACAGACGGGCAAGGGGGGACCTAGTTGAGGTGTATAAGCATCTCAGGGGGCACTACTCAGTTGAGTGTCCTTACTTGGAGCTGGCGGACGCTCGCCCCACAAGGGGTCACAGCTCAAGATTGAAGAAGCCGCAAGTCCAGAAAACTGTGAGGGCAAACTTTTTCGGAGTGAGTTGTAAACTCTTGGAACAATCTACCAGAGAGTGTTGTGACGGCACAGAGTGTGAGCTCTTTCAAGACCAGACTTGACCAACACTGGAGCGGGTTCAGTTACATTCAGGAGACGGTGCATGCCCAGTGCGTAACAGAGACGTGACCGATCGCCCAAGCGGCTAATGAGCCGATCAGTGGCGAAGAGGATAAAAGTAAAAAGGAATGGCGTATACTGTACACCCCCAATACAACACAAAACACAACTCCGCTTACTACGACGCCGTATATCAGCGATGACAAGCTGTTCTACACGTATACACGAGTTAACGATTTTGTTTTATTCAATAACCACTCCCATAAGACATGAATAGATAAGAATTTTCGCGGTAGTTATTCTGTTAAAAGATGCCTTAACGCGTAATGTTTTGATCAGCCAATCAGCTATGAGAAACGTTCGAACCGTCCAATCACAACTGTCATGTTTAATTTCGTTTTTTTTCAGAAGTTTCTTAGAATTCCTTAAGTTTCATTACAATTAATTGTCTTGAGAAAAATGATCACTAGTGACACCGTGCAAAGAAAAAAATACTAAAGACGCCATATGTATGCGACGCACAAGTTCTTCTTGACCTTTGGCAACGAAAGCGAGAGCTTTTGGAAATAAGATAAAATACAGTCCAATGTGTCAAGGAAACATAATTTTTTCGAACACTTCTACTCACTTAAGAAGCCTGGGGGTACTACGGAGGAGTGCAGGGATGGATGGATAGTGTATCTTAACCAATCTGCCTGGGACATAACAGGATTATGACACAACGCTAACCAATTCCATAAGTAACTCCCTTTTAGAGAAGTGCTCTTATGTTTCCTAGACAATTTCCCAAAATAACGACAAGCAGAAACGAGTTCAAACAAAGAGAAAGTTGGGTGTTTTGGTGTGTGTGTGTGTAGGTGTGTGTATGAAGGAAACTGAGATATCGGTAGTCCTATTCTGAAACACTGGATCCCGTCACTCAGAAGCTTAACATGAGCGTTGTGCTAGTAGGTGTTATTTATAATGGCAACTTTCCACTTCGCCTTTTCCCATTATCTTTACAGAGAATGACTATTATTGTTTTTACTAAGAATGGCGACTATTTACTCAGAATGGCTACTGTTTTAACTCAGAATGGCGACTATTTTTTACTTAGAATGGCGACTATTTTTACTTGGGAAGACTAAAGTTCGCATAACGTCGATTCTATTGATGTTGTGTATTTTGTACACAAACCATTTACTCACCATAAAGGAGAAAATAATAAGGTATACTGTTAGATTGGGTTGAGTTGGGTAAAAAGGTAATATAAAGCAAATTAAGGTAAAGTTAGGAATAGAAGCAAGGTAAAGTAAGTTAAAAAGGTAAGGTAAGGTTATATAGGATAAGGTAAGGTTCAAGGCAGGTTAAGGTATCACTTGATAATCATCTGGTAAATAACTTTCAGATGTGATATTCTAGGAGTAAACAGAAGGAAAAAATATAAGGGAAACAACTTTAAACGAAATGAGAATCAAAGGTGTAGGTGAAATTGGAATTAAGCGTTATAAACCCGCCATTAAGCCCTTACCGGGATTTTTTTAAAGCCCACCAAAGGATTTAAACCGTCGCTATCTAAGACATGAGGGGCGGAGCGTTCTGCATTAGACCATAATATGTCAAGGAGCATATTTCCGTTGGCAGTGTGTCAGGATCACAGAGCACATGGTTAGACTGTACACGAGTGGTTATTTCACAAGAGGGAAAGACACTACACAGAGAACGTGTCTGCTAATTGGAGCGTTCAAAACTTTCCACATGCAATGTCTTTGTAGACAAATACTGGTGTTTTTAGATGCACACCGTGATAAGTCCGCCGGGCCACAGTGAGCTGAGGGCCTGACTCGTGTCGTCTGCGGCTGCCACACGGATAATAACTCACTTCCGCCACATGGTTTCCATAACACACACGAGCAAATCGCCAACCTGTGCTCCACAGCTCGGCACGCTTATCTTCTGTGCGGTTCAAAACTCCTTCGTTTGTATTGAGAGTATGTACAGTACATTACAGTCTTGGCTACATCACTGTCGCTTTCCTTGTAACAAGCTATTTGAGACCCAACCATGGCCGGCAGTAATGAGGTATGGCGGAAATGCTGGCAATGTCATCTGCCTGCCTACCCGACTCCACCCTGGGTACAGTATTATGACGTTCCACCCCACTACCGCCACCCCTTACTACTACCACACATCTTCTCAGGCCAACACTCCCTGTTAAGTCATAAAGATTGTCAGATATTTATCGCAGGACTCAAAGGTATCGGAGCTGCTAGGTATGATAAATGACTTTACCATATAGTTATTATCCGATTTCTGTCCTAACGGACAATCATTCACGTGTGACCCAAGTTCACAGGGGGTGTGTGTACTTTGCCACGTCAAACGTACATCATCGTTCAGGGTAAAATAGGCAGTAAACTCTGAACCATCCCCCCTCCCCACGAAGTCCACAAGTTAATTATTAATATTATGAAACATGATAACTGCGCCTGATGGATGTGGATGACACCACTGTACACACTCACTACCTAATACAGTATGAGCTATACACATACCTTTACCAAGGCCAAAAGGAGTAAAAACGTAGGTTACTTATAGTGTCCTCCTTTTGATTGGTTATAATGTTCTCTAGGATAACTATATAAAGTTTCATGACTACATAACCAATAGAATACGTACATAAATACAGACACACACAAGGCTAGCATTACAAGCTCCCACATTCGTAATAGAGCATAAAAAGTTTACAAGACAGCGTAACTGTTGAAAGAAGCGTGGGCGAATTAAGAACTGGTGACGTCACGAGACCAAGTCACTCACGTCACTGTGTAACTGAGCCAAGTTTAGGGAAAATATAACCAAGGGTCATGTGCTGCTTCCGCTTATGTGAACCACACCACTAAACAACCTTACGTATGTTGACATGTACATATATACACAATGTAGACATGTACGCACATTACTGTACATTGTACACGTGTACATACATATACAATGTAGACGTGTGTACGCATACACAATGTGAACACCTTTCACATGGCCACACAAACAATGCATGCAACTCACAATGACTAGACAATAAAACGCTTAAAATAAATCCTTCACACACGAACAACCGACCGTGACGTCACCAACCACAAATTTCAGGAATCAAGAAGTAAATACATCACACTACATTTATTTAAAAGTGTTATAGTTTGGCATATTTCAGAATATACAGTATACATTTATTATATCCAACTTCACCAGCAGGCAAAGACGGGTTTATGTACGGACATTTACGCAATAGCAAAACTAACCTGATGATATGGATGGTGAGTGACGACCTTGTGGCATGACAACAACTACGTAACGTCCATGTAATATTATTTCCGGTTTTTTGTCCTCCCCAGCGGCCAGCCATACGCACACCAGATCTAGTTTCTCCTACACAAACCACAATACACACTGTCAGCCATAATTCACAATAGTTCTAATTTCCTGTGATGACAAATTGAAAAAAAAATCAGTTAACCCGCTAAGTAAAGTTTAAGCAGACTCGTGATGGGTAAAATAGTAAGGTATCGTAAAGTTCATCAAGATTTGTGTACTAAAAACCAGTCACACAAACTTCCCCCAAGACTTACGTTAAACAGTCCGGACGAGTACTGCATTCTCATAATATACACACATATATTTATACTGCATACTTAATAAACAATTAATAATCAAAATGGCCATAGGTGGTTAAGTTGTTGGTCACGCCATGAAGGACAAGTCGTCAAGTGGTCCTCGCGCCTTATCTTACAATGGTAGACGAATGCTAACCTTCTTATACTGTAGTTGTTGTAGTCTATTTTAATGATGTTCACAATTACGCCACTGACGCCTTTCCCGTTAATTTTAGATGGTTTGTAAGGTTATTACCCTTATGTTATTTCACTGATACATATGCCCTTAACAAATCTTCAAAGTCATTAAATGCTTCCTGTGTTGCCTCAAACATCGTCAAATACGGCATCTATTCACCATTCTACATGACGAGTGTTATAGCAATACGTCCACTTTCTTAAGTACCGAGTCATCGTACCTTGACAGCCAAGCATTACCACACGCTCAGCTACCGGTGTTAACTTAACAACTATCGGTCACCCCTTTATATTTTAGTATCATTACTCCATTAAACAAACAAACAAACAAACAAACACACACACACAGTCCTCCAGTAATATAAAAAACCACACAGCACCTTCATTTCGTTCATAGTTCTACCCAAGGAACTTCGTCAGTCAATCCATTGTTCAAAAGTTACAGCCACCTCCACTATTAGTCAACAGATAATCCCGGCTATCTTCTCTGAAAGCGAAGGAATCATTTCACAATAACTAGACGGGCAGAGAAACAGACAGACAGATACGCCTGTCCTTCGGAGGTGGCGGGAGGTTGTAACTAAGCTGGAGTCCTCACCAGGCTATGTATGCCCTTGGTGTGTTGGCTGGCACGCACCTCCACCACCGCTCATATGTTTGTTTGTTGTCCTTGATGTTGAAACAAATGCTGGAGGCCGTTTATTCTCACTTTTGCTTCCAAATGCTCCTTAGTGTCTATAACCGGCTGCTCACAGCAATACCTCCAACACTTCTCAATTAATGTTCCCGACAAGCACTGGACAGACCAAGAAGTCGTGTACGTATATACATGGCTCAGGATATATATTATACACACACTAGCCTGTGCGCATTCAAACTAAACAGTATTATACGCACTCGTGAAGATATTGATAGGTGTATACAGAAACTCCAGTCCCACATAAACACAAGCACAGTAATATAAAAAATCTCGAGACCTTGTTGATATAAGACTATTTCATGTCAATAAACAACAAATTACATATAAAATTAATTTATTAGGGTCTAATGATCTTTCCCATTACCTGCTGCGCGTTGTTGCATAGTGAAAGTGACGTAAGTGTGGAAAACCGTAGTCAATACAACATACGGTACACTTAGTAAAGACTGAACACATTAGTTACAATAGTAGATTGCATCAGGTCAGAAAAGGTTTCACTATTATTTATCATGTTGGAACAGTGAAGTGTTTGGCGGTTCTCGTACAAACACTCCATTGGTAATAATGAGCAGTGTGACGTCAGCACACACGAGCAGGTTGGACCTGTTCTCTTGTCTCTAACATCTGGGCCGCTCGCATCACAACTTCTCAGCATCGCGTTCACACACACAGCACGAGTCTGCTAGCCAAACGTTTAGGCTACCAGTTCACTCAGTAATAATAGTGCTATTTTCAGTTGTTGGCCCCAAGTTCAAACACCCAGTACGGCAGCAGTGTGCTCAGCAGTAACAGCTGTTAGCAGCTCTAATAACACCAATGATGACTGCCCGAGAATATGTAGACCACCCAGCGCTGAAGCAGCTTGTGTTGTGACCGATTCTTGGTCACAAATAAACGTAGTCTTACACATCGGTCTTTTCACAAGAATGTTATATTTGAATATTTTCGACCCTGGAAAATGCAACGTATATACCTTTTCTAAGCCATCACCAAAAAGAAACCATTCAGCTGTCTGTAATTAAGTGACTATCAGCCATCCCTCAATACAGCCTTCACCCTCGGCATCTAACAGAGAACACCGCATATACCCGGAAAGTCCTCACCTAAGTGCCAAGAACACTGTTCGTTGTCTTCAGTACTCACACAAATCTAATATTTCACGGTAACTTTTCCGTCGCGTTTTACACTATAATCATTATTAATGAGTACAAACAAACCTTTTCGTAACTAACACAGCGTTTCAGTGACAAAATAAGCGTATGGCAACAATTCTGAAAATGACAAGAGGGTTCAAACGCCGTTAGGTACAGTGTAAAATGTACCTCGGCAGTTGTTGGCATTATACACTTGCCTGTACGGTACGAACAAATATCTCTAAGGGCAGGAGGCGAGCTCTGTATCCACTTGGCCGCTGCTCCCCTCGCAGCAATGGCAATGAATAACAAAAGTGAAAACCATTTTTACAACCATAATACATATTATTGTAATCAAATATACACACATTATATATCTTATATAAACTGACAAAACAACTGGTCCTTTTAGATTAAATTAATTTTAAAAGCATCATCAGAAACTACATAGTCACAAGTAAAAATATACGAACTCAGGAAGCAAACATTACTATGAGAAAGGCGGCAGCTCTTACTTTGAGGTGTGTATGTAGAAGGCTCCTGGATGATGATGATGATGGGAATTAGAATGGGGGTGGGGGTGGAGGAGAAGGAAGAAGAGAAGGCATTGGGGTGGAAGAGAAGTCACCCCATGGCACCATTTCACCCATAAAATTTTAGTTCTCTTGGTGTATTTCAAGATTATTTTCTTTAAATCAACACTGCACTGCATTATATATTGTCAATATGTAAAATATATTTCAAAATGACCAATAATTTGCTTGGAAACACAGAAAAAAAGCGTTTAGTTGAAGAGAGTCTCAAGCAAGATGTTACCTCCACTGAAAACAGAGAGACTAACGCCTGTTTGCTGTGTTAAGAGGCTGGATGCCGCGCATTAAACTAGTTTCTTTACCTTCAATTATGTTCAATAATAGTTAAAATGTCTAAAAAATTGAATATTAAACTTTTAAAATTATTGAATAGTATAAACTTCTTGATATTTACTAAAATAGTAAGGAATTTAAGCCCTAGAACCGATTAATGTATTGGCGGACTGATACTAAAGCTGGTTGCCCGGTCAGTGCAAGCGAAAACATGTTGAGGTCGGTTGGTAAGAAATTCGTTACCCAAATTTTTGTTAGTTAACCGAATTGAAGGTCCTTATGGAAGGCAGTTCGTTAACCCAAATTTCGTTAACCGAGGGGTCACTGTGTGTGTGTGTATATATATATATATATATATATATATATATATATATATATATATATATATATATATATATATATATATATATATATATATATATATATATATATATATGTGTGTGTGTATGTATATATGTGTATATATGTATGTATGCAGTGTGTGTGTGTGTGTGTGTATGTGTGTGTGTGTTGGTGTGTATATATGTGTGTGTGTGTGTATATATATATATATATATATATATATATATATATATATATATATATATATATATATATATATATATTATATATATATATTTTACATATTTATTTTAACCCCCCAGGCCCTGATGTGAGTCAGTGACCTGTGCCCGGGTGGGCTAATCCCCGTAATTCACGCACACACTTCAGATATCACTGGCCTTCATCCACGAGTTTCACAATCATGCAGATTTTGAGATGTGGTTCTACAACTGCTAGTTAAAGCAATCCCCAATTTCACAGTTTACTCAACACTCTGTCCATTAGCAATTTAAAGGTAAAACTTCCCCACAACACCTATCAAGAGCGTCCGACCACTTTTTTGCCAGTCATCCCCTATTCTAAATCTATGCGAATACGTCATGAAACAGCTTTGTTTTCCACGAAAAGGAAAAGGGAGCGAGATATTTGTGGTGACAATACTAACAGGGTATAAGCACTCAACACTGACGGGCTACATTTAATAAATGAGACTCCTAAAATAGTTGCAAGAACACATGATCATCTGACCTTTGAGACGTCAAGGTGCAGACTCAAAGCTGGCACCTACAAGATAAGTGTACAATAACTACCTGGTGAAGCTGCATTTTATTTTTTTTATTTTCAGAGAATGGTTGGCCAAGAGTATGTGATAACATAACTAACTGGTAGGTAACGTAAATGGGTTACACTTGAAAACAGCGTCAAAATATACTACAGATCCTTGGAGATTCTGTGAAGAACATTAATATTGTATCTGTACACGGTGTTTACAAAGTTCATTGGTGTTTACATTCCCTTAAGAAAGATGCACATCCAGAACATTGACAAGTGCTCTATCATTTTCTTCACATAGCTGTATTTTTTTACCACGTACCCTTAGAAAATTTTCTTAAAATATAAAATTACATTGTAAAGAACACATTATGGCCTTCTATAATGCGTTCTTAACAATACAGATGAACAAGTAGACTAACGGCCGACTGAACATAAAAAATATCTAGCAGACCAAAGGCGCAAAAAAGTACTTACAGTCGTTGAAAAACCGGATTAGTTCTTCGTGTTGAGGCGTGATAGTGTCATGTGGTTGCGCACGGCCATTGGTGGAGCGTCCCCCCTTGTTGCCTCCGCCAACAGACTGGAACACGGGCCGCGGAGAGCTGTAACAAAACATTACCACCATCACTACTTCACCCTATCTATTCACCCTCTTAACCTGATATAACAGTGTACCATCAACCAAGCTAAACAATACGGTGGACACAACCACGGCCGCTGTGGATATGCAGGAAAGTCGTAACCTGGAACTATGACAAGCTGAATTAAACGAAAACAAAAGTAACAATTGAAACACGAAAAAGTAACAAAATGCTGAAAAACATCTCAAATGGCTCAAAGGTAAAACAAACAACGGTTTATCTCAAATATGACTTAAAAAAGTAAAAATACATGAACCGTTATCACAGATAAGAATGGAGTGGTGGCTAGTGTACTGTATGATCAGTGGAGGAAGCTTAAGAAAAACCCATAATGTAAGTATGTGACCGAGACGGGGGTACTACCTATACGCATATCCGAGTGAACCATACCACTTGCGCATACAGTATATATAACGCGTAACAGCCCATGTACGCGTAGTGGTAGCCAAGAAGGTATGGCGTAAGAGCGTCTCTCCCAGTCTGCACACAAGACGGGCACTATGTACCCTGGGGGCCTTGACAACATTCTAGATCTAGGGGGTGTTTATCCCAAGATCAACTTCGGTTTAGGTATAAATAAACCCTACTTGTTGATATTTAAGTACTGTACCAAATAAAATATGATGGATGAAAGACCCAGACACAAGGTAACGCTACCATGTGATTTTTACGCAACGCTATTCTACGGACACACTACTGGCTGTGATGATTTTATACAAAAACAGTCAATAAAAGTTGAGGAAGATACGTTAAAACCTGGTTAAGTGAGTCTCATATCTTTAATGGCCTGTTTAGGTAGTGGTTACAACATACTGTATACTATGACTATTACACACATATGCAGCGTGTGTACTCTTATATTTAGGTTCCAATATGACAGCTGGGTAGACTTTGAGTGCCCAGGGATCGAACCAACGACCATTAGAAGAAAAAAGCAAGGGCTATATCCATTCGGAAGCTACACCCCTAAAACCTAGTACTTTAACATAACTTGGGAATATTTACCTAACCTAAACCCGATCTCCCTTTTCAGGTCGGTGACTCCCTCAGAATGTCAAGTCCGGGTGGCCCGTCCGCTTGCGTAACTATCACTTCAGAGCCCATCTGAGACGCTGGGAGAATGCTTACGCTCCCCAAGAATTTTTTTTCGTGTTGATTAATATCATTCCTGGACCTTTTCCCGGTGTGTGGACATTGTCTTCTCTCTAATTTACAAATTTTTTTCTACAACCAACAAAGTATTGTAATCTATTCGGTAGGATACACCATACAGATGGAGATAGCAACCTTCAATGCTTTAATATTCTCACTATGAAAAATGAGTACGGTATACAACAATGTGCGGAAAGGGTCTTAGCGGAAGAGAATATACCAGGCTAGTACGTGTTGTTCACCCATTTCACTTTCCCTAATAAATAAAAAAAAAAGATGTAGAGACCCAGCCAGCCTAGGTGTTGCACATCATGAAAGCTGGGCTGTGAAGCGTATCGTCCAATGGCTTTCCCTCTCCTTCAAAATCCAACATATCGCTTTACACTAACGCCGTTACCACCTGTATCATCGGCTATAATTACACCCAGTCACTTGTACAGGTTATTCTTGCGATAAACAGCTGTCTTCAACATCTCCCCGCTATAAAAAAAAATGGTCTGAATTCATTCCTCTATACATTATGTTCTTCTAGGCAACCCGTCCAGTCAAATTAAGCTACAGTATATATAGCAAAGTGACCAACAAGTCGATGCTTACAGACCAACCTTGGCGTCTTGCATTAACATCATGATGCCATGGGAACTGTGGTATGCAGACTCGTTGGTATGCGATACGATGGTGTGTTAGTAGAGGCAGGGAGAGGATGTTAATAATGTGCCGTTCTCTGGGCTACCTAGGCAGGTTTTTATCACAAAGTACCAACGTTTGCTTACTCCGTGCACTTACTACTGTTACTCCATGTTTGTACTTGGCAATTTTATTCGCAATTCCACGTATAACATTCAGACTGCAGAGGAAATCCATTCACAATTCAATGTAAAAAATTCCAAGACCGTATATTGCAAATCCATTCACAAATTTTCAAGTATTAAGTTCAACGACTGCAGCTTCACAACATTTTCCACAAGTTTAAATCTACGAATATTATACATACATAACTTTCTTAGAGTAATGTCAGTTTACCACAGGTGAAAGGAAGTGAATGATTCGTGTACAGGTAAGAGAGCATCCACGTGTAAATTCCTCCACTGAACCGGGGGGGGGAGGGGGGGGGAGGGGGGGGGGGGGGGGGGGGGGGGGGGGGGGGGGGGGGGGGGGGGGGGGGGGGGGGGGGGGGGGGGGGGGGGGGGGGGGGGGGGGGGGGGGGGGGGGGGGGGGGGGGGGGGGGGGGGGGGGGGGGGGGGGGGGGGGGGGGGGGGGGGGGGGGGGGGGGGGGGGGGGGGGGGGGGGGGGGGGGGGGGGGGGGGGGGGGGGGGGGGGGGGGGGGGGGGGGGGGGGGGGGGGGGGGGGGGGGGGGGGGGGGGGGGGGGGGGGGGGGGGGGGGGGGGGGGGGGGGGGGGGGGGGGGGGGGGGGGGGGGGGGGGGGGGGGGGGGGGGGGGGGGGGGGGGGGGGGGGGGGGGGGGGGGGGGGGGGGGGGGGGGGGGGGGGGGGGGGGGGGGGGGGGGGGGGGGGGGGGGGGGGGGGGGGGGGGGGGGGGGGGGGGGGGGGGGGGGGGGGGGGGGGGGGGGGGGGGGGGGGGGGGGGGGGGGGGGGGGGGGGGGGGGGGGGGGGGGGGGGGGGGGGGGGGGGGAAAAGAGGCCAGGGTTACGACTTTTGTCTTGACCCTTACAAGAAATTCATCCCATCGTCTCCATCGCCACGCCTTCCCCGACTGAGACTTAACTTGACTTCTTCATACACACTACACGGAAAGCACGACACACATGACACTACGAAACTACACGACACATACTCCACATCATTTATCCCCGTCCATCTAAAATTCGGCGAGGCGTGCTGAAAATGCCCTGTGCATGCGCAGTTCTTGGCGTGTTTTAGCAGAAGTCAACCATTCTGATACCTTTAGATACCAGGAACAGTGACCATAAAAACCTCTTACTGTAGTCTCGTTCAAGATTCTTCGAACACTGCTGGCAACTCAAGGCCGTTTGTTTACTACAGTACGTAGTGTAATATAATACGAAAGAACAAAGCCCAGCCATTAATTAAGCAACGGGGGAACTAAGTAACCAATCACAGATCAAATTTTACATTCATTCATAATTTTTACTACGTACTATAGTAAACAAACTGCCTTGAGTTGCCAACGTGTCTCCAGCAGTGTTCGAAGAATCTTGAACGAGACTGTACATGCGGTAAAGTCTCCAGAAAAATGGATCCGATTAGCGGATGAACTTGACCATGTGAATGAAATGTTTTTGGTCTCGTAAAAATAACTGTAGTGATACTGATAAATTATATATACGAAAACGTTTTACACAAACATAACTCACTTGCATGCATTGTTATACACTAAAAAGTAATAAAGTACTTTAAATTTTCATATAACTAAGCGAATTATTTCATACTAAATGATATGAAAATAAGGTGTACACCAACGCGATACATTACTCAGCGTTTCATTGGACAGTGAATCGACCAATAACAGCCATCGTTCCAAGCTTGTCTATCACCATGTGTATCTTCGATGATTATGATTATTATTATTAGTAGTAGTAGTAGTGAAATAGGTACAATGAGTTGAAGGAATAACTACGTATAGCACTAAAGTACATTCTACCGTCAAAAATAGCTACAGTGCAACAGAAGTACAATTTGGCTTAAACGAATATACTGAATGTGTAAGCAGACAATAATAGAAACAGTAAAGCATATCACAGTCGGTCATAAGATCAACACAGTGTACGTCACCACAGACAATAATAGCTAAGGCTAGGATGGCCCCCAAGAGGCGTCTGAGAGGCAGGTGCAGGTATTGTAGTGTTCGTGTGTGACTGCGCGCATCTCGGTGCGCACGAGTTGTTTATGGGTAGACACGCTTACGAATTATACTGAAAACAGCATTGTTGCGATACTTGTAAACCTCATCCTTACCAACACTATCTTATTCTTACTCCACCATTCAAACAAGGAAGAAGTGTATTATCAAATGGTACAACGCTTAACAAGATACAGGAGGGGCATGGAGTGGTGGGGGTCACAGTAGATAGTGCAAGGTTATGTGACGTATGTGTGTGGGAGGGGGGGGGGTCTTTCACACCCCCATAAGGTCATCTAGTCACTTAAATATAAACAGACCCTCTTCAGTAGTTAGTCTAAATTCAACCGTAGAGAACCCGTTAAAGATTTTACATACTGATAGTTATCTCAATTCTCTAAATAGGAACACGACAATGGTGTTACTCCTCTTAACACACGGAATAAATACGCCATACCCGAGAACACCAGTGTGGCTAAAACAAACACTCGGGAATACAAAAATATAAAAGTATTTTCAACAAGCCCCACCCCCTAACAACACCCTTGTATCGGATATTCTTCTCTCTAATGAGACGCCCGTGGGAGGAACGAACACATATAGACTTAACCCGTCCACACAACTACAGTATACTTTCCTCTTGGCACACACGGGAAGGAAACTAATAACATTGATATATGTTGCAGGCAGTGGTTTATAAATAGTAGTGTTGTTGTTGGTGAGTCTAGCGTTGTTTTGCTAATAGTAGTGCAGTCTGTAGTATTTTGCTGGGGTCAATTTTGTTTTGTTATTCTGAGGTGATGGTGGTGTAGTAAGGTAATAGTGCCGCTGAAAGGGGAAGGGGTTAACAGCGGTGTTGATACTGGGAAGAATGGTAGTTATTAATACTGGCAAATCGAGAAAATAAATGAAGGATATATCAACAGCCTCCTACTATTCAACGTTCAGTCTTTCTAGTAACTTACCCATTCTAATTTATAGAGGGTTTTCTCAGGAAATTCCTTTCCTTATAAACTGTGTTATTAAATAATTTTTACTATTATCTTCAGTGTACTCGCTCCAAAACGTATATTTGTGGAGGGGTCAGATGAATTTCAAATTAAACACTGCGACTCCTGTTGTCTCGGTAGGGTTATTAAAATCCTCTGTCTGTTCTGTCATAATTATTGTCTCATACTATAATTGTAGAGATACTTCTTGGAGCGAGTATATGAAAAATGACCACGATCACAGTTGATCCGCCCACCTCCTGTCAAGCGCTTAATGTATATAAATACTTCAAAACTTTGTTCGTTTTAACATAAATAAAAAACAAGTGAAGTAACAAAGTTATAAATAGTATTCCCCTGGAAATAAAAACAGAAGTTATGTCATCACAAGTATCCCCCGAAAGTGTGTATTTATCACCCTCCCCCCCCAGACAATTGTTTTAATTAATAACACGTTGGTAACTGGGAACTAATAAATGACGTTGCGATAAAATGTCTCAATTATGAAATGAACTTTGAGGACTGAGGAAGCGTCCTGCTGTCCTCTGTGAACTCGCGCTTGCCAACCATACAGTAGCCGGCCTGATGACGGGACAGTCCTCCTCTCAAGAACATGTCATTCATAACACTGCCCACCCCCGTCTTTAACACATTTTCTGCGTCAATTCACACAAACTACACAACTCGTCGCATCACCTTTTGTGACACTGCACTAATCTTCATACAGCAAACCCAAGACGCTACGAAACAGTGGGTGTTGCCACGTACACCACAACGGCACCCAAAATCGATCCACGTTTCTTGGCAGGGTCCCTCACTACCATGTCCACAGCCCTGAATGAACGAAGAATGTCGCTGTCACGACCAAGGGTAATTTACATTTAATTCCCAAACTGTAAATTCATTACTTTAAAGGCAAAAGATAACTTTACAAAATAGGAAATGACGACTTGGAACAAGAAAGTACTTGTACTGTATGTCAGCCTTTCTTACCAACATAACGACTCAAGGATACCTAACCTACTCATCAGACCACGCTAACTATTAAACTACTTCGTACTTTACAAACAAATATTCAACATATCATCAAAAGTGTTATACAAACGCGGTTATAAGCTATGTACAGTATATACTGTACTATAAAAGCAACTAAAAATCAATTATCACAGTATCTTATCGAACAGCCTAGAATGATGAAGCTATTGGATACCTACGTGACATCGTTACCGGTAAGTGCTTTGTGGTGTGTGAGTGTATTACGCACTTACCTCAAAAACTACTTGGCCATTAATTTCAACATTAGACACTCAACTGTTTCTCTGCATGACCTGGCACCTCCTGTTGTAGTGGGTCAAGATACACCTGACTTGACTATTCAGACCTCAGAAAAAGTTGGTCACTAGATGAGCAGTGTGAACGTGGTGCTGACACTATGACCGAGAGAACGCATGAAAAATTTATAAGTGACTCACTGTCTGGGGAAATAAATGATCTTCCTCATAATGAACCACTACGTCGGTCTGACAGCATCCCGCGGAAAGCCTGCTTGCTTTGATGACTATGTTCCCTGTTTCTTTCAGTCAGGAGGATGAATGTAATATGACCTTGAGGTTTACCTCTGTATTGTTCTTATGTACTAATGTATGTCTAATGGATGTAATGCATTTAGTTTTGTATAGCTATATGGATAGAGAATTACTGTACTATCATTTTGCCACTCCTAAATGTCCCCTCTGCTTCAGTATTCTATAATCTCATTTTGTTATATCTTTTTGTTTCAGATACTATTGTGTTGCTGTAGGACAGTTATAAGATGAATAAAGCCTAGTTACGTACTGGCACACTGTTTCATTACAAGAGAGAGAGAGAGATGATAGGAAGAGGGTGAGCACTAAAAGTTGGAGGGGAGGGCTAAAAGAAGCGGCCTCCCCTTATAAACCCCTGGCAGTCACCATCCACCAAAATATACGGATTCCACTCTCTCTGTAACACTTTCTTTTCCTTATCTCATACAGCCCTATCAATTCCGTTGTAGTGTATGAGAATACACACACACACACACACACAATAGTCTCGATTTACGCAGATTTCCTTTACGCGGCACCTGGTCAGAGCGGCAACTGGCAATTATTAGTTACGCGGTACATTCCATCATTTACGCGGGAAGCGGCGCTGGCAGGGTGCACACTAGGTCGCCCGTCAACAAAACATTACCGAGTTCTTCACCCGCCACCCACCACAGCCAGCCCAAGTCAGTGATAGTGAGGATATGGACTTTGAGGGGTTTGACAAGGAGGCCCTGCAAGCCTCTGTGGTGGATAGTGGTACAAGTGATACAGGTGAGGGCCGATAATAATCTGCCCTCTGCCTTGGAACCAACCCCCCATCCCCGTGTGCCCAGCCATCTCTTCTACTAACATAAGGGTTAAAAAACCTAATATTATTGATATTTCCCTTAAATATTAATTGTGTGTGCATACCATCATAAAATTAAGATGTTATTTTTACTAAAACGTACGTATTGTGTCGGAAAAGGGGTAGTCTGGGGGTCGGCCCAGTCTACTGTATTTCAATTAATCCCATATGTTCTGTTATTTCGTTTACGCGTTTCTCGTTTTACGCGGACCTCCACGGGTTTAATTGACCGCGTAAGCCGAGACTATACTCTGTGTGTGTGTATATATATATATATATATATATATATATATATATATATATATATATATATATATATATATATATATATATATATATATATATATATACTGGTGATGCTACATCAGTAACTAACTATGATGTTTGTGATATTTAAAAAAAAAATTAATCCACAAATCCCTGTTGTGTTTAAACCATTTAGACAAACAAAACAGTGAATACTGTATACACCAGCAACCAGCAAGAGATTCAGTAGAGGAATATGAAAATAAGTTTCTTATACCTGTAACAGTATTCAGTGCCATCTTTAAGTCTTCATTTGAAACTTTGAATGATATTTCCATCCCAATGGTAAAATGTTTGACCTATTGTACCCCAAAACCTATGAATTGTACTGGTGAATTATTACTAGTTTAGAAAAATAAAAAGTTTATGGATACATACAAAATTAGGATCAGGTACATCTTAACAAACAGAAAGCCTCTATAATGTCTAACTTTTGCGATCAAGTGGATACAAACTTTTACTATGGCAAGACCTTAGTTTGACAGAGCTCACCAAAAAAATACATTTCTAAATAGGACCTAAGGTAAAATAATTTATGAGCAATACACAATACTGTATAGGTACAGTACTGTACAGCAGTCATAAGTGAAACACAGATGTCTATTGGTATGGCAGTCTAATGCACATGGGTGGCAGACTATACAATGAGTCAATAAGAGGGCCTTTTTAGACTAAACTAATTTAAAATCTCTGCCTAACGGAAGGAAGCACCGCAGACCGCATTTTGCACGAGTGATTCTCTGCCAAACCATTAACTACACAGTCTGTCAATGTAGCAGCTGTACCTGCATTCAGCGTGAACAATTTAAGCTTGAAAGCTATAACTGAAAGCAAATGTCTGTTAGGGAGCTATTTAAGAAACACCAAAATATTTTCAATACTATAATACAGTTATGAACCTCAGCTTGTTGAACATAATCACAGAAGAACCAGAAGGTCAGTGGTGGCCAGCATTACTTATTAACAGGGATGCTTATGCCTGTCCTCCAAGCACCACCATAGTAATCACCTGGCAAGTAAATGGTCAAGAGTTTGATTCTCAACCAGATTGAAGAATTGGGTTGCTTCCTTGTACACTAACCCATGTGTACTCAAATACTGTAACTACTGGTTGAAATTGCCAATGATGGAACTCTTTATTTTCTACAAATAATTTATTTTATTACAAATCCCCAAACACATTAGCCGAGATTATATGTTTGGGGATTTGTAATTGTATTACCCTATACTAGTACTGTACTGTACTGTACAGTGACCAACAAAATAAGAACAGATGGGTGGGATTCTTGCCATTTCTACCACAAGCTTAACTCCTTCACTGCTGGATGCCACTTCTAATATTTCATTTGGCTAATACCAGACAATTTTATTGAGTACACCTCATACCCAAGGGGTTAAATGAAGTTGCCCAAGACAAACTTCTGGTTGAATGATAATTTTTAGCATGTACTGTACTTTCAGTGACCTCTTTTGCCTCAATTACAGTATCAACCAGGGATAATCATTCAAAGCATCTTTATTGAACTTTTATAAAAGGAAAAATATATATTCAATACAGTACAGTACAAGTATACTATACTACAGTATATGGTTACAGTAGGTCAAACACTCCATTTATTTTCCTGAATCTAAGCTTACCTTATCACACCAACAGTTAGCACAATAATACATTTGTAACTTGAGTGTGCGTGTTTCCGTGTTTATGGAAAGGACATGGATGCTGCTGCTGCTGTGGTTGATGGGTGTGGCCACACTAATGTAATATTACAGTATTATGTAAAATGGGATTTTATTACTACCACTGTTATTTTTAATGTAAGAAAGAAAAATATATCATTTGGAGACAAATCTTGATAAAACCTCAAAGGAAAAGGGAAACACTGGAGCACCTTAGCTTTCATCTTTATTCAAGACTTCTTGAATAAAGACGAAAGCTAAGGTGCTCCAGTGTTTCCCTTTTCCTGTGTGGTTTTATCAAGATTTATCTTGGCCACATTTCTATTGTGGATCTACATGACAGACGTGGCCGATTGCCCAAGCAGCTAACGAGCTGATCAGTGGTGAAGAGGATAAAAGTAAAAACAGTAATAAGTATGAAATATAGACAAATTATCATTATACCAAGAATGGAATGGAATACTGCAGCGTTATTTTTCTTTCTTGCGTTAAAAATACCGGCAATAATAATACTGTATTGTAATATTACATTAGTGTGGCCACACCCATCAACCATAGCAGCAGTGTGGGTTTCCCAACAGCAGCAGCAGCATCCTTGTCCTTTCCATAAACACGGAAACTTGTAGCATCGTTGTTATTATAATTTAATTACTGTACATTATCATCTAATGTTAATATGACGAACCAAAAAAATCTACCTGTCCTAGAATGGAAGAACAGTATAGTAACCAGTAACATGTGATTACAGTAATAGCTAGTACTGCATGTTCTATCAGTATCGTAATACTGTACTTGATGAGATGGGTCTGATATTAGCAACTACAGGACCTGATTAAATTTCCTCATACGTAAAAAAAATGAAAGAGTATAGTAATGTGTTTTGCATCACTTCACTTTTACAGTTCATGACAGTGGTTCGTTTTAGTCCGAGATTGTTGTTGTTCTTCCCAATTATTTTTTGGGGGGTTTACAGAAGATGGTGATCAAATAGCAACTTTCAAAGTCCTTTATAGTTTTTCCTTTATAGTTTTTCATAACAGTCTCTCAAACAGTTTGAACAGATAAATTGAACAACCTGAACAAAACACTTTTCCTGAAATTCCCGTGGAGAAAAAATTCAACAGTGCAGTATTCTATCAGACCCAACCTAACATAATATTGTACAGTACAGTATTCCTATAGGTACACGTGGTGGGAAGGTCGTGTTTGGCCATCTTCCTCTGCCCATTTTACGTCACAAAATATATTTCTTGTGCATTTTTTTTTTAAGTTTCTCAAGGTAAGAAGTCTTTTATTTTCTACGGAGAAATTTTATCAGTTAGCTGCTATGGCTGGACCACTCTCATCAAGTAATACTGTTCTATCATCATCAGGATTATAGGCCCACAGGAACAGCCTCTGCGCTATTTCTAATCTCCTATATAAAGTAACCCGAAGTAAGCTTTATCAATCTGTAGTAAATTTTTACCAGTGGTGGCCACAAAATAATTTATATATAAAGAATACATTGTGTGTGCATGTAGAGATTCAAATTGGTACAGTAGGGAGGTGTGGGTGGCCAAGGGAACAGTGTTGCCCACTAGTAAAACTAACTCCCACTCCTCCACCTAGGCAAAGTTGAATAACTCACCTAGCACAGTACAGTATAGGGTTAAAGAAAGCAGGGCCCCCAACCAGAACTTCTAATATTTACACTCGTAACAATTTGCCCAATATTTTAAACAGGTATGTGCTGCAAGGTTTATTTAATTTCGGACAAAACAGGAACTTAGTAATTTTATCCTTGCGATCAATAGTTTAGACAATTCTAAGACAGTTTCCCTTACAAACAACTTACCATATATATGTGTCTAGGGTTCCCCCAGGTTAGGTAATTTTAGGTCATTTGCGAGGGAAATGTTAGAGGAAAAGTATTAGAATTGTCTTAATTATTGATTGCAAGAATAAAATTCCCTAGATTCCGGTGTTGTCCAAAAGTAAAACTTTACCTGCTGCTGATGCAATTTAATGTGGAAACTTAAAGTTCTAGGAACAGAAACATTGGAACAAACAATCAGTTAAACAATGAAAAATAATGAATCTGAATGTGAGAAAGATTTGCAGGTTATGAAAAGAAGGAACCTAAACAGTACAGTAATACATTTATATACGAAATAAGGTTTAACAAAGTACGTACAGTATATACTAAGGTTCAAATCTAGGAGCAATAGTAACAGAAGCGATGTTACCTTACAACTACTGTATATTATCTTGTATGTGAGACTGTTCTTGGATTATGTAGTGGTTCAATTTTGGTCACTGTACTACAGCATGGACACTGATTCCCAGAAGCCATTCAGACATTGAGTATAGAGAAAGATTAAGAAAATTAATTAGTATTCTCTTGAGAAGCATAGAGTGAAGACATTAGATTTATATTGGACAAATTTAGATTTAGGCAGGAATTAGGTAAAAATTGGTTTAGAAATAAAGGGCTGTGGACGGTCCAACGAATTACCCAAAAGTATCCAAAAGTATATTAAATCAGGGTAAAATCTTTAGGAGGGAGATAGGAAGGAACTGGTTTACAAATAGGGTGGTGGACGAGTAGAACAAGCTTAGCAACTTTGTAGCAAGTGCTGGAATGCTGGAAAGTTTCAAAGGGAGGCTGGATAGATTCATGGATGATAGAGTGTGGTAGTAACTCGACAGGAACTGCCATGCACAGGCCAACCGGCCTATTGCAGACTCCTTATTTTCTTATGTTCTTATGAATATACTGTATGTTTTACATCAATAAAACCTGATTAATAATGTTTTCATTGAAATGTAGTCAAAATAATGAAATAATAAACAGCAAAAAATGCTAAATTCCAATGAGTCGCCTATCCAAAATGGAGATATAATTACCGATGTTTCTGTTACTTTGGGGTATTTAACATAGCCGTAGGATTTACTTTTCGTTGGGTTAGGTTAGGTTAGCGAAGTGCATCACGATGGATCTGAGTTATCTCCCTTGTTCACGAACTCATTGGAATTTAGCGTTCGCCAATACTGAAAGTTTTTCGCTGTATATTATTTCATCTTACAAATTATTTTTACAAAATTACACTAAAAATATTATTAAACATGTTTGTGTATGTATAACAGATATTCGTTAAGATTTTACCCTTATTTGCTATACTATTGAGTACTTTCGGGTATATTTGGGGGGTCCGACTAATTACCCAAATGTAGCCGCAATGAAGTCAAATAATGGTCCTACATGAATAAATCAGATTGCCAATCACTTCTCGACTAGTATTTGGTGTCACAAAGTAAAACAAAAAAATTGGAAAACATAATTTAATTTGAGTTAATAGATCACGTGCATGTACCAAGGGAGCGAGTAATTACCCAAATGTAGCCGCAATGAAGTCAAATAATGGTCCTACATGAATAAATCGGACTGCCAATCACTTCTCGACTGGTATTTGGTGTCACGAAGTCACAAAAAATTGGTAAACTTAATTTAATCTGAGTTAATAGATCGAGTGCATGTACCTAACCTAACCTAACCTCGACTAGTATTTGGTGTCACGAAGTCCAAAAAAAATTGGAAACTTAATTTAATCTGAGTTAATAGATCGAGTGCATGTACCTAACCTAACCTAACACAACTCAGATTAAATTAAGTTTACCAATTTTTTGTGACTTTATGACACCAAATAATAATCGAGAAGTGATTCACAGCCCGATTTACGCTTGTACGACCATCATTTGACTTCATTGCGGCTACATTTGGGTACATTTGGGTAATTACTCGCTCCCTCGGTACATGCACGCAATCTATTAACTCAGATTAAAGTAAGTTTTCCAATTTTTTGTGACTGACACCAAATACTAGTCGAGAAGTGATTAGCAGTCCGATTTATTCATGTAGGACCATTATTTGACTTCATTGCGGCTACATTTTGCTACATTTGAGTAATTAGTCGGACCGATATTAGGGTACTCTTGGGTAATTCGTGGCTCCCAGCTGTGGATGAAAGGAATAAATTGCAATACATAATCAATAACTTGCACTCACTGGGAAGCTTCAAATACTGTATACTGTAGGATGGACAGACGAGTGATATGGGCTGGGTGTAAACAGGGCTGACAAGTATGGATCAATAGACATGCTGCAGTTGCCTTCATTCTTATGTTTAAATCTTACCTTATGTTCGTATGTCTCTCAACATTACGGTAACAATTGCACTACTGTCCACACAATGATATTATCCAGTCGAAAATGGAGCACACTGACAAACACATTAACATCAATTCCAACCACCTCTAGGTTTTATCTTGCCAACGTTTAAACCAAAAGCACAGGTAATGTATAACTAACACACAAAAAGTGTTAACTAATGGAGTAAAACTTATGAAAGAAAATAAGTAAAGACAAAAGAAGAATGTGTAGCCAGGATTGTAAGTGACTACCTGAATCTTGTAAATACAGATTGACTAAAAACAGCAAACAGTATATTTAAAAAAAAAGTAAAAGGAAAATAAAATCATGTAGTACTGTATTACCGACATTATAATACTTAAGAAGTAAAAATTTTCCTACCCAATGATATCTCTATACTTGACATTTCACTCACCAGCATATAACATAATACAATATCTTATCACGTTTCCTTGTTCATAAAGCAAGAAAAGATTGATTAAAAGGTTGTATTTTATTATTCCTCGAGAAATGAAAGTAGTGAACACATGGATCTACTTTGTTTTGCGGACTTACCTCATAGTAGTGTGTTCCGCGTCCTCTGTCACCGAGTTCTTCCTTGTCAACTCCCGGACTTGATCTAAACTTTCTAGTTTCTGACTTAAATCTGTGGGTAAAACAAAGCTTCTGTCATTACACGGTCCATTACCCTACCTTATTATCAAAAAGATGTCTTTCTGGAGTGTGTTTTTCACGGTAATAATAGAGAAAACTGAGCATGAGTCTCACCCCTCCTGGTTCTGTTTATGATCCTGCTGGGGCCGCGAGAGACGTTATACATGGTGGTGTTGCTGCGCCTCAGTCAGCTGTTAGCAGACGACCTTACGACGCCGACCACACTCAACACTCTTAGAAAGTCTACCACACTATTTTCATTTATAAACCCCACTAACAGTATAAAATTATCACAGCTTGGGCACTATCAGCAGGTCAGTAGTACTAGTAGGCACTGGTGGGGTCGAATTTTATATCACAGCCAAAACTTTTAACTCTAGTGACATGAGCTGAATAACAGTTTTTATCAATGATTATACTTGTAAGGTATTTTATAAATATTATAAGTTTCAAAGACCGTTGCAGATCACGGTGGATGTGTAAGAGTGGTGGCGAGTGTAATTGCAAGAGCAGACGACTGGTGCACCTTCCCTCTGTGGCAGCCCAAACCCGACTGCCCACACTATATCACCCGGCCTTCTGCCTGCCCCTTGTCTCTGTTATATATCATGATCAGAAGCCAAGTTAAAATTTAGTCTTATCATTGTATAATGGCAACCATATATATTTTAACGCATTCGAATAATTCGGTTAGTTTTATATCGTCGTGAAGAGGAACTTTTTTTTAACTCATATTAAGTATTCGAGAATTAGCTTGTTTAGTTTTCACTTATTTTAGTTTTGTATCATATAAATTTTGGAATATATATCATAGATTTCAAGAAAAATGAGAGAGTAGTCATATAGTTATTTACATAGAATATAGCCTGGAGAGGTAACCGGCTCTGGGTAGGTGCGTTACATCACAGGTTGCATCATTCGGTAACCCACGTGGACACCAAACCACACCAAACACTTGAAATACCTTATTTACCAAGTTACAGTAATTTGCCCGGGCCTCCAATTTACAAACTATAAAGAGATATATATATATATACACATAACAGAATGACATCCTCACACATAATTAGCAATGGAGTTTCTAGTAATGTTTCAAAACATATTCATTGGTGCGCATATTAATTCACATTACCTAAGTTTGAAATACAGTATGCAACTTTCATACTGTATTGCACTACTGCATTGGGTGAATATCTGGATGAAGGGTCAACGTGTAATACTGTATACGGAAATGATACTTGCCTTTAATGGGCCGTCCAGTCACTGAATCAAACCTTCATTAGGTATAGAAACAGAAATAAGGAAACCACATTGGGGATTATGTTAACATTTACTGAATGCTGTACGTAGAAATGTGTATGGTATTACAGTATCTAGATTGACCTACTATAGCACTTAACTAAAAATTTTGAATTGACCATGAAAATAATTCAATGTAAATAGTGAGAAAAAGCTACCGGGTAATTATAATTATAAGTGATCTAAGTTAGCGTATCTGAGATCCTGAATTGTACTTTAGGAGAACACTTGCACCCAAAAACAGACTAAACCCCATATTTGTGCATAACAGTACTTTAGATTCAGACTCATAGAATGCCTATTAGTTTAAATAATCAGATTTATGTACGACCTATGGAATAGTCTACCAGCTCAAGGCAAGAAAGTAACAACAGTGCAATACTGGGCTTCAAAATAGTCATTGATAAGATTTACAGTATGAAGAACAATGGGGGGATCCTACACAGGCCGTTAAACCTCCTCCCCCTGTCTTGGCCAACTGTTGTTGGAGTGTCCACCAGCTAATACAGGTACAGGTAATGTACTGTACTGTATATTGTATTATCAAAATCTTCCTATTACTTTGTGGGAGCAACGACCCTGCTTATTTTATTTTGAGATTAAAAAGTTTCTGTGTTGACTGTCTTTTCCCTGTCCCTCTAAAAAGAGTTAAGCATATTAAATGTGCCCTTAATGATTGATATGATCCTACACTGATGAACGAGACATATGGTAATCTTCCGAAGGCTGTAGTGCTTGTAATGGTTGGTGAAGAAACTTTTGCTAGACAATAACAATATCAGTGCAACACAGATGTGCACTGATTCTATAATCTTGTAAAATACTACAGAACATATTTGGTACATTAGTTACATCAGTATAGGTACTTAAGGATTCATTTGTATGAAAGAAAAAAGAGGCATAAAACATTTTAGAATGTATCTATTTGTGAGGTTCATAGAAAATAAAGAATTACTGTACAGTATTGTATAAGTTGAGTACGGTACCTGTAATTAGATTATAAAATATGTGAAACTAACATCAAGAGAAAGGGAGATTTCTAAGTCCCTGCCACAATATCCCCTCAAGAACTATTATTGCTTAACCTTTAGGCTAAGCTCCACCCACTCTTGGAGTACTCTGCAACCATTATAAAGTAATAGAAGTTGCTGGTGTCAAAATGAATCACCTTGCCACTCCAACACTCACATTTTTTATTTTTTATACTTAATCTACTAGAAGATTCTCTGGTGAAAACTGTGTGTTTATATGATGTAGGAATCAAGAAATAGTTTACTAAAGAATTCACTAGTGCTTGAAACACTACAAAGTCAAAGACTTGAGAGAAAAAAAAAAAGAAATATTGTGCTGCAATGAAAGATCACAAAATATATAACAAATATTGTCTATCTAAATTATATTACTAAGCTTCCACAGATATTTTCCCATGTGCCTTAAAGCTCAAGAGTTACCCCTGACATGTTGTACAATGCAAATATGTAGTGTAGACGTGCCGTGCCATGCCGGTCTCTACAAAACATAAAAAACATTACATCATTCAAAACTTTTTGTGCGAGGAATTTTGAGATTTGGGCAGTGAACTCCTCATGTCACTAAGGTTACCTTGGCAAAGAGGCTATTCTTATCAGTTCTAGAAAATGGGCCAATCAAGTATTGGTACACAAATGATGGAAGTTTAGTTAATAAGACTGATGTATTGAGCGCATATGCAGACACAACAACCAGACATCAGTGGAATTTGCGATTCCTGGGGTGTACAAGATGTGTTTCATGGTAACTTTTTTTACTGTTATCACCAACCAGAGGTGGTAATGTACTACTCTTATGTCAAGGAACACCTGACAGAAACCATTAATTACAAGCTAAATGAAATGGGATCATCCAAATCTATTTGGTGTGATTTGATAACTCAAAACAAAGCAAGCTGATAGTAGGTGTGTGCTATATGGCCGACTCAGCTTTGGAGGAGGTAGTAGCAGATCTCCATTGAGTCATCCATACAGCATCCAGAGCAAAAACCCTTATCATGGGAGATTTCAATTATGAGACAATAGACTCGATGAATCTTACTACACAAGTTGAGGGAGAAGAATTCCTTGATGGCATTCAACTCATTCCTCACACAACATGTGTCGGACCCCTAAAGGGAAGACAACATTCTAGATTTAGTCTTGATGACTGAGGAGGTTATGGTGAGTGAGGTCCACATCAGAGAGAAACTAACTCCACCAGTGACGACTGCATAATAAGATGGAATACAATCTTTGGAGATTACCAGCTCACGAGACATATTAAAGAGAATTAACTGGGAGGATATCGTTAGAGGAGGCAGACATAGATGATTCAATGCAAAACTTCATGGAAATCCTTGAGTTAACAATAGAGGAATGTATACACAGGAAAACAAAGAGAAGAGGGAAAGGTCTATCAGCCCAAGCTGTGGAATCAAAAACAGTACTGGGCTTCAAATTTACCCTTGCTAAAATTGTCACAAGCCGCTGGCCTCCTTCCCCTGGCATGGCCACCTCTAGTGGGTGGCCATTAGATAAAAAATAAGGATATGATAACATGAGACCCTGAAAAGATAAGGAGATAAAGAGGTGGCTGGCTGGAATACCCGTAGTCATATACTGCCTGTAATTTCAAATCTTACCATTAGATGACCAAGGACTCGCACTACATGTAAATTAGTTGTTTTACATTTGACACCGTCCTGAATGGGTTCCTTTCTAAACAACTCTTGCTCTTCTGTGTAGTATCATTCTTGTTTTCTAGGCTGGCAAATCTTTTTTTCACATTTGCCTTTTTCTTTTTAATGTATGGTACTGTACAAGACCCATATTACCATACAGTATTTATATCATGCGAGTGTCTATAAGGTAATAGCTGTGTTGCTTGTAAGTCTGAACACACTACCCAACTCACTCTCTTCCTCTCGTGCTGTTTCCCTCTAAAAAGTTTTGTGGAACTGTTTGGTACATTCATTTTAGATAATTTTAACTGTGTGCCAAGCTGTTGTGCTGCACAACTTATAATGTTATCTGAAAAATACAGGTCCAGAAAAATAATATTGTATGATAAAATAAAATGCTAATAAAATGTGAAGTTATAGACACCCAACAAAGCACCATGTTTTAAGGAATAGATCAACTGAAACCGTTTGATTTACAATTATTTTCCATTAGGATTTCACAGTAGTAAACAACACCTTGTATATACCTGTACCGTAGTGTTATATGTGTAATGAGTTAGAATATAGAGTAATATACGTTTAGTGTTTACTTACAGAAAATAATGAAATCCAAATGACATAAAATTCCTCCAGAAGTTCTGTTGAGGAATACCAAAACAGTGAAGGGGTGTTGGTGGTACAGCAGTAAAGTGCATATCTTTCACCAATATGTCAAGGGTTTCAGTCCTGCTTGGCCCTGACACATGGGAAAAGAGTTTTATCCATCCAGTGTGGCCCCACCAAACATCACAGGTTTTCCGGATTCCAGTTTCCTCCTGTACTAACAGTGGATAGGCCAACCGCCTGAATATATCTTCACAAAGTACAGTAAAGTGTTGTGAAATATTTTAATATTCCTTTTTGCACATTAACAAGCTAAAGTTCTAAAGCTATACCATCATTCACAGTTTGGTTCTGTAAAATGCAGATAGGTATACAGTATAGCCTGATGCAATAGACAATTTAAATATTTCAATTGGGAATAGTCTGATGATAGTATTATAATAGTGTACAAAAGCAGTTTGAAAAATGAAAAAGATGTTTCAAATCAACTACAGTACTAGGAAAAAAATACTGTATCTTGATTTATCTGTTTGAGCATTAGGTCTAATTATTCTTTGCTTTATATTTTCTCTGGTAAATAATAATAAGAAATGAAGTAATTACAAGAAAACCAACATATTTACTCTAATATGTTAAAAATAAAAAAGGAAATGCACATTACTACATTATGGTGGTAAAGGCACACATTCCTCAAGTGTTGGCTGAAAACAAGCTAGCGGGCATGACTTGTTAACATCCTTTACAAGAACTTGGATAATTAGAAGAGAATGAACTTATAGAAGCCTTTGTACCTGCAAGACCTGATCCTCCAACAGGGCAAATTGAAAGAGGATTTAATGAGGTATAGTCACAGTCAACAGTCCTATCACCTCTCCTGTTGCTCCATGAACCCCGAGATTCATTGTGAATCTGAAGCATCCATGAACAGAATAATGCATCAGTGTCTACCGTTTTGGGTTCACGAGTCTGAATCTTGGGGTTCATGGAGTCGTGGAGCAGAAGGAGAGGTGACAGGACTTTTAACCATACTTCTCAGGAAAACAGACTGGAAGCTTATTGGTGATGTAAAGGTGATAACAGGGAAAGAATTGCCTTAAGCATTGATTGTATGTAATATGTTGTTATAAAGGAACAAGAAAAGTGTTTGTGTCAAGAAGTAGAGTGTGGAAAGTCAAAGAACAGAAAGTAAATGAAGCATTTTTGGCTGAGTTGAGAGGAGCAGAGATGACCAGTGAAAGTGTGAGGAGTAATACTGTTTAGTGAGTTGCTGGGCCACATTAAAGAATGTTCTGTTAAGCATGGCTGACAAGGTGTGTGGGCGGACAAAAGGTCAAGCCATGTATGCAGTAACATAATGGTGGAATGATGAAGTGGACAGAGGTAAAGGAGATGAAAATTGTATAAGGCTGGAAGATGGGTGGTGACAAGGATAAATACCTGGAGGCCAGGTGCAGGAACAAATGTGGGGGTTACAAGCTAAAAAGTATGAACAGGATGCATTTGCAGGTAAACTGAATAGAGGGGTACCAAGGTGAGGTATACAGAATAGAAAAACAAATAGTGGGTAGAAACAAGTATGTAGATGGTGAGCAGTGTCTCAGAAATTACTAAGGAAATGTGGTTGACTATACTGTATTGCATATACAGTACTTACATACAGTTGCTCACATGTATAGTGTTCCACTCCTCGGTGGCATTACCAAACATGTGGTCAACAATATATTTTTTTGGAAATATTGTTCTTGAGATTTGTGCTAAGCAATATGATAGATGTAATACAGTATCTGAAAAGAAGGTTCGACTATGATTCCAACATTACCCCCTGTTCGGAAAGGCCACCAATGGGTGGAACACTACCTGTATACTGCACATGTCGGCAACTGTACATACTTAACCACATTTCATTAGTCATTTCTCCTGCACTGCACTGCTCACCAACTACTCCAAGGGTTTTTAAGAATAAAGAATGTAAGTGCTATACTATACAGTATATGTGAACTAAAGTACTGGAATAAGTTTCAAACGGTATATAGACACACGGGGAAAGAGGAACAAAAACAATATGTACTTCAATATAAAAAGAATTATATACTACTGTAGATATATATATATATATATTCTGCACAATATAAAAACCATACATTATTTCACACCAACAATGCATAAAAATATTTACATTTGTTTTTACAATATTACAAAAAAAAATTAATGCATACATAATTGGTATGAATATACAGTAATACCTATAATTGGAATAAAAAACACTATCATATGCCCTATCATCACTTCAAGTGATAACACGTTTTAATAATGTGAACCACATTTACAGGGATGACAGCTAAAATGAGTCCCAGTCCTGAAAGACCCCAACCTAAGTTGACCATGAGGATTGGGGCTCCAGTACATAAGACTTTAATTTTGTGGAGAGCCATTCTGCAGGACCCAATCCTAATGGTAAGACTTGGTTACACTGAGGCCCAGTAAGAGTTGAGCTCACTTGACCCGTAACTCTTAAGTGTTTAAGAATTAGCCCTTCTGACTAAATGTTAAGATAACTTGAAGCAACACATAGCAGAATGTCTTAATTGTTCTTGAGAGGTACACACAGTGAGAAAACAAAATTTAAATCTGTACTTATAAAAAATTACATATCTATGTAAAGCTTGGAAATTCATGAGAAGGCCAAAACAGAAGAGGGGTAAAGAACAGAGTCCTTAGAGTTTTTCTGCAAGGACCATCACAGACAATCAAAGGCCTAAAACTGCCATGGTCACCATGAAATTCAAGACTATGGTGTTGCCAAGGCCAAAGTTTCAATAAACTGACTGACCTCAAGGTTGAGAACTTATAGCACTCAAGTTGTGAATATTAGAACATAAATCTTAATTTTTATGATTTGCATAATACAGGTACAGTATCCTATCAACAATGGTAGTTACTGTACAAGCCTTTAAATTAATCATTAAACTACAGTATAGTATATAAGAAGACTTAAAATTTAAATCCTAGAATGGATTAGATAATATGGGAATTCTTATGAACATGATGTGAATAATAACAATGATGATGATAATGATGAGGACAATCATTATATAACTTTACTTCTAGTAAAGAAAAAAAAAACATATAATAATAATCATAAAACTGGAATAATAATAATAATAATAATAATATTATTTTTCAAAGACAAGCCTTTTCCCACTTGCTTACAGGAAGAGCACCACAGTCTCCCACCAGTTGTTCCTTGTGACAGAGGAACACATTTCATATACCTGTTAGAGAGAACGAATGATGGTAAATAACAGAAGAGTCTGTACTGTTTGTGCTTTTGGTGATCCCGGAGTGAAAAAATAAATAAAAATTTCACTCTTACAAGTCTTTCCGTGCCAAGATATAAGAAGGTCAGAAACAGGAACAACCACAGTCTTCTTTGTCTGTCATTCATTCTCTAAAATGGCTACAATAAAAATAATAATACTGTAATGATGATGATGATGATGATGATGATGATGATAATAATAATAATAATAATAATAATAATAATAATAACCACTTTCCTTCAGAAATATCACTACCTATGATCGACATGTTTTTATTCTACTGTCTCATGCTAGGAATACTGAACAATAAAATGAAAGACTGCATATATTTTAAGTATAGAACAAAATTTACAAAACAATAATAGTTTCTTTTTCATACAAAAGATCAAATGCAATAGACACTATTCATACCCTTGAGCTAGTTTCTTAACCAAATGACTGAGCTTGTTTGTGCCTGTATGATGGCAATTATAGAAACAGTACATGTTACATACACAGAAGTCACTCAAGCCTACAATAAGGATAGACTTAAAGTTGTGTTCTTCAATTTACCTTTGCTGTTATAACACTATTTAACTAATGTACTGTACTGCCTTATCTCATACTACACATGACTACAGTTTATGATATAGTAAAGCATTTATGAACAATCACATACAGGTTTAAAGTGAGCTTGAGGTACTGTATACTCAATGACGCTACAACATTAGAGCTGAATTAAAACTGTGGACACCAATGTGAGGGTAAACCTTTTTTTTAATTTAGATTAATTCAGTTTTAATCTAAATAAGCAGGTGTTTAGAATAAGCATTGCTTGCTAAGGTACACTTAAATGTTACCTTACCAAACCAAGGCACCAGATGTTATGTATCCTCTTGTATGGGATAATATCACCACATCTGAGAGAGAAAGGGAGTCAAAACTTGTTAACTCTCATTTTATCTTTGAATTACTCTGGTTCCTTCATGACAATTACAGGCATATCTTTAAGATGCTGTTTCATTATAACAATTATTGATCTGTGAGAAATTTTCACGATAAAACCTTGTTGAAAAGAACCATATTTGGGAGATAAGTTATACTGTATACTCCTTTTCTATTTCAGGCTGATTAAAAAACAATAAATGAAAAATAAGTCCATAGTTTCCTTTCCTACCAAATTTGTTAAGCCAGCCTAATTCTGGGGTGGATTCAATTGTTATACCTGAAGAGATAAACCAGGATGAGTAAGAAACATGTGTGAAGAAAGTCATCACAAACAAATGCTCGAATGCAGACATAGCCCGACAGCTTCTTGTAATTATAAAGGCTTATGATTTGTTTATTATGGTAAACTCCTTGAACAATACCCCATCATTGCATCACATCCACCAATCAAAATAGAGAGATCAGATACAACACTTGTCAGTCAGACCAATGAGAACACATCATGCTGAAAGTTAGGACTCTTGCCATTTTGTCTGGTCTCCCCATTTTGGACTGATGACTGTGATGAGAGGGGATGCCTATAAGGTAAATATCCCTCAATACTGACAGAAGGTTGTCTAAGGACTTGATCTTCCCAATCATAAGCAAGTATATTATAAGATGCTGATTGGTAGAAAGAATAAACCAATATAATCCACCAGAGAAAACAATCACTCAAGAAGATGAAATTTTCTTCTTTATGTCAAGTATATAATATGAATATATTGCAAATTTTTCCATATTTTTTTTTTACATCAAAACACGAGACTGGTATTTTTCCTCCTTTACTTTTCTCAGTCAGCTCTATAAGGTTAAAAGTACAGTACCATGAATATAAAAAAAGTACATAATAATCACATCTCATTCTCCATCTGCATCCAAGCTTGACAGGGCTGTTAAGCGCTGAAATTTTTTGATGATTATGCCATTCTCCTCAAGTAGCTTCATCACTTCCTCCTGAGCTTCACACATCTCGCGCAGACTGCCAGTAATAAACACCTTTAAATATGATTTCTAAAAGGTAATTCTTCAGTGAATATAAATTTATCCAAGTCTATACTAACTAACCTTCTAAGTCTGAGAGAGGGAGGAAGGCAGGGAAGTTTATAATCAACTACTGTACATCCCTTTCTCTCTCTCCTCACTTGAATGACTTTTTCCCCCAAATGATAACTCCATAATGATGATCTCTACCTAATTTTCTCTATTCAAAACTTAACAAAGTACCCAGAAATTTCATCAACGTCCCATTACTCCTATTTGGGATATTCTTTCATTCTCTTTCTCATTATGGCAGAGGGGAGCTAAAACCATTGAGTAATACAGACACTCACTCATTCACTCCCTCTAACAGCCTTACCACACACGATCTACTAAAGTATAATTCTTCTTAATTTTCTCTGTAAACTGCAACAAAATTCCCACACTATTTAGTTCAGTAATTTATACAACTATTTCTAAATCTAAAATAAATTTGAATATCTAAGAAAAAAGTTTATACTAGGGAAAGGAAAATCAAATAAATATCTCAAGTTTCATAAATAACAAGAACAAATATTATATAAATTCTGCACAAAAGTAATACTGTAGTAGTTACTAAAAAGATCATTTAAACTTAAGATACTTGGGCAAATACTGTACAATTATGCACAGTATTATCAAAACATTTAGGTAATTGATACAATCGTCAGCATCTCTGATATACTCACGTCATTTTGACTTTCGCTTTGTTTAGGTCTTCCTTCTTTGACTTCTGTGTGTCGTGTGAGTCCCTGATTCTATTGGATGTCTTGCTGTCATCAGAGTCTTCAACCTAAACACAAAATACTAAGTAAGTCTAGATATTTATAATTGAACCTAAACATAATATACTAAGTCTAGGTATTTATAATTGAATCTAAACACAAAATGCCAAGTAAGTCTTGGTATTAATAATTGAATCTAAACACAAAATACTAAGTCTAGGTATTTTCAATTACAGTACAGTACATGTAAGTTGTTATCACCGTGAAACTGGCCAGTCATGGTAGTCAAAGTTTAAATTACTACTATGGTATTTTTTTTTTTACCTAATATTCAACTTCAATTTTCGAACAACTAAGGAAAATACAACAAGTAAAAACAAATGGTGGTGGTGGTGGTATTGAGACCTTGATACAGAAGTGCAGGAATGACTGGTAGTATCATGAATATCCAAGGGTGACTCTGCAAGGCTCATTAATGAGCCAAGTGTGGGAATACAGGTATCCCTCGAGATACTATAATTATGAGAACCTCAGCTTCTTTACACAGTATAAAATGCAATACTGGTTGACCATTACCATCAAGACTAATCCTTAAGGCCTTAGTACAGGCTGGACCAACCACTCCAGTGTTTACTCTTCATACAGTCCAGGGACTCACATGACTTAATACTGTACTCTTAAAGTGGTAATAGTTTTCACTCATGTGTTTCAGCCTCCTGAGCAGTGGCTGTTATACAGTAAATTGTAACTCATAACACAACCTCCATGGTTGCAGATGCCAAGACAATATCTGTCAGAGGGTTGATAATTATGTGACCCCTAGTGAAAGTCATTCATTTTAATGGCTTTCTTTATTTCAAATTATTTGATAATACCTAAGAAAGATTTTCTGCTGCAATCCCTGGGTCAAAGCAAATAGTTACACTGCCACATGTGGCCTGCAGGCCACATTAGCATTCCATAAATACCTGTCTGAAGTCTTGTTGGAACTTTCAACAAGTACTGACTCATCACATTGTTACCCTTGTTTGAAGTCTTGCATCATCTTGAAGTTTTCTATCTTTGATGGCTGCAAGAAGCTCTGACAGTGTGTGGTGGTAGCTGTCCTCTGTGTCACCAAAGGTGGCTTGGAAGGAGGTGAGGAGTGTTTCATGTTTCTCCACATCTGCTTTTTCTATCTCCGTCTGTACACGCTGAACTTTGGCAACCCTGGAAGATGTAAAGTAATCCCTCAATTTATCTATGAACCCATGACCATTCACTTAGAGGTATCCTATTTAGAGTTCAACTTGAAAAAGTTAATTGCAAACACTTACTTGCACCAGTCAGCAAGATTATCTGTTGTGTGATGCAGTGTTGCAGTGACAGAGGCCATCAAAGTCTCCAAGCTTTTAGCGGTCTCCTTCATCTTCATCTTCTCCAACAAATGGAACTGTTCATCATTGAAAGTCAAGGCTGAAAGCGAAAGTACAGTTGAAATCCCAAAGTGGATGTGAATCTAATGAAGCAGAGAACTGATTTTTTTTAGCTATAGTCCATAGACATTATTACATTTCCATGAAAACAAACTTTAATTCCATTTCATAGCTTATAAGTCCTAAAGAGTGAACTACATGATACCACTATCATATGCTCATTGACAGATCCTGCCATTACCTTCAAGTGTTCAATGCTCGGTAACAAGGACATATTATAAGTATGGTCAATGTTCAAGCTACCCCCAGTTACACTCGACTCAAATCCATAAATATTACCAATCACCTTAAGGAAAACCCATTAATTCTAAAACACACAAAGCCCTTAGCCAGGGGAGGCTCGAGAGTCTCGATTGATCCCCCTGGAAAAAATACTCTCCCCAGTAAATACTAATCAACTTCGTAATTTTTCAGTAAATACAGTGAACACTGAATTTAAAAGTTTCTGACTGCTATTTTACTTTAGCTATCTCCCCTTTCACTTGTATATAGTAATATCTCAGTTAGCCGGAATTATCCGGAAAATTTCGGCTTTGGGAATGATTTTCTGAGAAAATTTCAATTCCGGCTATCGGAGAGTTCCAGGTTTGAGGGATTCCGGCTAACGGAGATATTACTGTATACAAGTGAAGTGGGGGACAGCCAAAGTAAAAAAGCAGTCAGAAACTTTTAGATTTGGTGTTCACTGCATTTACTGAAAAATTACAAAGTTGATTAGTCCAAATTTGTCAAAAAGTATCCTCAGACACGTACTCCTTGCTGCTCTGTCTCTCAGAAGGTGTTGCCATGATTCCCGCATCTTGTTAACATGTGTCGCTGCTTTGTTTGGTGCTCTCTCTACAGCTGCTGCATCACTCCTCACCTGCTGCCACTGACGACGTAGTTGCGCCCCACTTACCACCCTTTCATGTAGCTGGTTCACCACGGGCACTATGGCATTCAGAGAGTCACGTACCTATGGAAAAGGTTAACGTGAATTACACTGACTAAATAAATATATTATCTAAGTCAGAAACATCTTTGATAAGTAAGAAATTCTAAAACATCATTGAAAAGTAAGCAAATTATAAATGTTTCAAAGCAAATTGTAACATAATAAATTTATGTTGAGGTGCCACTCTGTGATGTTTCTGAACAACAAGGATTTAGAAATGGCAAGACAACCAGATATGAACAGTTCAAGGTGGAAGGAAAACATAGGCTACAGCTGGAGGTTTATTTTGCAAAGTTTCAGTGCAAAATAAACCTCCAGCTCCAACCTGTGCTATAAACCATTCATCTGTCATTATGGATAACTCACAACTGAAGATCTTGTAAATTATGGCCTCTAAATATAATATGTAACATCACAAGATGGCGGATATTTTGTATTGAGGACTTACAACCTGGAGGATCAACTTACACAGGCAACTGGAAGATACAATATTGTATTTACCTTTGAGTATCCAGCCCCTGGACTTTAACCTTCAATATCAGATTACTAATTCTGATTACAGTACTTATTTTTGTCTTTACTTACTCACCTAACAAGATTAAACACTTCCTAACCCCTTGTGTACGGGGTCCCCTCTGAGTATCATGCAAATTAATAAAATCTTGTAATGTATCTTTTTTTTTTTTCATGAACCATAACACCCTTATTTGCCCCAACCAAAAAAGTACTGTTTTTCATTCATCCATGAGTAAATAGTCTCCGTACAACCCCAAGACTGTTTGTTCATTCAGTCACTAAATAAATTGCTTCCGTACAATAGTGAAAGTTCTAGTGATGCATGACAACTTAACTTATTATAGTAATAATTTTTTCTATTGATTTTGGTTTGCCACTACACTGGTGTTCTATTTTTTCTTCACACTTATGTCACTTTTTCTTTTCTTTCACTCTCCCAAAATACATAATTTTTGGCTATAACTTTTCTGTCAACAGTATTCAGTTATATTCTTAAGAAATATAACTTCAAATTCCTTCATATGCACAGTCTTCTAAAGACCAGAAGAAATTAAACCCACTAAACACTTTTCAAAATTCACACAAACACCTCACTACCACTACTACTACTACCACCCCCTAGAGCCTCTACCTCACTCTGTTAATAGACACAATTCCTCTCATAACAATGGTGATATGATACACACTTATCTTCCTTATATACCAATCAATTAAGTCACTGTTGCCCTTTTTCCATTTGGGTAAATTTCATGCACGTTTCTTCACAAAATTATTCTCCAGCAGCACCAGCAGTAACTTCCTTAATTTTTCCTACAGTGATTCTGCCAAATAGCTCACATCCTGTACCAGACAAACTAACATCTCCTTAGTTATGTCATGTGTTTCCATAAAAGTAGGGGAGAAAGGTTGTTACAAGGGTTTAAGGAGAACAGAGAAGCTGCTGTAACTGATCTAGAAGAATAAAATGAGACTAAAAAGCCAAGAGAACATATGCAAATGGCAGTGAAGAATAAAAGAGATACAGTTCAGAAATTCCATATGAGGAACATATTAAGAACATCTGCCTAACACAACAGACGAGACATAGGTGGAGCTATCACGTTGGGGAAGTGAAAGGATGAAAGTGTTAGTGAAAGAAGAAATAAGTGATCAGTAAGGAAGTGGTGACACTGGCTGCAAAGAAGCTTAAGAGAAGTAAGGTACAAGGAGTGGATGGAATTCCTGACACAATTTTAAAGAGAGAAGGTGAAATGAGTGGAAAATATCTGGAAATGGGAAAAAAATATCTTAGTAGCATTAACGGAACTGGAAAATGCATATGATAAAGTTGACATAAAAGTGACGAGTGAAGTAGTGAACATGTGTGGGATATATGAAAAATTCCTGAATACTGTCCAAAGGTTCTCTATTTATATAGAGAGTGAAGCATGCATCAAGTGTGTGTCAAGAAGGAGGGAAAGGGTTCATGGTAATAATGGGACTGTGAGAAGAATGCTGAAGACAGTACTGTACTACCATGGATGTTCAACATTTACATGGTCAGAATAACAAGAGAGATGACAGCAGGTGAAATGGAGAGGTGTGCAAGTAGGAGATACAGTATAGAAATGAGCAACACATCTATAAGGTAAGTAACAGTATATATGGACTAATAAGAGGGAGACACGAAAGGAGGAAAGAGGAACATGAGTATTAGATTGAATGGAGGAAGAAAAGTACAGTTTAATTGTCAGAGAATGGAGCAAAGTGTGTGATGAATTGAGCCACAGTGAAAGAGGGAATGAACCAATAAAAGCATAGAGAACTTAATATATAGAGAGAATACTGTGTCAATGAGGACACAGCTGTGAAAATTCAATTGTACAGGTGTGACACATTTGACCCTAGATGAAAGAGAAAGAAACAAAATGAAAGTAAGAGAAATGATGTTTGAGAGCAAATGGAGGTGACAAATTGTTGACCAAGGTATCCTCAGGTGGTATAAACATACAGTGATCCCTCGGTTAACGAGATTTCGGTTAACGAGTTACCTTCCATAAGATTCTTAACTTCGGTTAACGAGCAATCCCTCGATTAACGAGTTTTTTACGAGCCGACCTCAACATGTTTTCGCTTGCATTTGGCGGTCCACCAGCTGTAGTATTAGTCCGCCAATACAGTAATTGGTTCTAGGGCTTAAATTCCTTACTATTTTAGTAAATATCAAGAAGTTCATACTATTCAATAATTTTAAAAGTTTTATATTAGATTTTTTAGTCATTTTAACAATTATTGAACATAATTGAAGTATAGGAAGGTAGTTTTTTGCGCGCCATACAGCCTGTCAACACACCATACAGGCGTCAGTCTCTGTGTCTTTTCAGTGGAGGTAACATCTTGCTTCAGACTCTCTTCAACTAAATGCTTTTTTTGTGTGTTTCCAAGCAAATTATTGGTCAATTTGAAATATATTTTACATATTGACAATATATAATGCAGTGCAGTGTTGATTTAAAGAAAATTTCTTGAATTACACCAAGAGAACTAAAATTTTATGGGTGAAATGGCGCCATGAGGTGACTTCTCTTCTCCCTTCTCCTCCACCCGCATTCTAAGAACACAATTATCGCGTTATAGCAGCTTTCTACATACACACCTCAAACTAAGTGTACTTTACTACCTTTTTTGTTGAATTTAGGCAATTTTCGGTGAGCTGGAACCAATTACCCAAAAACCCATTGAAACAATGGTTTCGGTTAACGAGCAACCTTCTAGAACGAATTGTGCTCGTTAACTGAGGGACCACTGTACTGACAGAATAAGAAATGAAAGACTGACAAAAAGAAGAGGGAAAGGCCGAGAAGAAGATGGAAGGAAGGAGTAGAGGAAGCCTGAGATACAATGGGTGTGGCGAGCCAAGGTGAAATAATGAACATGAATGATGGTTGAGTATGGCATCACATGGTTATAGGGGATGTGTGTGTGTATATGGTAGGTCAGGCTAAGTCTTGTGTAGTAACAGGGATAAATCAAATGGATACCTTGAGGCCTTGTTGTGGAAAGGGATCACCATAGCAGAGCATATCTATGGTATTGCAAAAGTGATATAGAACAAATTGCAGTGAAAGAGGAAAGATACTGTGCTTACTCTTAATTCTTGCCATCCTTCATGACAGCAGAAAAAGGCTTTAGGAGAAGGAAGCAGTCATTGTGCTAAAATTAAAGTTTGCAAGAGTAATAATAAATAAACTTGGTAGCTAGAGAGAGCCAGATCAATGTGGGTTTTGCCTCCCTTACCTAATCATTTAAGTTATTTTTCTACCTCTTGTTGTTCAGAATGAAACAAGTGCAAGTGCATTGGACCTGTGCTACACTGCTCCAAATAAATAAATACCAACACTTTACACTCACCACCTTCTCTTCATCACTGGCCTTTTGCACCAGCTCCTCAAGCTTGTCAATCCCTGGTTGTGAGGATGCCTAGAGTGCCATCACAATGATTTAATAGCATATATAGGTTAGGTCAGGTTAGGTTAAGGTCAGGTCAGGTTAGTTTAGAATATGTTAGGGTGGATTCTAGATACCACCACCATAACTGCTAGAATATATACAGTATAGCAGTCCATTCCATGTATCAGCTCAAGTCATATTCTTCATGCAATATTTAGGCCATTACTGTACAGGTTATTGAAGAAAATAAGGAATGAACTAATCCAGTCTATCTTAAACTTGTACCTAAAACAGGAGGCAACAATGTTGCATGACCATTAATACCAGACCCAACAGGAAAGAAAATGGTCAAGTGTGTGTGTATTGGTTGTCATAGCTATTAACCACACTCTCTGTTATCACTCTTACACTTAGCTAATTCTTCTTTGGGTCTGTTGGGCAAAAACTGCTCGCAATTTCAAGAAAAAAAATTATAGCACTAAATTACTTACAAAAAGGAGCTTCATATCTCAGAAACACACACAACACACAGGCTACTAGTGTACATTAACAAATACACACATTGCATGTGGAGCAGCTCAGCTAGGAGACAATATTATACAGGGATCAGATCACTTGCATATTGTCATGGTTTTTATCATAATTTAGGTACCATGTTATTGACTCCATACTGTCCAGCTATGTAATGTTAATATACTGTATATTGTTCAAAATAGCGAAATAAGTTACACATTTGCGATGTATTGACAAGGTGAAGGCTGGCGATATTGTGTATACAGTAAAGTATAATCTACCTCTCTACCCTGAATTCACACTTCTCAACACTGCTTCTTAGTTATTACTCTAGCTGTGGTCCACAGCCTGACAGCCCTATGATGATTTGACCATTGCCAACTAAAGGGTGAAGATGAGGATGCTCTGGCAGATTAAAGACATAAAAATATGTGGGAAAAATAACCAGTTTTAGTACAGTAATTTGAGTGTAATTTAGTTAAGAAGACACAAAGGGGAAACCACAAGCCATCCAAGGGAACTTAGAAACCACACCACAGCACAGTATATTCTTAAGGACTTCACAAGTGTCAGTTGCGAATGCCTTATGAGTTATGTTATACAAAGACTGACACAACGGATAAAAATCTGAAAAGCTTTAACCTAGGATAAAAATGGGGCACATCAAAGTGAAACAGGTTATGTACTTACAGCTTTCTCAGAGTCAACCTTATTGTTGACCAAATCCTCTAATCGTTCCCTAAGAGGCTGTGAAGATGTGTCCTGGTTGCCTCCACACATCTGGGTGAGCATGAGGAACCTGCGGTGATTAGCCACTAATTGACTAAAGCGGTCACTAACAGCTGATGTTAAGGCTTGTACGTGGCCCATCTGATTCTTAAGACTTGTCAGCTCCTGAACAATCACCGCTCTGAAAATATAGTAAAATAGTCTATCTGTTGACACAATGTAAGCATCCAGAACAAAATGTTACATATAAAATACTAGCTAATATTCAGTCAATAGTTCAATAAAAAAATTTAGATCCACAAAGAACTTTCAAAGAATAATTAAGTTTGTCTCACATGACAAAAAAGAATCATATATTATACTCAGTACATAGAATACTATCACAACAACATACAGGTGTTAATCTTTATATAGTGATACTTAAGAGATCTAGTACTGTACTGTACTGTACAAGCTGCTCTTATTTAAGCCAGTTTCAGAAAAACTGGATTCACAATAAGCAGTTTATTTTTACCACCAACATTGTATTAACAATTGGCTCAGGTTCACACATAAATAAGTTGTGCATCCCTCTTTGCATCTTCACCACGGCACACTGTACATTATGAGAAAACATCTGATACACCTCAATGATGCCACTAGAGCACACCTACAGCTTGTTGTGTCAATTTATTTGTTCTACAATACTGTACTAAACTTGAACAGACTTGATTCATTCTTCACGTTCTTTTCAAATAAAGCAACAATACCCCTGTTAGCCAACCTGAGTAGCTCTGTTCTCCTCTCAACATGACTGTGCCACTATTGTACCTGCTGATGACCCTGACAACCATGTATTACCTCTCCTCATGTAACCATGTAGTTCTCTGCCCTTACCTAACACCAGTCTCCACTCAGGAAAACCACAAGAGAAAGTATTGGTGTGTAGAGTATTCTCATTTACACTTTTCATTCAATATAACGAATTTTTTTTATTAGTATATACAGTAAAAGAAAACTTAATACAGAACAGAATCATCATCAAGAAGAGGACTTTGGATGTGATTAGCAACATAATCCCCTTTTACAAAAGAAACTGACTTCATTATAAGGTACCAGCTTCACTAAATCATCATATTCTTTGAATGTAACCATAATAAGTATCACATATATCTGTGGGACTAAATTGGTCTGGAAAATGACCACCAACCGCAAGTGTCTGTAATAGAAATCTTATATCATGTCCTACAGTAAATCTGGTACATATGAAGCAAGTAAATAAAAACTCCTGAAGTAATGCACCTCCAGAAACAAGATAATTGTAAAACTGTCATTCAACCCAAAAAAGTACACAAAGTTTAATTCTTATTTTGACTGGTGAGTACTTACATGAACATGAGTACACTGTACTCTGTCAAATGAACACACTTTGAGAAGTAGTCAATCTTGCGTTTAACAGCATGACCCACAGAGCACATGGACTTGCCAACAGCAGCATCGTGCTCCACACTCACCAATGCTGGGAAACTGCTAAACTTCACAGCTGTTCACGAGGAATAAAATAACCATGAGCTAAAATTCTCAGCTGTTTGTGAACAATCTCATGATATATCTCAATTACTGTACCAAACTACACAGCTGACAAGTGCTCAAATTCATGTCTCCAATACCTCCCTCCCATAGAAGATCCTTTTGAGGTAACAGTAACAGTAGACCTCCAGCCATCCTATCATTCCCATTTTTCTCATAAGAGGTTAACTTCCATCAAATGTCATGATTAAAAACAAGAACTTAAAGAAGAGAATTTCCTTTTTTATCAAGGATACAATACAGAGTGAAAAAATATTAAGTAGGTGATTTGAAATTTTTTTTGCCCTATTATAAGTGCAGTATTATTCCTAATTCCAAAGTGTGCACTGAACGTTTAATTATACAAACACGGCAGGTAAGTCTAAAGTAACAATAATCTAATTAAATTTCCTTCAAAAAAATAATACAGGCACAATTCTTAAAACTGTCTTTTAAGAATATGAGAGACATAAGACTCTACCTGGAGATTCCGGCAAAGTAAGTGTAACATCATCATCCTGCTTCGAGAAGAGAACAATTGGTGTGCGTGGGGTGGTTGAGGGGTATGAAGACGCTGGCTGGTCTGGGGCCACCACATCACATAAGTGCTTATTATCGTATAACAACAACTGGTTGTCTGGGTTCATTTCTGTCTGTTCACATATAAGATATTGCAATTCCTCATACCTGAAAGGCAAAAAAAATTTTTTATCTTAACAATTGGTTATCTGGGTTCTTGTCTGTGTTCACAAAATATTATTTATCTTAAATTTGGAATAGTACTGTAATTTTATGTGTACAGTATAATACAGGAAAGTTCCATGAGTATTTACTCTGGTTGCAAACATCATGGTCTGTGCTGTACAGCATTATATGCCTGGGAATTGATATTTCCTGAGGTATCCTCTGTTAAAAATGCAGACATCTACATCTTAACCCAGTCACTCAAAACACAACATTTTAGTCCCATATCAATCATTTTTAAAGCCCTTTATGCTTTACAATAATCTTGAGATGAAGGCTGGGTGATCACCAAGTGTGTGACCATCAACCCAGTGTAAGAGACTTGTGGTTAAATTTCTTGCATATTGTTCCGGTGAATTGGTTTTCTCTAGATACTGTTCACTAAAAACATTCCTCTCAGCTACCCAGGTAATTCTCTATTCCAGTATAAACTGTATGTAATTCTAATGAGACAAAGATCAAGTCTAAACAATATGATTAGAAAACAGATAATGATGAACTACCCTGAACTCAAATGTACCGACTGCAAGTTGCCATTATGGTTGACAAACTCTCTCAAATAGACAGTGGGACAAAATTGGAATCCTTCTCAATAAGAACAGATGTTTATAAATAATTATGGCATGAAGTACATTGGTTCCTTGAATGATTTCATCTTCTGGCCAATACTGGTGACAGCAACACAAAGAGTTTACTATAAAAGTGAAACTTATAACTGTTGTTTCAGAGAGTAATTTTTTGTGAGGTTGACATAATTGGATTCAGCTGTTGTAGACTTAAGTTCAAACTGATTCTACAGTGATGCAGAGAAAATACCTGATTTTAAGACGCAAAACTAAACAATAAAAACAGTAATACATGAATGTCCCTTTACCTGTGCTCTGGGCCCATATAGACAGTCAGTGGCTGAATTTTGTTAACAAGGAAAACATGGGCCACTTTCCTACTCAAGATCATTGTCACTTCTTGGAAGAACCTCTCAAAGTTCCACATTCTCAGGGGGTCCACTTCTAGTAGTCCTGCTAGTAGAGGAGTCACTAGCTTTCGTAGGCCTCTGGTGTAAAGAAGAATAAACCATTTTTCAGTCAAAATTTATCAGCAAATTTACATTACAGTATAGTATACTTTTCAGTCAATTTTACTTTTTTTTTATAAATTAATGGGTTATATCCAGGCTATGCCTTCATTTTCCTAAACTGTAAAGTTGCACATTCAAAACAGAGTGAATTGGGGGATGGGGGTGCATCAGGTGGAAACCAGAAACCTTTAAGACAGGAGGCAAATGCTGCACCTTAGTAATTTTTAGCAAGTTGGGACTAATGTATTTCAGTAGAGCTCTAGGTCCTACCAACTCATGACTTACGAAGAAACATATGTAGAACTTACAAGAATTCGATGCTCAGGGGTCAAATCTAGAGTATAACTTTGGCATGATTTTGTTTTTGATACCTGAGTTTGTATACACATATAAAGAAAATTGCAGTTCCTCTTTTGGCTTAAAAGTAAGTGTTATGAAAATTTTTTGAATCCATTAATTTTTTGCCCAGACACAGTATAGAATACACTCACTCATTCACACATACACAGTTCATTTCCTTCTTATGTACTTGCCAGTCTGTCTGTCATCTAACCCTATTCTACTCTCAACTAAACTCCAATTAGTTTCACTGAGGTAAATTACACTCTGATCATTCATTCTGAAATAACACTACAGCATAAAAAGCAAAAAATACATAGCCTGTAACTCACAAACTGAGTTGGCAGGTTTCAGGAAGGTCTGTGCACCATTCAATGGGTCCGTTCTCTGAAGTCTGTACTCCTGAAATAACGCCAGGTGCCTTTTCTGTAGTAATGTGGTACATGGTTTCTTTATTGCGTCTGCCTCCATAAGGACGGAAAGGGAGTTGCCCAGTTGCTACATGATAGAGTGTCACACCTGAAAATCAATAAGAAGACTGATTGAAATGTACCAAAAAAGCACTTTATTTAATGGCCTCAATCTATAATACAAATACAATGCATTTCTTATCAAATTAACTACTTAACCCTTAAGCCCCAGGTTAGGGTACTGCTGGCAGTAAACCCCCTGGGGATAAATCAAGAAAAAATTAACTTAAAAAAAAAAAAAAAATATGGCGGGAAAATAGTCGGACGTTCTGTAACGTCACCCGGGGCCTAAGGGTTTATAGTGTACTGTATACTGTACATAAACAATTTCAAGTACGTAAAACAAAACAAATCAATCATAATTCATAAAATAGTCCATCTAATGTATCACATAAAAGCTCTGTTATGAACCATTACCTCACACTGACCTGTACCACCCATAAGAACAACACTAATATCCCCTTTTTAATAATGATGCTTCTTAAATGTGCCTCTCATAAATATAAAGCAGTTCAGTAGCTAACACCATGTATGTAGAAGAGATCTGCCTCATTAACCCCTGCACTAAGGGGACACCACGATTAATATTTTATTTGGCTAACATCAGACAATTTTATTCAGCACAGAGGGGACCCTATACAGGGGTACACAAGAAGTTAAGAAGAAGAAAAATAAATTAAATTCATTCAATGTTTTTGACTCCTGTCATTATAACCAGAACTATCAGAAGAATGGCTGGTTCCCTTCACCTTAGGGTATATTATACACCTATGAATCGTTTGTTCAAAGTTATGCCGACAGAGGAGAACAAACACACCGAGTCCCAGATTAATATAATGAAAACACTGTAAGGCTCTTGTCACCTGGTTCATTGGGTCTGGTTACCCGTTTTATTTTATTCTTGCTGAAAATGAAGGCCTAAGAAAAAAAAAGGAAGAGAAAAGGGAAGGCAGGGAAAAGGGGGAACAAAAGGAGTGGAGTGGGGGGGCAGGGGGGGGGGTAGGGAATCAGGGAAAAGGGTAGAGATAAGGAGGGGGAGAAAAGGGGGTGACCAGATCATATCCACTTCTCTAAGGTTCTTCAGTGTCAAAATGAGAACTAACTTGACCTTATCAATACATGAGTACATTAAAAAATATACAGAATATATAGTATATGTTTGTATACAGTACCTGTATATACTACATCATCTTACAACACTCAAAGTCTTACCTATAGACCACAAATCTACTCTAGCACCAAAGGTTTTTCCTACTGGCTTTCTGAGTACAGCTCTTTCGTACATATCAGGGTGCTGGAAAGGAAAAGAAATCATTTAAGACAACACAACAACAGTTATTGCCGGGAAGACAAACAAATGAAAAATATTTATCCCTTAAGGGTAAATAGCTGTGCTTGTGTAGGAAGCTAAATTTCAGTCCTAAGAAAAAGTCACTCAATGTTAACTTAAAATGGATTATAAAAAGATGTGACATATTCTAGTTAACTTTAATAACAGAAATAGAATACAGTTATTATTACAGTATTTGAAAATTGTGAGTTCGAGCTATTCAAAGACTTAACTAGCATTAAGAGTGTCAGAAGTGTTCGTCAAGGGGTCCTCAATTTGGATACTAATGATAATGATACAGTATAATATACCACTTTATGGAACTTATGCCAGGTCTTGTTGAAACATATCAACATACTGCACTGTATACCAGATTGGGTTAAAATCCTTGCATTATGCTCAGCTGCATTAAATTAATTACACACACACAACAACAAACAAACAAACAAACACACAAACAACAAACACACAATCAAAGAAACAACAAACAAACAAAGAAACAACAAACAAACACACACACACACACACATTTTCTATCAGAAAAGGACATACAAATTAGAGAAAACTTTACCAAATATTCCTCTGTGCCATACAAAGACATAAACTGTTGGTCATCCTGCAACTCTCGCGCTGCACCAAAGTCTGTGAGTTTGTATATTGTCGAACCATCAACATCTATAAATTTCATGATGTTGCCGGGCTTGAGGTCACGATGAACAAGGCTGTTGTCTCGTAGGTGCTTCATACCAGCAGCTATTGGGATAGAATTAAGGTTAAAACCTACAAAATTTGAAGAACTGCCACCTTGTCATCCCAGCTAACCCATACAAGCATAGAAATTGATCATAAAATGATGGTGATGATGATGTGTTTTATGGCCACCAAATTTTGACATAAAGTACATGTATAATGTTTTGATTATGATTAAAAGAATAACTGGGCATTTGATCATAACTGTGAATAATTGCTATACTGTACTGATCTGTGTTTCATATTCTATCTATAAATATGATCAACAACCAGAGCCCTTAATTACAACAGTCATTCCTCACAAACACCGGTCTTTGTAATACTGAATTCGCACATTAACATTTACTTTTTAACACCGGAAAAAAAGAATATAATAAATGATTAAAACATGAAATATATAGAAAAAAGTAAAGAAAAACAAGTCAAGAAGAATCCAAGCAGTGCAGTCACACAAACCACATACTACAGGCGCCACTAAGTTCTAGAATTATTCACCCGAAAGCCTAAAGAATTTATGAATTTTTAGCTGTGAGTTTTCTACTAGTGAGGACTGATTCCATAACCTGAAAATGGTAAAAAATGGTTATTATGATGGAGTATTGGATCCTATATTACCACAAAACTACACATTGAAACATACTATATACAGGGTATAAGTTACTTAACTATCATTGTAAGAAATCTCTAATATCCTATACCAATAAAAAAAAGAAAAAATGCTATTCTTAAGCAGCCTTCCACAGGTGGGCATTAATACCAAAATTCAGGGATACATAAACTAAAGGAGGCCAAATTAACATGATAAAGAAAGTTACATGAAAACAAGATGTAAAATAAACCAAACTACCTGACTGATAAAAGTCCACTAATCCCCTTTACTAAGGAGACACAACTTTTAATATTTTATTTGGGTAAAGCTAGACGACTTTATTCAGCTCATGAGAGAACCCCATACACAAGGAGTTAAAACATGAAAGAAAATGCAAGTACAGTATCTATAAAAGAGAAGAAATACAAGCAACAAATAAAAGTGGGTGTTGTATGCATGAAGTGACTGATCAACCAACCTAGGTGTGAGAGGACTAGGATGAATTCTCCTTCTTCCAGACCATGACTGTTCTCTGGATCATCGAGTATGTTGAATAGCGAGCCACCGGTGCACAGCTCCATGACGATCACTTTTCCTCTCCCCTCTTGCTGAAGTTGGAGATAAGCCGTACATATTGGTAAAGGCACCTCAGACATGGCATCATACACAGTAAAGGTGTTCTGAATTGGGTTAATATAATCATCTCCTCTATTGCCAAGTTTAACAAAGAGTTAACTAACCTCTTCCTCAATGGCCAAGAGCTTAACAATGCTCTCATGGTTGACTTTCTTTAGCACTTCAAACTCCCTCATCTGTACCTCATGTGGCCGCATGTGTGACAGCTGATTGAAAGTTTTGACAGCCACTGGTTCACCCGTATGCTGACAAGGAAATTAAATTTTTTTTTTACTGAAATGTAATAAAATCAAGAAGGTTTCCTCTATTGGTGAGGAAAATAACCTCCAAAAATGAAGAAAAATAGACACAAATCCTCAGAACCAAAAGTACACCCCCATAAGGAAGACACAGTGTGAACAGAGAGCACAGTGCTGAATGATGTACGAGGAAGATTAAGACGCTGATGGGCGATGCAACAGCGACTACAGGGTATCTGGATTTGTACTCTTTATGGAAGGAGAGAGCCATAGTAGAATATGCTTATAACTCCAGTAGGCATAATTAAATAACAATGCATGAAGAGAGAATGTGTGAGTATAATGTGTTCTTGATTCTGGCCTTTTATATTAAAAAGCAAAACGTTTGAAAGAGTGAATAAAGGAAAATGTAAATTTGTTGAAGAGATGTGCTGTTTGCAAGATATTATAGACGAGCAGAATGATAGCATGGCTACCCAGTTGCTCCAACACCTTAGACACAGAGCCTTAACAAATACAAAATGCTTACTCTGTTGAGTCCCTGGAAGACGGCACCGGTGGCTCCCTTGCCGAGAACTGATGTCGTACACCACACATAGTTTGCAGAACCTCTCAGAAAAGACATTCCGGACACGCTCACCTGATGTTACATGTAAAGCTCAAATAAACAAAACAAAAATACACAATTCAATTTCATTAAAAAATTTTGTTTACATCAGTAGCATAACAGTTTCCTTTTTTATTTATGAAACACAAAGTACAGTTCTGTAATACTAGATGTACCCCTGTATATTATTATAGCAGGTAAATACATAAAGTTCCCTCAACCTTAATTTCTTTGATGTCTCAAGGGTAAGTCATAGTGAACATTATTTGACATGGATGATTAACTTCTTGAGTCCTGGGTCCTCACATACAAGCCACCCAGTGATGGTCGAACTGGCCTGGCCACTCATGTGAATACTATACAGTATAGTAGTGTATTGGTAATTTAGATGACCAGCACACTCAACCCATGAAAGTTATGTTGATATTATTTATTTGGTAACTAATGTATTGTTCTTTTTCTTGTCTTGACATCTGTAGCTAAGGTAGAGGGACTATTGGTTGTGTTAATAGGTGGAGGGCAAAGATTAGGATGTTCCTATGATTTAGTTGCTGTCAGAATCAGGAAGCGAACAGAGTATACGTATTACCCTAATTCAGATTAGCCCAGTGGACGAATAATTTCCTTTTTTTTTCCTTAATTTAAATTATACCAACATTGAAATTTTAATGAATATAATGACCAACACTAATTAATGGATTTCAAAATATACTAAACCACCCCGAGGACTTTTTTTGGGGGAAGGTGGGTGGGTGGTGGGGGGGGGGGGGGCAAATTTTAAGAGGACACAGCTTGAGGGATCAAATCAGCTTTTTTAATTTTCTTATTAATGAATCTTTCTCATACATTTGACTTGATTTGAACACTTGACCCTATCACTTTTAAGATAATGATGGCATAAATTGTCTAGAGAGAAAAAGAAGGATATGTAATAACTACGTTTCCCTTAATTACATTTGCATACATGTATCTAAAACACAGGTGATAATCCATATTTGTGTATTATTGTATATCCAAACTTTCTCAAATGTAATATACCGGTACATTTAAAGATGACAATTCATATCAATACATTGTTTTGAGTTTAGCTGTTCTAAAATGCAATGTATACTCACAACAACAAGACCAACAATCTATGATATATTTTCCACATCTGTGCCTACAAGTACCCTTACTATCTACCAGTCAACTTGATACTATTCTGACTAAATGCAGAAAGACAGATACAATCTAAAACATCAGTACAGTAAAACAGAAGAACAAATAACAATGGATAACTCCAATAATTCCATAAATCTTCAGGTTAAGTGACAAGTTAAATAAACACTTCCAGTTTACCAAAACAATTCATATCATTCACTTTTTTCTTCTTCAGAAAGCTGGTTCCTTGGTAAAATTGATCTCCCGACATTTTTTCTGATATACCCTGTATACAATATTACACTGTGTTATAATCTCTCTAATAATAAGTCAGTTTTTCTCCTGAGATTGTAGTCACTTGTCAGTCTGCCGAGACATTCCACTGGGACAACTCAGTTACTGCTTCTGGCCACAACTCTCATGATATCTTTCCTGCTGCATCAACCCCTGCTAATGGACTGGCTGACTGAGAGAACTTTTAGACTTCTGTGTAGTACATGCAGATCCAATTTATCAGGATACTTGGGTGACCTTTTAATTCAACGAAGTGTTCGTATACACACCACACTCATAAACTTTATCTTATCAGCTTCCTTCTCTGGCTGACATGAGTAGCTAAAACGACATCTTCTATTATGTAATATGTCAACTAGCATACTGGGAGGAATGTTATTACAAATTACTTCTAAGAAAAAATACAGTAGATACAATTACAGTATGATAGGGAGAAATGCTGTGTCTGTAGTCAAATCACAATTTTTAATAAAGTTAAATAATACAAAAGTCTTTACGGTACTCTGGAGAGAAAAGAAAACATAGGGTGTAAGTACAAAGTAAACAAACCTTTCTTATACAGTATGATAAGATATTATAAACATATAAACTGTATATTTTCTAAAAAGTATAGATAAGCAACTTTTCACAGTGCAGTTTCAGGATACAGTACTGTACTAAATATTAATGCACTATCGCACTCAGAACAAGCTGGGCTTCAAAAAAAAAAGAAGATACTGTACGAGTTTCTTTACTACAGTAGGTTACCAGCCATGTCAGTTGTGGGTCAAGATGTTACACAGCAGAGTATTATTTTCATGCAATATCTACTGAGTTTACTGATGGATTACACAGGAGACATAAGACAAGCTGAAAATTATAAGATTAATTTTGGTTAAAGCAACCTCAGGTTTGTTAAAGCCGTTATCACTACAAATTATTGTCCTCTACAGATTATCTCTAATAAGCTGCAGGGTAAACAAAATGAATGACATGTAGTTGGGTGTAATAAATGAACAAGCTACTAAAAACTTTTGCAGATATACTGTAGCTATGAATAAAATAATTAATGGTATTCAGTAATACTGTACCATGGTAGAAATTAAGTACAGTAGTGCAAGAATGAATTGCACAAACATGGATTTGAAAATACAATACAGTACTGTACTACAACATCACAAGAAACAGCAGATAAAGTAATACTATATATGGTCACAGTGAGGCAACCTTAAACAATACTGTATGAAAGGAATAAAAATAATACAATAACTCGAATATTTTTGCATTTCTACAGATATCAAAAGCCCCCACCATCACCACCAGTTACAGCAAGCGCATGCACTACAACTCTGGGTTAGTACCTCTCGTTTACTTGCATCCGAGGATTTCTTAGAGGTCATTTTTGCACGATTCTGAAAAGGGGACATTCTTATGAAACATGCACTTGATGACATTAGTACTATACAATTAGTCACAGATGTTATGCATGTTAGTATTGCCTTATAAAGAGTCACTACCAGGGGTTCATGGCTCAAATGTTCAAACCTAACAAACGCACAATATACATGAATTTCTCGACAACACATTCAAGTTACAAAACCAAAGAATTTTTTTTTAATTCTATCCATACAATACAGTACACCACAATACTCGACATTATCACAAAACCTAACTGTAGTGACCACATAAACTATCTGGTGAGAATCTATAATACTTGACAACATACAATACAGTACTATAACTGATACACTTTAATACAGTAGGAACCTCTTTTATCCAAAATACAATAGTAAGGGCACTGTTTCATATACCGTAATTGACTTTTTTCACATAATGTCCCTCGAAATTGGTTCAATAATTCTTTAAAGATGTACTATACAGTATTATAGGCATGTACTGTAACTGTCGGAAGGAAGTAAGAAAATAACATTTGCACTTACCTAAAAATTCCTCTACATATTCAAATGAAAATTGCAGGACCATGATGTAAGCAAAATAAGCATCATCTGAGGTAGCCACAGTGAAGCAACAAGAAAATTGCAGGACCATGATGTAAGCAAAATAAGCATCATCTGAGGTAGCCACAGTGAAGCAACAAGAGGCAACCTTATCAAGTCTTTTAGCCTACCTCTAATATTACTGCAGTTAAAACTGCATCATAACCATAATCACCAGCATCCATAAACGGTGGGTGTAGAAGAACTTGGGACTGGTCTACATATACAGTACCATATACAGTACTGTAATGTACCTACATTGTCTACCGTACAGTATATTCAGGCTGAACTGTATACTGTACAGCACTTGTAGTTTATGCACCATACATGCCTATCCAATTGTAAATATGTACAGCTCCTCTCCGACTTACGACCTACTTGACTTACGACCACCCGCACTTATGACCTGCCTCAGTTGTACCAAAATTTTTTCAAATTACGTATTTTTGAGTCCCAACGTCAGTGATTGCGCTGTGTATTGACAAAATTTTCGTTTCTAATTCACTTCAAAATGGCTGGCAAGCTTAAAAGTGAGAGTTTTGTGGTGCTGAGAAGAAAAAAGAGACACCCATTTTAGATTTTCTATGTACCTGTATTATTTAAGCATTTTCGACTTACGACCTGGATTTGGGTCCCTAACCCCTTTGTAAGTCGGGGAGGAGTTGTATAATAATAATTTTACTGAATAAATGTTATTATTGTATTATTAAAGTTTTTAAGAAAAAAATAAAAGTGATTTGTAAATAAAAGTACAGTAACAGTACTGTTGTTAAGTGTGTACTATTAATGACAGCACTGTACCACCACCATTTGGAATGCCTGCTTCTGAAAGTACAGTGGCAATATCAGATAATGGATGAATTATCACACAATAACTGACTGGAAAAATTCTTGGAATTTTTTTCTGATGTTGGACATTTTCAGATACTGCGCTGTACAGTATTAAAGTTTTAGATAAATGAAGTCCTACTGTACAGTACAGTATATCCAACTATGACTGCATCTCTAGATTTACCAAGGATCCAGAATTCGAAACCATTAAATATTTCATCATATAAGACTGTCATTAATAATTTCAGATTCAATAAAATAACACTCAACATCTTCGCCACATAAAATAAAAGTACAACCTAAAGAATCCAAAATGCTCAGGACCAAACCCTTTGCTCCTTTGCTGAAAGTATCAAGTGATGCAGCATTGGTGTGGCAATGGTGATAGAATTGACTACTAGTAATGCAATCAAGATGGAATGTACTGTACTGTTCCAAATGACTCAAGGAAGAGTGTGATCAAGGGTAAGACATGGAAAATTATGGAAAGTGATTGAGAAATTGATAAGGGAGAGTAGACCTAAATAAAATGTAGTTTGGGTTTATGCCAGGCGAGAGAGGATTATAGAGACAATATTTATGGCCTGGCAGCTACAAGAGAAATATCTAAGGAAAGAGAGGAAATTGTACTTCATATCTTTAAATTTTGAGAAGGTATTTGGCATGGTATAGTCTCACCCAAAAGTTCATTAACTCTCCCAGCCAGCTATTGCTGCACTGCCTGCTTCAGATGTTTGAAACTGTCTCAGTACCAACCAGAACATGAAACCGATACAAATGAACCTAAAGGTTCGAAGTTCATACATCTGAAGCAGGCAGTGCAGCAATAGCTGGCTGGGAGAGTTAACAAACTTTTGGGTGAGACTGTACCACATGAAGTAGTAAAGTAGGCAATGAAAAAGCTTGGAATCAAGGAGTGATCACAATCTTTCTAAATATTCAGTACAGTACCTTAAAGCACTTACGGTATTCATTTCCAATTTATATAGCTTTCTGGTTTATCTAACCAGTAATAAAAATAGAAATGGACAAATTTTAATAATTTCCATACAAAGAGATACTGAGTTAGCAGACTGCTTATCAACAAATGGCAGTTGTCAGGGTACTGTAGTTTACAACAGTGTCCTGTTAGAATGAGTCACACTAGGTAGAAAGTCTATAATGTAGGTAAACACCTGTTTCTTACCACTCAAATATCCCCAAAAAGGTTTGAGGAATTGCAGCTTTCCAACAAACATTTGTGGCTTTGATGACACACTGTTCAGGTTCGAAACATTGCCCAGGACAAAACTGCCAAACTAACAATAAGGAAATTGCCGTTAAACACTGTAAGTTGCTGTAAGGAACAATTTTAAATCGTCTATAAAAATTATGTTACTGCCAGTTTTTCGTGTGCAAGGAACAGAAGTGTTTTAAGGTCTACAAAACTTTCATCTTTCAGCACTCACATACACAGCTGATATCGGCGGTAGCACTGAGGTGGAGTGCCATTGTTGATTCATGTTCAGGGAGAAGAATAAGAAAAACAAAAGTTGGCAAGTTGTAATTCCAACCCATTTTTTATTATACAGTATTTGAGAGGTAAGACAACTTTTCACCTACAAATTTGTATTTTTTTTGGTAATGGTGGAGGAGACAGTTAGTAGAAATTGCTAATGGAATTGCACCTAAATTTCTGGAGGTGCTATTTGAATGACACTAAACATGAAAATGGAAACGACAATGCACAGAACCTGACCTAACCAACCTAACTTCCTAACCTGGGGGCAGAGCCTCTTGGGCCCTTGGTATATGAAGCAAAACTACTTTATTTTGATATCAGGTACCAATGAAAGCATATTTCTTGAAGTGGTATAGTGTAATTTGGAAATAATGTATATCCAAAACTATAATATGGGATTCAAATCCAAATATATGAATCTCATCCTTTATACAAAAAATTGGTTATGATCGTAGATAGAAAAACAAAAACAAAAATCAAATAAAGTTAAGGAAAAAGTCGCCATATCATTTATATTACTTACTATCTTCCAGCCAAAACCCGTGGAAAATATGAACGGATTCTATAAAGTCCTTCAGGTGCTAACCATCTGGTCCACTATTACCTTCTTTTCTTGTCTCCTAAATGCAAACTGTTGATAACGGTTCCATTGTCAGAGTATGACAATAATTTTTTTTTATAAAAGATGACATGAACCAAGCAATCCTAACTTATTAAACTCCTAAACCAATAACCTTCAACATTTTCTAGTTAAATCAGGTACAGATAGATAAGTTGGGTTAGGTGTAGTTGGTTTATTTTTCTTTGAAGTAAAATAATTCTTGAGGTGGATCTGGTCTAACCTGAGGTAAGACGCACCTTTTCAACAATGCAAGTCTTTCAGGTAGGCAATTTAGGTGTGATAGAAAAGTAAAGTAAAAATTGACACTGCAACACAACACATCACTACCACTATGAGCTTTGCTGCTGTACACTACACTGTCACTGGTTGTAAACTTGTTGCTGCATACTACCCAAAGGAGTTACACAGCTCTGACAACATTTCACAATACCACAACTGTAAAGTATATATAAAAAACAACCACAAGCAACAGAGAACGATGCAGAGTAAAAAAAAAAATCTCCAGCTACATTTGGAAGTGTAGTAGTCAAGGTCATGATACAGAGCCTTCCGAATGAAAACAATTTCCATTACAATAACGTGTGTTGGAACACTACACTAAAGTCACACTAGACACGCAAAAACCTACCGAGATGTTGACCCTTAATAGGCACCATACTAACATGAAAACTGTGATAATGAGGAGAGAGGTGCAGACGTGAGCCAGTCAACACAAGAGCCTGTCTGTCACTGGCTCATAACACACGAGGTAAACAAACATCACAGACACAGCTCACAATATCTTTTATTCAGAATCACCCTAAAAAAAGTAATACTTGTACTTCTTATTTTTCTAAAGTATGCACAACTATTTAAAAAATTAAGAGGAAATTAGCCTGTTCGTAAAAATTAAAAAATTAACAAGACATAAATTTTCACCCAATATAAAATATTGCTTAGCGATTCCAGTCTATATTTAATAATCAGCGTATTGTGCAGGTAAAAATACAAAAATTAATATGTTAATTATCTATCAATAACGTAGCAAAATTGTTGAAATTTGAGTACTGTATATCAATGTTGCACCATCGATAGTTTACTGAGAAAAACGTATGTGGTCAGTTGAAGAGAAATAATTCAGTGAGCAAGTGATGCAATGCAATGCAGTGCAGTAAAGTATACAGTTGAGGTGAAGGAAATATCCTATGGAAGCTTCATCTGAAATATGCGAGAGAAAAATATATCCATTTTTTTACCATATGTTAAAAGTGAATTGTGTCGGTAATTTAAGAGACCGCAGATGTTCTTCTTGTTATAGTTAAAGCTTTTTAAAAGAGGCGAAAACATTTTATTTTAATTGCAAGTAGTTTGGGTAAATTTATTCGGGACGTGATCTTGTAGTGAATTAATCCACTACAATCTTCCGCTGTTTTTCATTGAAAACGGGTAAAAAAATACAAAGTTTTCATTTATTTTGTTACGGGAAACTGTATTATGTTGCTGTAAAATAAAAAAATGGCTGAAATCGTGTGCTAACCTAACCTTACCTATATCTTAATTCACCTATATCTAGGAAACTAAGCATTTACACAAGAAAATGAATAGAACTGAAAGAAATCAACTTACAAAACTGTCTAAAAACACCCCGTAATTACCGAACTGCTGACGATCACATTTGATATATTAGCCATATTTTCATTTGGCTATAATTTACAAAGGTTAGTCTGTGTATTTTTTATATAATTTTCGCCACTTATCAACTTCCTAACCATTCGGGCGGTTGGTCAATCCAGTATCAGTACAAGAGGTAACCGGGGATTGGGACACCTGTGATGTTTGGTAGGGTCACACTGGGTAACACCCTACTATTAAGTGCACAAATTTTCACTCAAAGTCGATAAAAAACATCCAAAATTGTGATAACAGCAGTGAATTTATAATACAAAGTACGCTTATTAAAATGTTTCAATTTCCATAATTATTATTTACATTGTTTATCTTTAATGTAGTATTGTAGTGGATTCCTCCCCTACAAGCACCGAACCTTCTCGAATTCCCCAGCCTACGCCTCCAGCGCCGCCCACGGAGCGGGGGTCAACTATCTACCCACGCCTACCCCCGCCTTATGAGGCCTGACACCGCTGTGACCACCCTCTTTCTACACAGTGCCACCAGCAAGCAACACCTCTTCCTCCGCGCCAGCCTGGCGGCTGCCATTCCCGCCAGCGACCTTGGCGTCCCTCAAGCCGCGTGTCCCTCCTCTGGACACCCTTGTGGGGTACGGGTGTTTGGTTCTCTCTCAGGATGGGATGGAGAAAGGAAACTCACAATGTGCTCTCTGTATACATGTTGTATTGGATGTACAATGCAGCTTGGTGCTGGGAAGGCAGCGTGGTTACAAGCGTGATGTAGAGAGAGCTGGTTGGTGAGGGTGCTCAGAGGAGGACAGCTTGTGGGTCACCATGCTCGCCGGCGGGAGCGAGGGCCGCCAGGGAGCAGCGGAGGAGGTGGTGTAGCTTGTTGCGGCTGTAGCCAGAAACGCGAGAGGTTAGGCGTCACCACTCGAAATCGGTCCTAGGATAGCACAGTCTATAAATGTTAGCGGAGGTAACTTGGCATCAAGCTGTGCTTAATAGTTGACCTCCGTGGATAGTATCGGCGGCGCTGGAATTGACCTAGACCACTGTAGGTCATACACTGGCGTGAATTCGCGGGGTCGGCTACTCAGCGACAAACAGCGTTTGTAGGGGAGAAATCCACTACACCCTCACCACCCAGCTCTCTCTACTCAACGCTTATTACCATGCTACCTACCCAGCAACAAGCTGCATTGTACATCCAATACAATATGTATACAGAGAGCACATTGTGAGTTTCCTTTCTCCATCCCATCCTGAGTGTGAACCAATATCTCGTACCCCTACAGTATTGTACTCAGGCTTTTTGTAAAGTAAAAATTAATATTGACCTCAGAATATTTTCTAATATCACGTGCACTTGGCTTCAAATTGCCCATTATATTGGTCAGATTTAAAAAAAAATTCGGGGGGTGGGGGTGTAGGCGTGTAGTTTACTGTATATGGCCAGTTGTCAAATTCTCTTTGTATGGGCTCACATACGTACGTACACGTAGATATCTCACACTCAGGATTGAGGTAGATTAGAAACTCACAATGCGTTTTCTGTTTATATAGTGTATGTACAGTGCAGTGCTAGAGAGTTGCTGGTTGGTGAGGAGTTTGTTTGGAGATCTTGCCGCTTCAGGAATGTAGGGTAGAATGAATTTCAATGGCGAGACGGAGAACTTATATACTCGGCCACCAGAAGTAAAACCGGATGCAAGAGTCGCAAGTGACGATCCCCCATGAGAAACTCGCCGGTTTGCTGAATCCCATTGCATTGGAATGCAGCTAGGCTTGTCAGATGTAAGGGAGAGTATCGCAGGTGGCGACCCCCCCAAAGAGAACCTCACCGGGGGCTGAACTCCGTCGCTATGGTATTCGGCTAGGCTTGTCAGTTGTAGGGGAGAGTATCCACTACAGGGCACTGTAAGCCCCCCCCTCCCCCCCCCAGCTAGGTGGGCTCGCCCTGTTCCCCAACCCACAACTTCTTGAACCTCAAATTTTACATTTCAGTTCAAGCTAATTACAAAACTAACAAAATTAGCTACCTATAATTTACAATTACTTTTATTATTAGAATTATGTAAATTAATTTTTTAAAGCAACTCCATTCATTCACATAACCCACAAAAGCCCACTAAATTTAAAAAGTTTGAGTTTTCGAAAAATCCGGATTCTCGGGTGGTCCGGATTCCTGGCATCCGGATTTTTTGACTTTTACTGTATATAGAAAAATAACAAATTCATTAATATTTTTTCATCTGTAATAAAACTACTGTGTTGTTGGATATTTTATTTTGTCACCGAGTTTGGCCACTTTATTTTTGGCCATTTCTCTGCTTAATTACAAAAAAGTACTTTTCAGGTAATGATATACTGTACAGTACTAAACAAGATAATTTTTTTCAATTTTTTTTTAATAAAATAAATTTAAAATAAAAAATTATACCAATTATCATAAGTAGGATTCAATTGACTGCTGCTCTAGATCGTAAATTTTTCTTAAATCTTCATAAAACTTGAGAACATCAGGATGGGCTCGCACACAGGTTGGGTTGAAATCTAATACACGCAGTCCTTTGAGGTTTCTGGCACGGGAAAGGGCAACATATGCCTGACCCGCCTCAAACACGCGGGACAGCGACATCTCTGCACAGTCTAGAGTCATGCCCTGCAGTAACCAGAAGTATATTATACATAATGCAGAGAATAACCAACATACAGTACTAAATATTAATCCAGTATATGTAAGTACAGTATACTAAACAGTTTCATACCAAACAAATATGATAAATATCCCTGACTGAATTAAAAAACAATGAATCACCATTCAGGTAAATATACCTGAGCAGAACCATCACAGCGCATGCAAATTACCCAAATTCATAATTTTGTGAAATTTAATGGGAAATTTTTTAAGTTAATTTACAAATCTACAATCTCCCTCCTTCCTGCCACACTCCCTCCCACCCACCAATTCTCACACACTTTTGCTTCCTGTATGTTCATCTCTCACTTCAAGCACATTCTACACCCAGCCTTCTTAGCCTTCATCTCCCACCCTACCTTTAATATCTTAACTCCTTTTATCAATCTTCCATTTCCTATTTGTCGATAGGTTTATCTCAAATGAGCAAATCCCATTCCATCTCTATTTATACAGTCTACAGAGTGGCTACAAATCTTTCATTCGCTAAATCTGTAAATTTTATTATTATGTAATTCCTTGTTATTAATTTTCTCAGCAGTGTCTTCTCTCTGCCCAGATACTTCCTGAGGATACATGAAAGACTATCTGTAGAGGAGCATATGAAATTATGAAATGGTACCTATAAAAGTATGAACATGAGACATGAACCAAAAGCAAATTTCATAGACTACCTGAACTATGAAACTGGTAAAAATCTGTAATATGCCACCCTTACAGGTACTTACTGTATACATAACAGCACATTGAACATTATAAGGAGATAGCATCCATTTGTAATCATGGAAAAGTAGAATCCAAAGAATGGTAAACGAGAAAGACAGAAAAAATTAAGTGAGGCACTATACTGTATTTGCTATAATTCTGTACCCAATGCCTAAAATAAATTCACTAACATTGTGACAGGCTGAACAAAACAACTTACCTGTGATTTATGAATGGAAAAGGCCCATGCTAGCTTCAATGGCAGTTGTCTTCTGGAGAGGTAAATCCCTCCAGTGCCTCTCACAGTCCATTTCTCATGTTTTACATCTGCAGTTACTCCACACAAGAACCTCACAATTGGGTACCCTGGAAGCAGATTTGTTTTCTTCCAGATGAACCAAACCATAATTTAATGTTATAAAATAATTCTTATGTCCTTAATTCCATTCCCATATTCATACTGGATCAATTACAAATGCTAGTGTTGCCATGTCGCCAGGCATGTCAGTTGTGAACTATGCCCCATTAAATGCTATAAAATTGTGTATAAATTCTGAAAACCACTTCTCATTCCCATAATTTTTCTGCCTTTTATATGCAAAACAATAAACAGCAGGTAGCTACTTTTCAAACATCCTTTACAGCAATGAGAACAAATAAAATAACATTCCTCTGGGGGCTAACAGGTGTGTATAGGTAAACAGAATGATGTTGAGAAATATTGTACATAATAGCTGCTAATGGAGGCTAAACAATATGATGAATAAAGGAAAAGAACATATTTATATCAGTACAGCATGTACATTATATCTTTACCATCTTTTGTGTTTTATTAAATTACAGTACAGTATTGTACTTTCTTACCTAAGAGAGTGATCAGATATCTTATCATTATGGATCTTATATTTTAAGTGCTGAAGAAACATTATGCCACTGTAGAATAATAAATTTCTCCATTCATTGGGCACATTGCCATTTGGCACTGTAGTGAACACTTATTGCACCATAAAAACTAATTAACTGAAGGCAGCCGTTTATGTACTTCTATCTTTGTGGTTACTTCAGCACTAATATTTAATGTGTGGTCATAGGTCACCCAGGCACTGGCAAACACTATGTAGGAACTTTTAATTTCAATTAAAAAAAGTTGCTTGTTTCATATTTTTCTCATGTGAAAAATGTCAAAAAAATTAGACTTCAAACCTCATCATTGTCAATATTTTACAACCATTTTCCACTCTTGCATGGGTTAGCCGTGATTACCTGACGGCAGCTTGCCATAATACATGGTCTTTTGCAGCCTCTCTTGTCAGGTTTCTAACTCTAATGTGATTTCTTACAACCTCTCCCCATGTCATTCTTGGCCTACCCTTGTTATCCTTCCCTGCCTTTTATACTAATGCATCTCTAGACCCAGTTGGTTTCATCTATTCTCTCCTCATATCTAAACCATATCAGCCTGCCTCCATGCAAAACTTTAACAATTTACTCTCAATATCCAACAGCCCCTTGGGTGAAAAATCCAGTTAAAATGAGTCATCAAAAATATGCATCATGCATGGCATATACTGTATGTACTGTACTGTATTAGATTTAGAAAAATAATTTTTTTTTACCTTCATTTCCTTGCTTGAATCCAGTGACCACTCCTCTAGCACCATTGACCAGGCCCTTGCCTACATCCAAATTTTTCATAAGCATGACTTGAGTACCAACTTTGAGTACTAACTTGGTAACCACAGGAGTCTGAGAGTCCAAATTTTTGGACAGGTGTGGGTCACTATCAATAGCCTGAAACACTTTTGCATTTCCTGTAAAAATTAAGTCAAGTGTTTATTCTCTTCACAATTAAATTCAATCTATCAAACACCAAATATGTTCACCGTAAAAACAGAAACAGCACTAAGTCATCTGTATCTTCAAAATATCTAGCTTTTCTCTTCCTTTCTTTCTTTTATTTCTCCACCGTTCCATTTTCTCCCGCCCCTCTCTCTCCATAGGTGTACCCGATGAATTTTTTTATAAGGGTGTATCATGCTCTGTATAATCATGCAAGACAAATATATTTACAATACCTCTTGATTTATGTGTTTGGTTTACGCCAATTTCAGAATAATGTGCGTGGTCCATTAACACCCTTTTTTAATTTACCTGAGCTTATGATTGGAATAATATGACTCGACAATCATCATCATAGCCCGGTGGTGTCCGTTGTCAGCACCATACAAGAAATGTGTGACGTGGGTATCCAACTTCCTGCCTTGCAATCATCAATATGTGGATTAAAGTCTATAGTCATGGAGTACTACAGTATTTTGTAATGCAGTATACTGTATATTGCACATTTTGCCCCTTGCACCTTGCGACCGAAGTGTTCTTTAAGTTCTCCTGGTACCAATGTTGCTAAGAAGTGTGCCCTTGGACTTGGTGAATCTTCTTTAAGAACTATTCGTGATAGTGCAGAGATCGAAGTGCATCAAAGACCTCATATTCTCGAAGTCCGGTTATGGAGAGAATGGAACAAAGTTGAAAACATGGATCAAACACCAAACTCACAAAAATTTTCCTGTCAGTATGTTGTGGTACAAGCTAATTCCCAGAGTATTTTATATTTCCTGATACATGTATATACAGTACTGTAGCTTTTCACTGGTATAATATTAGGTGCGTACTGTCTTGATGAAACCTCCTAATCTCCACCATTTACATTGTTTCATCTGTGTTGTATATTTACACGACCATTTTCAAGAATGTAATTATTGTGTAAATCAAGAGATTCCTGTATATGGAAGCAAGAATGTACTCACACACACACAAACATCATACAATTCTGGATTCTCTAGTAAAAATTAAAGTAATTTAACTGCAAATCACAAAGAATAAATACCAGTCAATTTATTAAGATGCTCCTGATTGATATGGTCAACATCTTCACGATGTGTACATAGTCGTGTTGCTTTAATTCCATCCTTTTCCACTTCATTACTTTCAGTTGATTTTAAGCAATCAACCATGTCCTCCGTACATCTGATAAAAGAAGAAATTAAATTGTCAATTCCAGACCTATTTTTTCAGTGATATTGTTGTTAGGCCTCATAAATGCACAAAAACCTTAAAAGTACTGTACTTTTTCATTAAATACCATTCACAGAAAACCTGCAAACACTAATAAAAAAAATGCACTTTTAGTCTCTAGTGTCAATATGTTACATCTGCCATGTTGTTATAGACATGCAAGGCTTGTGCCCTCCAGCTATGTACTCCATCTGTTCCCCCCCACCCTTGTAAGCTCCTTTAGGCTATTGTGCAGATAGGACAATATGAAGTACAACACATACTCTCCCTTAGTTACTGTTCTTTTTTTTTGACATGTTATCTTTATTGTACATACATAGAATTCTGTACAAGAGTGGCTTACCTTCCAAGACGTATTGATTGTAAAATGTTAATGAATTCCTGATCATCCTGTCGTCGAACTTCTGTCAGTTCCATGCTGATATTTATACAGCGATTCCAAGCAGAGGTTTGAAAGCAGAATACACGTTTTTCTCCAGGCTTTGTAACTGGTGGTAGTTGTAAAAAGTCTCCACACAATATAAGTTGTATGCCTCCAAATGGCTTGTTATTTCCACGGATGGCTCTCCCTACAGCCTCAAGTTTCTGTGTGTGTGGGAGGGCGAGTAACATCAGCATAGACATCAGGCATTGGCTATCCTGTCAAAATTCTAAAATCAAATGTTACAATAGTTATTCCAATGAAATTAAATCAACTAACACTTAGGTACAAAACTATAATATCTTTTCACTCTTTCAAGCCTTTTTCATGTATAAACTAAGTGACTGGGATTAAGACCAAACACACACAGATGCACATACTCTCTCCATTTAAAGTCATTCAATAAGTTTTACTTCAGTAATAGATGTGTTCTGCTATGGTATTGTCCTTCCACAACAAAGTCCCAAATACTAGAAAGTTTATGTGTCATGTAAATAAACTAGCATCACATCCTCACCCAAAACTTATTTGATACCATGTTCTCTAATCTCAATGCATACACGCACACACACTGCTCCTTCCTGATCCTGGATGTCCATACCCTCACTACTAATGCATCCTTTACCCCATCTTTTCACCTCCTTGGTTTCACCCTCTCCCTTCTGGTAGCCAGCTCTGGATTATAAACTTTAATTTATTAATCATTCAGTGAATAAACTTACACATCTTGAGAAGACCCTGGTCCAATTTGAGGCTTTTCATTTTCACTTCTGAAAAATTTACTACCTGAAATGTAAGTCCTTTCTATAACCACAATTTTTTTTCATTAAATAAATGACATACTGTACCTTAAAGAAGACTCCATCAACCATGGAGATTTCATCAACAATAAGGTGTTTACACTTTCTCCACTGTTGAGCAACTACCTTCCTTGATGCAAGTTGGACACACTGTTCTAAGGAAGCATGTCCACTCCCAATTCCTAAAAAAAAAAGTTAATATCCCCTTTATTCTATTTTTCTTCAAAATATCTATCAAAACATCCTTTTATCATCAACCAGTGTTTTCAAATCTGAACAAGATCCAATATATATATATATATATATATATATATATATATATATATATATATATATATATATATATATATATATATTTGCTGATAACCACAAGGAAACAAGAAGCTCCCAAGCGCTTTCGTGTAATTCACATCTTCAAAGGTGAGCACAGACTAAGGAGAAATACATAACAAGGCGCATATATATATACAGTATAGGAGAGTGAGATCAAGTCCCTAGGGGACAGTGAGTGTCCACAATGGTCCGGTCACTAGGCGGTGACCCTACTAATCTTCATAAGCACAGCAGCAGTCCGTAGTCAGGTCAGAGGGTAAGATGACCCAACCTTCTCACCTGGTTACAAATCTTTTTAATTACGAAATTATCCAGTTTGTACATACCATTAATCAAATTCATGTTGACGGATTTGGTATGTTTAATGAGACTGGATTCTATAATGTTCCTACTGTCAATTGAATTACAAGGTAATATTGAGGAGGCATTATCCCAGTCAATGCAATGCTTATTATCCCTCAAATGTACAAACAGAGCATTGGATTCCTGGCCTGTCCTAATACTAAATTTTATGTTGTTTAAGTCTAGTTACAAGATCTTTACCTGTCTGGCCTAAGTAAAACATATTACATTCCTGGCAAGGAACCTTGTAAATGCAGCTGCCTGCATTGTTGGGGGAGTTCTTGAATAACATTTGTTTAACAGTGCATGAGTTTTTAAATACCACATTGACGTCCCAGGTTTTTAGTTGTAAAGGAATTTGAGAGAAATTTTTGTGAAATGGTAATACTAAGAGATACTTATGGTCATGGGTGGGCTTGGGATCGGTTCTATAAAAAGATTTCTTAGTAATGTTAAGGCATTTGTCCATAAAAGATCTAGGGTACTTAAGGTTCAAGCCAATATTATAGATATATTCATATTCCTCATCAATGAATTCCGGACTGCAAATTCTCAAAGCACGTAAAAACATTGATGAAAATACTGACTGTTTGACTATTATGGTGGGCAGAATAATAATGAATGTATGAACACACATTAGTAGGTTTCCTATAAATACTGAACTTAAAGGTGTTACCTATTCTGTGGATGAGACGGTCTAGGAATGGCAATTTACAGTCGCGAACACGTGGGCATATGCAGAATCTGCCATTTTACCATGACACTGTGTGGTTTAGAATTATCCAAGGATTTCATCCTCAAATTTAATGTAATCTTTGCTGAATCACCCTGTATATACGAGTATAAATAAACAAAAAGATCTATATGACATGGGCAGCCATCAAATAGAGGTATTTATGGGGCACGAGGCTTGAACAGAGCTGAGTGCGACAACCGAGACAGCACACACGGCTGCCAGATGCATGAGAGTGCCCTGTAACACCAGTTATTGGGTGATTTGCTGAGTACAGATGTACTAGAGCTAGCACCAAGCTGCTGAGAGTGATGAGAGACCAATGAAAATTTACTTTTTTTCAAAAGATGTTAATACCCTAAGCAGCTAAAATAATGTTCATATGGCATATAAAAAACTCAAGAGCATTAAGTCTAGGCTAAAAATTACAGTAGGTATGGTGTTCTTTGGTAGATTGAGTCGGAAATCGCCCATCCTCTGGAAGTTTCCACCTTGTTATATTAACACAGTACAGTCCCCCATCTACCCCAGAATTTCAGCCAATCCAGACAGGCTTCCCCCCAATAAGTCCAGATTAGAGGAAGTTTATTTATTTCATGAAGTGCTGAAACTACACCATACTATAATACAGCAATCACTCTGGGGACACCGGCAGGTTAATTAGTTCTTCAAATAATATCAACTTATACCAACTTACCAGCAAATGCATGAAGGGTGGTGCCACCAATCTGACAAGCAGCCACGCCAGTGCTGGCTGTCACAAAGGTAACATCAGGAGACAGTGCACCAACAATGAGTTTCAGGAGGAGGCTCTTGCCAGTTCCTGCACTACCTAATGAAAGAAAGGGAATATCTGTACAGAACTATGCAGTAAAACAGAAGTTGAGAAAATCTATCAGTACTTTGACTGTTGAAAATGAATGATATGTCTTGAGTGGTACTGTACTGTAGTAACTGGAATAGAGACAATACAGTAATATCTCCGTTAATCGGAATCCCTCTAACCCGGAATTGAAATTTTCTCGGAAAATCGTTCCCAAAGCCAGAATTGTCCAGAAGATTCCGGCTTTAGGAAAAATTTTCCGAGAGGCACATTTTCCAGAAAATTCCAGGGATGGGGGCTATTTTTCCAGGTTCGAGAGATGATGTAATGGGCAATTTATGGAACTTCCAAGAATATTTTTTCGTTACCCAGAAATTTCCAGAAAATTCCAGGGCTGAGGGATTTTTTCCGGCTTAGAGAGTCGTCTCGTTACCTGGAAATCATTCCCGAAAGTGCTCTGCACCATTTGTTCCAGCTAACGGAGATATCACTTATATGCATGATCATGATTTTAAGATTAAATAAGGAAGATTTTGATTACAAACTACAGTCAACCCTCGCTTTACGCAGTCCCACTTCATGCGTTTCCACGTTTACGCGGTACCCTGCCGAACACGGAATGCTCACTTTCCGCGGTGCGTGTACCCCTTTACGCGGAGAGCGGCTGGCGGTCCTCTCGCGCCACGCCATTTTTGGATCCAAACCTCCCGCCATCCGCCATGTTGTGTAAGCAGCACGAGTAGGTTGCGCAGTGTATGTCTTTGTTGCGTTATCAGTGACGTCATATGACGTAGCGGACTGTGATTGGGCAAAGCATCCTTACCTCCCTCCCTGCTAGCTGTGATTGGTTTAATGTAGTACTATGAGGTGCCCCGCCGCGGGAGCGTTCAAGCTCCTTGACCTACCGCGTCAGTTACACCCCTCCCGGCTACACCGTGTATATCGGTATCCATTGTTCCATAAGAATGGCTTCCACCGGACCACCACCACCACCACCACAAAGAAACCTTGCATTACCTGGACCCAGCAGCCCTAGGCCAAAGAAGACACGACGTTCCTTAAGCTGCGAAATAAAATATAAGATCATACAAGAGTCGGAGAAAGGAACAAGAGAGGTTGATCTCGCACGCCAGCATGGTGTTAACGAATCAACTATCAGGACAATTAAGAAGGATGCAGCCAAGATAAAGGAGCACATGAACATCACAAAGTCTACAGGTGCTTCTATGATCAAGTATTTCCACAACCAGGTGCTTCTATGATCAAGTATTTCCACAACCAGGTGCTTCTCAAGACAGAAAAATTACTTGTGAGCTACTTGGTGCGTCAGGCGTGACGGAACATGGCGGTGGACACGCACTCAGTTAAGGAGTACGCACATGAACTGTATGCTGCAGTGTCACGAAAGATGGGAATTAAGCCCAAACCCTTTAATGCTTCCTCTGGGTGGTTACAGAGGTTTAAGAAGAGGAACAAGATCACCAATATCAACATTGGTGGTGAAGAAGCTAGTGCTGACCGTGTTGTGGCGAGGGAATTTCCTCCGCTTTTACGTGAGATTATGGAGGAAGGACAGTACACCGACGACCAGGTGTTTAACATGGACGAATCTGGTCTTTTTTGGAAAAAGCTACCTTCCAAGACCTTCGTTGTGAAGAATGCCAGCAAGTGTCGGGGCCGGAAGTTGCAGAAGGAGCGCATCACCGTCCTGTTTACCACCAATGCCTCCGGTACCTGTAAGCTCAAGTTATCGGTGATCCACACAGCACGCAAGCCGCACGCCTACAATAGCATGGACATGACCAAGCTAAATATCCACTGGCTGACCGCACGTAAGACGTGGATGTTCTCTACACTGTCCCTCTCCTGGTTTGATGACTGTTTCGTTCCCTATGTGAAGAAATTCTGTGAGCAACAGAATGTGCCATTCAAGATTTTGTTGCTGCTTGACAACGCACCAGAACACTCGCCCCTACTGTTAGATCGTCACCCCAACGTAAAAGTCGTCTTCCTTCCTCCCAACACTACGTCTATAATACAGCCCATGGACCAAGAATTGATCTGTAATGTAAAAGCTGCATTCTCTGCTAAAAAATTAAATCTCCTGAACGACTACACCAACACCAAGGAAGAGTTGCGTAACCTGAGTGACACCAACACCGATAGCAAAAGCGAAAACGACGAGGATCAACAGTTGGCAGAGCAAGAAGTACTTTTGAAACAATTTTGGAGAACATTCAACATCAAGAAAGCTGTGGACTTCTTGGTGGAGGCATGGGATCAGCTGTCTGTAGCAACTGTTCGTCACGCATGGAGACATGTGTTGCAAGGCATTCCGGGTGTTAGGCAGAGTAAATCTGTGACTGGTGAGGTTCAGACTGTTGCAGTAGCAGTGGACCTTGCCAGAGAAGCTGCGCAGAGTGTTACAGCTGCAGGCTTCTCCGAGACCACCAACGACGACATCCAGGAAGTGATAAGGGATCCTGATGTAACTACCGACAAGATGGTAGATGATGATGACGTCAGTGAAGAGGCAAGTGGTGCGTCATCCCAAGAAGAACGCAGCTTATCCCATAGTAATGTAAGGGGTGCCATCGAGTGTATTGAGAAAGTCAAGCTCCTCCTTTCCGACGACCCTGACGCAAACAGGTATGAAATCTTCACTACCCAGCTGTTGCAGACTATGGAGCCCTACATCAAGGTTTATCACGACAACATAAACACCAGCCGTCAGCAAAGCATAACAGAGTTCTTCGCCCGCAACCCACCACAGCCAGCCCAAGCCAGTGATAGTGACAGAGGCAGAGACAGTGATGATGACTTTGAGGGATTTGTCAGGGAGGCACTAGTAAGTTGTGGATGACACCGATGAAGACTCACCTGAGGGCCAGTAGCCTGCCCTCTGCCTCGGAACCAGCCTCCATTCCCCTACGCCGACCCATCTCTTCTACTAACATAAGTGTTAACCCCAACCTTGTTTTTTCTAACCTAACCTTCAGTATATTATTCTCTTATTGATTGTTCCCTTCTATATTATGTGTGGGTGAATACCATCATAAAGTTAAGATGTTATTTTTAGTAAAACGTATGTATTGTGTCGGGAAAAAGTGGAGTTTGGGGGTCGGCCCGGTCTCTATTTCAATTAATCCCATATGTTATGTTCTTCACTTTACGCGTTTCTCACTTTACGCGGGCCGCCGTGGGTTCAATTAACCGTGTAAAGTGAGGGTTCACTGAATGTAAAACCCAAGAGGGTGTATAATATGATTTACAGTTACAAAATTCAAATACGAATTAACATGAAGACCAAATTAACAAGACAGAGTTTAAGAAAAAATAATAAATTTGCATATTGCAAGCTATCACATCAGCTCACTCATGTACTACTGTACAGTATTTGTAGAAATAGTTAACTTGCAATATTTTCTACTCAAAGAATTATTTTTTTCATTTTCTTGGATTAAATAATTGGCCTCTCTAACTAAAACCTTCATACATACAAACACGTTGATAGATGTTTATTTGAATTACTTTGACAACAGAAATGTCTAATGTAATATTACTGTATAGTATCTCAAAATAGTATCTGCCAGGATGGGTCCAATCAATGACTTCTAAAATGCTACATGCAACTCGTGATGTCCCGGGAGGGTAGGTATGTGTGGCTCTGTGGCATACTAATCCTACATTTGGTTACTGAACATCATATTAATTACACCTAAATAAATTCATATTGCATTACTTATGTTAAACTATAGAATTGCATCAAAGTAATTGTATGTCCCAATATCTATCATGGTTGCATAATGTTTCACAAAGAGTGTAGACAGATACTTTTTGGAGATACTGTACATTAAAACAATTAGCATGAACAAAAAACATGCTCTCTTAAGAAAATACAATTTCCTTACCAGTAAAGAAAACATTGTGACCTGACTGAACTATCTGCAGTACTTTTTTCTGTTCAGTAGTCAGAACCAGTTGATTCCTGAGGCTTGGAGCTTGACGTTTTAATGAAGGTAAATCCTGCTGGAAAACAATACTGTACTGTATAACAATTACAGTATATTAATACACTCAATAGAATGATACGTACTACAAACTTAGAACTTGGCGTTTCAAAACAATCATAATCATCATCACCACCATTGTGTAGCAACTGTCTCTGCTGTGATTACCTAATACCTAGCACTTCAGCACTTGGGGTCATACCATGGATTTTGTTCAAATTTCATACAAAGGTGCTAGTACAGGTTGTACCTCTCTAGTCCGGCAACCTCGGGACCTGACCGGTGCCGGACCATGGAAATTCACCCTTTTCCTGGATAGATAGTGACTTTTGCTTATGCTTGGAAGCACTAGCACCACTTTCTCTGCATCATGGTCTCTTTGAAGACATATTGAAAGGTTAAATGTCGTATAGTAGCTTCTCAAATTTCGCAAGTTTTTAATTCAACGTATTTTATTGGAACACACACACAAAAAAAAAAATTTGACGGCGGAAACTTGAATTTTGACGGGTTTGAACGGCCCGCCAACGTGCAGACGACGTGCATAATCGTTTAAACAGCGTCATTTCTCTTATGTACAAAAGATTCATTATTGTTTATAACTGAATGTCTTTTTTATTGGATTAATGTTTGTGTGTGCAAAATGAGCAATACAATTCATTAATAATACGTAGAATATTAAAACACACGAGGAAATGACATAGCATTGTTTTCGTTGATTACAAAACCAGTGACTGACTGGTTCTACATATAAAACTGAAGAAAATAAGACCTTGGTTGTAGCTGTAGTAAAATTAATATGGTTTTTTTAAGTAATGTTATTTAATGTTAATAAATGGAACAATAGAAGAAGCTAACGATAATGGTAAAGAAAAAAGAGAGATCGCGTATGTAAGTGCGCACACGTGAAAACATATCGTCATTACTTTACATAAGAATATGAAAGCAACACTTATTTACTGTTCATATATATTTTAATTAATGTTTCTGAATTTGTTTTTATTGAATTAATGTTTGTGTGTGCAAAATTAACAATACAATTTATTAATAATACGTGGAATATTAAAACACACGATGAGACGAGACGGCTGCCGGCATTGTTTATGTTAAAGCTTACAAAACCAGTGACTGATTGGTTCTACATATAAAACTGAAGAAAATAAGACCCTGATTGTAGCTGTAGTAAAATTAATGTAAAAAAATTAATATGGTTGTTTGAAGTACCTGTAATGGTATTTAATGTTAATAAATGGAGCAATATAAGTAGCTAACCATTAATGGTAAAAAAAAAGTGAGTGCGCGTATGTAAGTGCGCACATGTGAAAACATATCGTCATTACTCTACATAAGAATATGAAAGCAACACTTATTTACTGTTCATATATATTGAAGGGTTAAATGTTGTACTCTGTATAGACAAGCAGAGAGAGAGAGAGAGCAGCCGAACTGCCAGATGTAAACAAACCTTAATTTCCCGCGGCTTTGTTGTTGTTGTTTTTTTATGGGGATTAGCCCACCCGGGCATAGGTCACTGACCCACATTGGGGCCTGAGGGGCAAAAATTTAATACTCCTGTTATAATAATTCAGATAAGAAAAAAAAAAAAAGCTGCCAATCTACCTATTGGACAAACTAAAATCGTTCCGGACCACGGGAGTTTCCGGACCACAGAATGCCGGACTAGAGAGGTACAACCTGTACTTTATTTTACATGCTGATGAAGGATCTGGGTTCACCATTTAAAAATGTGAGTAATTTAAGATATTTAAATAATTAAAAAGTCAATGACACTATGGCTGTAAGTTTTAAATCACCTTTATATACAGTACATTTTCTTAAAAATATAGACTATCTTTATTATTTAAAATGGATGCACTTCCTATTGCCTACTCACTTTACAGAGTGGAAACTTGACATCATATATATAGAACTACTTCCAAGTGTCTTCTCAGCTGGCAGAGTAGGGTCACTACTCCCTGAGGTAATCAAAGAATACCCACCTACTTGTACAACTAAAAATAAATTGGCTTTCATTCCTATACCTTACATGTTTCACAGTCCCAATGTAACTAGACAATAAACTTAGAAGTGTTTTTCTTTATTGTCTGGAATTTTAGGAAAAAGAAAACAATTGCATTTTTTAAAAACATACCAGTAAACCTTGTATGTTCTATGAAATCAATCAGTGACTGAAAATATAATTACATAATACAAGACTGCCATGTACTAATTTCAATACTGTACTCTAAAACTGGTTATTTTCTACTTATAAGATGGAAGATTATGTACAGATGGGTCGATAGACAGATGCCAATCAATATGCCTATGCATAAAAACTGTGTATTATGTACTGTATATGGTATATGATGAGAATGTGTGAAATATCTTATAAAGTTTTGGAGACAAATTTTACTGTAGTTAACAAGAACATCAATCAAATTCAAAGATAAAAGTACTTTTGGTAGCTGTACCTCTTTATCCATTTTTCGCTTACTGGAGACAGGTGATGCACCTGGAACATTACCATTCCTTTCCTTCAGGGGCATCCGGCCATTGTTGCTCCTCACAGTCTCATACTCCTGCAGAGGTACAAGATAATAACATATCCATGCTCTTACACTTTCATTTACAAAGGTTGATTATCATCACTTATTAGAAAGTTAAAAGACAATAAATGTTATACAAAATATAAGATCATTTCTCTACTTTTTTTTTACCTTAAGTGTGAGTGGACTGATTTCTTCAAAGCTCTTAGGGACTGTGGAGAGGAGGCGCTGCCTAGCATTAATTACTCCTTGCTTGGGACCCAACAAAGTATGCTTGCTGGCAAGGGTTTTCATGAATATAGCAAGCTGATTTGGTGGAGCATTAGCAATCATGAGATTTAAATTGACATTCTTTTGGCTGATGGTGGCCTTGCCCTCCTTCATGAAACGTTTGTGGAGCTGAAAGTCTCGTACTGGGAACTGCAGGGAATGCTTGGCACCATCCATGCGCACAATTATGTCCCTGGGTGGGAAGAAACACACAGATTTCAGTACTGTACTGTAACAGGCACATTCCATTAATCTTGAGCAAGCCAAGCCAAATAACTGGGCAACAAAATAATAATTAGTGATGGCCTTTCTCCACATGGAAACCCTGGAGATAGACGGGTTCCATAGGATAAATGAAAGAACTGTATCCTGGTACAGATATGGCTGACAACATATTTGTAATGGTTAGTACACATGGAAAACAAGTTAGCTACACACAGCCTATTCTAGCTTGATTCTATTGAAAATCTTATTAATAAAACATGGTTTATTACACTCATCACCACCACCACTCTACAGCCATTTTCTACCTGATGGCAGCTCTTCATGCTAGACGGTCTCTTAAATCCTCTCATCAGGTTCTTATCTCTGGGGACATTTCTAACAACCTCACCTCCCATGTCTACCTACCCCTAACTCTCTGGATGCCCACTGAGGCTCCTTATTTTTCAGAAATAGCATGAACTTATGGATAAGGTCACCCTTGTACGAAACAGAACTAGTGTAAATATTTTAGTCAAACCTGAAATCCCATTCCTGCTATTTGTTTTAAAATTTCTTCTGGAATCTGATCACTCCTACAAGACATCATTTTGTTTAAAGCTGCTTCAACTTGCTTTCCAAAATGGTACTGTAGCTTGAACTTTATTTACTTTACTTTAATCTACCATTATCATTGTACAGTTCTTCTAATATATATTTTTTTTATTTGAAACTTGTTTACATTGTATGGATTATATTGTGGACCAAAAAGTGTCTTAATAATCACTTTCTATTTCAAGTCATATTTACTCTATCAAAGAATTGACAAAATATTTACAAACCCAAAGCCTTTTATCACCAGAAAAATATGAGAAAGGTTAGAAAATGAGGTGAGTGAGTTAGGTCACTTATACCCCAGAAAGTGAAGCTTGTCAAGATTGTGATGCAGTACAAATAAAGTGAAGGGGGAAAGACAAAGATGGAGAGCATACAAAGGTCAGACAAATTGGCATAATTATGGCTAAGGTAGTTAAAATTATGAAAGTAAGGATACTGAGAAAAAATCAGTATATCTGCTGAATAAAATTTTTACAATATTATTTAATATAACAAATGTGGATTGTGGGTAGTTTCAGCCAAACACTGGTTAGCAAACAAGAAATCACATGAGAACTTACAAAAACCTGGGTACGTACAGTACTGTATGTACTGTACTGTAAAACTAGTCATTTTCTATACACTGTACTTGTTTTACACAAACTCCCACACTAAATAGTACTGTACAGTATTCCCTTTCTTTGAAGCTTCTGTACCTCTTAATACACCTCACATGTAAGTGAGACAGGAGTAAAGATAACAGAAAGAATGTTTAAAACAAGATCACATCCATAAGCAAGTTTACCTCACAAACTGGTGCTACAGTACTGTGCAACAAAAATTTTACTTTACCTGAATTCATTTCGTCCCAAAATCAGTTTTATTCCTTTGTATGTTACAGACTTGTGGACAGTTCCCAATGATGTTAAATTTTCTACAGTGAGGGAACAGTGGAGGGGTGGCACCTGTGATGAAGGTTCCTTCTCTGGGGTATTCATCTTACAAAGTCAAACCTGTTGACAGGGAAACAAGAGTGAATGGTCAAATGAACCCCAGTCTTAATAGGGCCTAAACTTAATGGTGACCAAACAGAAAAGCCAGTTAGGGACATGTAATGCTACAATACTGTATTAAAATCCAAACTCCTGACATGCAACTGAACCACTGTCATTCAGGGCAATGATTCATCTCTACCTCAGAAAAATAAAAGGAGAAACGAATATATTCCAAATTCAGTGCCATATACAGTACAGTACTGTACAGTACAAAATCCTGGAGGAATGGTTAAAAAAAATTTTAACATCCCGCCAGTTTCTGCAGAAAAGGTTAATATTTTGCTATTTTGACTTTTTATATTGGTTAAATTACTTTTCAACATTCGGTTAATACTGTATTGATGACTGTCCCACAGATGAGTTATTTGTTTTACTGTTCATTTTCTTACTTTATTTTCATCAGAGAGTTCTGATATGACAATCATTTCTTGTGCAAATGCTTCGTTTCGTAGACAATTAGGTGCCTAGGCACAAACTACTTTTGTCTTCCCAGCGGTAATATGCCTGACATGTTTGCTGCACTAGCCTCTCATTTTAACGCCAGTTTCATTTTCAGCATGGTGTGTAAAGGTTGTTGCCGGTCTTGTGCTACAGTTCTAGTGCTTATAAGGGAACTTGGCTTGAAAATGCCAAGATTAAATCCAGTATTGTACTTTTATTTATAAACATCTTTCAAAGAAAGTACTTTTCATAGCAATACTGTGAAATTGAACTGGGTTTGTGCGTAAAATGTGTTGTATATGACGTATTTCAAAACACTCTGCCGCCCAGGCTGGACCAAAGTCGATGAAGGCGGCTGCTCTCACACCCACAAACAACGTAAAATTACACCATTACTCCATATCATAGTAATTTCTTACTATTTAATATACCAGGGGGTCCTGGGGCAGAGCCCCCCAGTAAGGAAGTTAGTTTTTTTAACGGGGATTAGCCCACCCGGGCACAGGTCACTGACCCACATCGGGGCCCAGGGGGCAAAAATTTAATAATAATAATAATTCATAGTAAATATAATTTATAGTAAAAATTAAAATAAAAAATAAAATATTAATGGTAATAATAATAACAACACTGTGATAATAATAATAATAAATACAAAGAAATACAAGAATGAAAAATCAATAGTGAGAAACGCTATATGTATATTGTGTTGTCATGTAAGAGAAACAATTGTGTAAATGTGACAAAGTCAGATCAGCAACCTGGGACTTGGTCACAATTTTCGTGATGCTGTAGTGGATTTCTCCCCTACAAACGCTATTTGTCGCTGAGTAGCTAACCCCGCGAATTCCCCAGTGTATGCCTCGTGGTCTAGGTCAACCAGCGCCGCCATACATCACGGAGGTCTACTATTAAGACACGCCTACCTCCGCTATATAAGACCTGACCTCGTGGTGACCTATCTCTCTCTCCTAGCTACAGCTGCAGCAAGCAACACCACCTCCTCCGCCGCTGCCTGGCGGCCCTTGCTCCCGCCAGCGAGCTTGGCGACCCACAAGCTGGTCCTCCTCTGAGCACCCTCACCAACCAGCTCTCTCTACATCACGCTTGTAACCATGCTACCTTCCCAGCACCAAGCTGCACTGTACATCCAATACAATATGTATACAGAAAGCACATTGTGAGTTTCCTTTCTCCATCCCGAGTGTGAACACCAAACATAACGTACCCCACCAATAGTGACCCCTGGAGATTCGCACTCACAGAGGATGGAGGAGAAACCGATCACTCTCCCAGTCTTCAAGCAACATGGAAGACTGGCTTATCCACACAAAGGCAGCTCTCATCGGCTCTACAGCTACTGTCTCTACACCGCAGGTTAGACACCCTAGAGCAGCTCTGCTACTCTAAGCAGACAGCCGCTCCTCTTCCTGCCCCAAGCACCACGTCCTACCGACCCCAACACACCCGTCCTGCCTCAGACGCCGCCCCCGGCCCAGCAGTACCCCCTGCCGCTCCTCCTGATGCAGCCCCTGCTCCCGACGCGGCCCATGCGCCTGAGTGCAAACCCACACACTCCTCTTTTCTCCCTCAGGTACCCCCCCTGCTACTGTCCTGCACCTTGCTGCTGTCGTGGACCCAGCTGCTGTCACGAGCCCTCATCCGCTTCTGCTGACGCAGCCCCTGCTCCTGACCCAGGCCCACACACCCCAGCAGGCGCATCTGACGACTCTGTACCTGCTGTGAGGGAAGCACAACATTCATCGCCTCCACATACCCTTTTTCTCCCTCTCTACTCCCACAGATATTGTGTATCTAGACAGTTGTTTCCTCTAGCGGCCGGCTCATCCACGCCCTCGCCGTTATGGCTCACATGTGGCATGCACCGCCCGTTCTGCCTCACATGTGCCATGCAACCCTGCAGACAACAAGTCTCCTACACCGCCTGGAGGGAAGGGGGGAGTACTGTAGTGAATTTCTCCCCTACAAACGCTGTTTGTCGCTGAGTAGCCAACCCCGCGAATTCCCCAGTGTATGCCTCGTGGTCTAGGTCAACCAGCGCCGCCATACATCACGGAGGTTAACTATTAAGCCACGCCTACCTCCGCTATATAAGACCTGACCTCGTGGTGACCTATCTCTCTCTTCTTCTACCTACACCAACCAGCAAGCAACACCACCTCCTCCTCCGCCGCTGCCTGGCGGCCCTCGCTCCCGCCGGCGAGCATGGCGACCCACAAGCTTTCCTCCTCTGAGCACCCTCACCAACCAGCTCTCTCTACTCAACGCTTGTAACCACGCTGCCACTTCCCAGCACCAAGCTGCATTGTACATCCAATACAACATGTATACAGAGAGCACATTGTGAGTTTCCTTTCTCCATCCCATTTCTGAGTGTGAACCAAACATCACTAACCCCACAATGCCATATGGCAGCAGGGTCTACCATTAGACAACACATTACGCTTCCAATATCTTCCCAAGCGGTAGTACCTCCCTGTTTGGTAGCTGCCTACTACCTAGGTAACATAAGAACATAAGAACATAAGAATGGAGGAAACTGCAGCGGCCTATTGGCCCATACTGGGCAGTCCTACAACCAACCCCTATTGCTCATATGAGCATCCAACCTATGTTTGAAGCAATTCAGCGTATTCGAGTTAATGATGATATTTGGTAACTTGTTCCATTCATCCACTACTCTGTTTCCAAACCAGTGTTTACCTATTTCACGCCTAAATCTAAATTTGTCTAATTTAAAACCATTGTTACGAGTTCGCTCCTGGTTGGATAATTTGAGTACCTTTGTAATGTCCCCTTTGTTTAGCCCTGTCTTCCACTTATACACCTCTATCAGGTCGCCCCTCGCTCTACGTCTCTCGAGGGAGTGCAAATTAAGATGCTTTAACCTGTCTCTATACTCAAGGTTCCTAATGCCCGGGATTAGTCTTGTCATTCTCCTCTGAATTCTTTCCAAGGATTCTATATCCATTCTGTAATACGGTGACCAGAACTGAACTGCGTAATCCAGGTGTGGTCTCACAAGAGCAAGATACAGTTTTAGGATGACCTCGCTAGTCTTGTAACTAACACTCCTTTGTATGAACCCAAGTACTTTATTAGCCTTGTTACGAGCAAAAACACATTGTTTACTTGGCTTAAGGTTCCTACTTATCATTACTCCTAAATCTCTCTCGCAGTCGGATTTCTCTATGGCATCGTTGTTCATCTGATATCTGGTTTCCCTGTTTACATCTCCTATACTGAGTACTTTACATTTGTCCACGTTGAATTTCATCTGCCATTTTTCAGACCATTCAAAAATTTGTTTAGATCTTCCTGTAGTTTTGTGAGTCCTCGTCAGATTTAATAACACGTCCTATTTTAGTGTCATCAGCAAATTTACTTATGTTGCTGTCTATGCCGATATCTATGTCGCTTATGTATATAATAAATAATAATGGTCCAAGTACTGAGCCTTGGGGAACTCCACTTGTGACGTTGCTCCAATGGGACTTAGTGCCGTTAATGCTCACTCGCTGTTTCCTGTCCTGTAACCACGCCCTAATCCATTTAAGGATGTCACCTTTGATGCCATGAGCTTCTACCTTTCTAATTAGTCTTTCGTGGGGGACTCTGTCGAAGGCTTTGCTAAAGTCGAGATATACCACATCATAATTGTGCCCCTCGTCCACCGATTCGAAAACTGATGAAAAGAATGTTAATAGATTAGTTAGGCAAGAACGTCCCCTTGTGAAGCCATGCTGGGAATCATTGATCAATCGGTGCTTCTCCAGGTGATTTCGAATAGAGTTTGAAGGTAAGGTTAGGTAGGCAAGTTTGTTACATTGGTGAGGTCTGTTTTTCATACCCACTAAGGTTCGATTAGGTTTAATTTAAAATAAGCACTTTTTAACAAAGTTGCACAAACTACAACAGAGTCCACCATAAAAAAATATTGAATTTGTGGCATTTCTAAAATCGTGTTCTATGAAAAGTCGGCCACGGCTCAGTCGTCAATAATTACCCAACATTGAATTATTTACCATAATTACTCTGCGAGTCAGTGTGTCGTCTGTTTACAACCAACCCACTCGGTCCACTAACAACATTGGCATTGTTGCATCTTCAACCGAAAGGCTTTTGGCTCTAGCTTCTCCAGCCAGTTGCTGGACCCTCCACTGCTAATTAAGGTATTCATTCTAGCATTCTAGGTTATGTTATGTTATGTTATGTTATGTTAGGTTGGGTTGGGTTAGGTTAAGTGAGGTTTTCAATATGAAAATACAATAAATCACATCACGAGAACCTTATTAGCTTAAAATGCAAATTTATCAAAATAAAGGTCATTTAAACAAAGCACACAAAAATACACCGGAAAAATATATTTCACTGTCAAAAAACTCAATCTTTACCAAAATCTGAAATACCTATTAGGATAAAAATAATATTAACCGGATTGGTAAAAACAGCCCAAAAACGTTTGGACTGGTGGACTGTGGTCAGACTCAGATGAAAAGTTTTATTCTACATAAAAAAGAATAATTATTCCTTCACTAGAATCTGACGTAAAGCTACCAAAACCACTTATAGTTATCACCAATGTAAACTGACAAAACCTTTCCACGGGATATATCAATTTCCGTGATCAGCAATAATGAAAATGACACCAAAACCCAAATACTTTACAAATAATAATAATATACTGTACCTCAGCCACGTCCTCTCATCAGTTCTCTACGTACACTTGAGTTTCTTCACCTTATTACACCACTGCAGTTTTATATTATCGTCCAATTTATATAACTGATAAATTTAAAACATCATAGTGTCATCCACAAGTCTCAATAAGCAACTGTGATGAACTGATGGTTTAAAGCCTCAAGTTAAACCCCAGAGATGAACTAAGGGTTTAAATATGGCCCCCACAGACGTTTAAAACCTCTACAATGGTTCTCTTATGATAATTTGTACAATATATTATTTAGAATTACTTACTTTTGAAAGGTTTTAAAATTTTCATTAAAAAGTTATATTGATTTTATTTATAGTTAAAAAAATCACAAATAATTTTCTAGTATCAGCTGGACATGAAGACTGGTACCCTGTTGTCTGTGCAGGAGATGGCTGACACCAGGTGATGATGATGGAGTTTGTTTATTTTTATCCACAGATGTTCTTATCGTTATCGTAAGAAAACAAATAAGGTAAAGGTTTACGAAAGCGCTAACACCAGAATGAAATGTGCAATTTTGTTTAAAAATTTTGTACACTATATATATTAGCATGTTAAAAAAAATGTAAACAATGCATAGAACCTGACCTAACAAACCCAATAGGTTGGGTTTAATAGGTCAGGTTTTATTAGGTTATATGCATAATCGTGTTAACTTGTGTTAAACAACTTACCCTAAAATGATGTTGATACTGTAGTGAATACTCTCCCCTACAACTGCTGAGTGATCACTTTAGATTATAATAGAAACTTATCGTTTCTTTTAATATACTTAAAATCATCCAAATAACAAGATAAAAAAATAAAGAAACACAACAAACAACTTCTGGTGTTTGCACTTTCATAAACCTTTACGAAAAATAATATCAACTATGATTTTTTTTAAATTATTAACGAGATACCCACCGCCGATTTTTCATAGAAAATTATTTTAAAACTGCAGCTTTACTGTAAATTAAGTGTTGTTACAAGACCACACCAACCTAACCTAACCTAACTTCCTCGACGTCGGGCTCCGCCACCTGGCATATTAAACAGAAAAACTGTCGATGATATGGTGTAATTTTACATTTTTTGTGGAAGTGAGAGCAACCACCCAGAGTGAGCAGCTCATAAACGTATACTAAGCGTAGGCGTCGATTGGAGCGCGGAGTGTTTTGAAATGTGTCAATATGATTGGGTGTTTACATTCAGGGTGTGGTGTAGTGTACATGTGGGCACCTAATTGTCTACTAAACGAAGCATTTACCCAAGAAATGATGATTTCAGAACTCACCTATGAAAATATACATAGCAAGAAATGAAACATCTACACAAAGAATACGTCGGTGGGTATCTTGTCAATATTAACTAGTACAGTATTATAAAATAGGTAACAACTTATATTTTGTTCGAAGTACTTCTTTTTTAGTTTTTCTCTATCTATGATTATAAATCAATTATTGACCAAAAATACTCTGAAAAATCTGCTGAGTCAGCACATGTTCTCGTCTGCCCAGATTATTTACAACCGACCACTTGGTCACAGTGTACTCTCATGTCCACAAAAAAAGTAAAATTACACCATGAGACTTTAACAAAGTTGCTTTCTTTGATACCACATATCAAAATACGTACTTTCCATTTAATGGCGGGGGGTCTAGGGGGCAGAGCCCCTTGCTAAGAAGTTATATTTTGTTACAATAAAATTTAAAACCATAACAGGACTATGTGAACTTCTTGTGTACATATACAGTACTGTATAGTAATTAGCAAAAGAAGCCTTGGATGGAAAAAATGACAATAAACTAAGATTTTTTTATTTCTTAAAACAGTAACCGTGTTACTAAACGTGATGATACACTAACAAACCCAAACATCATTACCAACATTAAAAAAGTCTTTCACATAAAACTGACCCAAGTACAGTACCACCAACAGTCAAGGTGTACTGCTCCTCTGCTGGAACTAATGTTCACACAGGTGGACTGACTATAAAAATGTACTGTAGGTGAATCCCAGATTAACAGCTGGGGTAGAAAGGATTAAACATATATTATAAACACATTGATAGGTCATCAATATATTAACATGTTCATAAGGAGAATATTAAAACATTTCATAAACACTCTTTCAGGATCAACAAAAAAAATTGATTGTAATATTTGTTCTTGTTCAGTCTCACATAGTGGTACTGTATACCTGTGTAGGGTGATTAAAAATTAAATATTTAAAATGAGGACAATCCAGCATGAGAGTGCATTTTTGTTCATAGATTTTGATAAATCACACAAAGGTTCACATAAAGAATATTTCTCAAAACTGAAGATGTGAGGATACTGACTATAATATAGTCAGATGGCCATCTCTTAACTCCGGATATCCTTAGAGATGGCCACCCTATTTGAAGTCACAGGATCATGGTAAAGAAGTTATCAGTACTGTACTGAATAATGTCAAGAGCTTTTCTTTGGAAAAGGAGTTGTAAATCCTGAAGCAACCTACCTGAGAATACTATCACAGGGCCAGGGAACAGCAGCGCACCCTTCACCCGCTCTACCCCCCACCCGGGAGGTGGCACCAGCTCCGCCTATCAGCCGGGAGGAGGCGAGCGCCTTGTAAACAATGACATTTCTAACCACACCCTGTAAAGTACAGTGTACTCAGCAAATGCTGCAGCTTCTGAGAATGAGGGGGGGGTTACTACTAAGAACAAAGACGTTACCGAGAACTAATTCTGACTTGAATGTCATGTACACTAATACTGACACGTTTCTTGATAAGAGAGAGGAGTTTGAAACACTACTGAAGGTACACCAACCAGATATTGTAGTAGTAATAGAACTGTAGTACAAGAACATGAGAATCGACCCAGAGGAATGTGAGTTCAGTATTGCTGGATATGACTCATTTACGAACCTTTGTCAAGAAACTTGCAAGAGGGGTGTGGTTATCTATGCTATGCAAGACCTTAGAGCCAGCCAGTTGAGGGTACAGGGAGAGGATGTCTTTGAAGAGTCCAAGTGGTGTAAAACTAAACTAAACGGAAGGGACTTACTTATTGTCGGGTGTATCTACAGATCCCCAATCTGTGGCCCACTAAATCAAAGAAACTTAAGAGCCTTAATAGACAATGCGGCGATGATCAACCATGGCTACCTCCTTATCATGGGGGACTTTAGCTATGGCGACATCGACTGGAGAAACGAGTTCACCCCAAATGACTTGAATAACCCTGCTACTCTTTTTGTAGAAACTCTGAGAGATAATTTTCTGTTCCAACATGTTAGAGACCCGACACATTACAGAGGGGAGCAAACACCCAAGCCACTAGACCTCATCATAACAAACGAGGAGAGTATGGTGGCCAAACTGGAACACCTTGCCCCAGTTGGGACCAGTCACCATATAGTGTTGTCATTCAGATTTAACTGTTACCTAGTTCAAGATAAGACCAGGCCAAGGTGCAAATATTACAAGGGGAATTACAACGGGATGAGGGAAGAGATGAGGGGTATCCACTGGCCTGATTCATTAAGGCACAAGAACTCAGACACTACGCTGAATATCATAACTAGTAAAGTGACCCATTTGATCGATAAATATATACCCAAGACCAAACCCAGTGCCTCTAGGAATACGAGGGGATCCCTACACATGAACCATGCGGCAGTCGACAAAGTTAAGAAGAAAACCCAGAAATTCAAGACATAGGTTGGGTCAAATGATGAACAGGACAGGAGTATGTATGCAAGAGCCAGAAACCAAGCAAAGATAGAGTGTAGAAGGGCTGAAAATGAGTTCCCGAGGCTGGTTGCAAAGTCGAAATTAAAAATGCGAGTAGGAGTATCAGACCTGAGGCTTGAAGATGGTAGTCACGCAGATTCTGACCAGGATAAAGCCGAGGCATTGAACAGCTTCTTTTCCTCATTGTTCACAAGAGAAGATGCGATTAACCTTCCAGCGTTTGAGGTCAGATGGTTCTACACAGCACTGACTCACATTGTGTTCACAGAAGAGGGTATTAGAAATAAACTGTCAAAGATAAAGGTCCATAAGAGTCCCGGCCCTGACATGGTGCATCCTAGAGTGCTAAGAGAGTTGTGCAACAAGCTTGCCAAGCCCCTGAAGATCCTGTTTTGTAAATGCCTGGATAAACAAAAGGTCCCCAGTGAATGAAAAGTGGCTTATGTGAGTCCTATCTTCAAGAAGGGCGATTGTCATTCCAATAACAACTATAGACTGGTGAGCCTGACCAGCAGAATATGTAAAGTACTTGAGAGTATTATCAGAGATGCCGCGATGGAACATAGACTACGAAAGAACCTTGTAAGGGATTGCCAACACGGTTTAACGCAATTGCTCAAGGTATTGGATATTTGGACCCATATTCTGGAACAGGGTGGTAATATCGACAATATATACCTAGATTTTGCCAAGGCTTTCGACAGTGTACCCCACGAAAGGCTGAAAATCAAACTGGAAGGGTATGGAATTTGGGGAAATGCCCTAGCATGGATAAAAGACTTTCTACATGACCGCAAGCAGTGTGTGGTGATTAAAGGCACGAAATCATCATCCGTACCTGTCACAAGCGGGGTACCACAGGGCAGTGTATTGGGCCCGCTGTTGTTTGTTTGTTTCGTAAATGATATGCCTGACGTTGTACACTCCTCCATACAAATGTTTGCTGATGATGCCAAGTTATTTCGGGAAATCAAGAACCAAGCGGACTGTGGAGAGCTCCAGAAGCATCTTCTGAGCTCCAAGAATGGTTGAAGAAATGGCTGCTGAGATTTAATGTCACGAAGTGTAAGAGGATGCACCTGGGGCATACCAACGGTAAGGAGGCGTATCATATGTCCCAACGGGATGAAGAAACTGCACTATTTGAGACTGTGTGTGAGAAGGACCTAGGTATGTATATTGACAATGAGCTGAAGTTCTCGGGCCATTGCGAGAAGAAGGTAAATGAGGCAAATAAATTATTAGGTCTTATAAGAAGGTCGTTCAGATATCTAGACGGTCCGTCCCTCGTAACGATCTTCAAGAGTGAAGTGCTTCCCCATCTGGAGTACTGTCACCCCATCTGGTTCTTGGGATATGCTAGGAACTGTCAGTTGGTTGAAAATGTTCAAAGGAGGGCCACCAGACTGGTGCCTGCACTTCGGCACCTCAACTACCCTGAGAGATTGGAGCACCTGAACTTGCCTAGCTTATACTACAGATGAGGAAGAGGAGACCTAATTGAGGTGTATAAGCATCTCAAGGGGCACTACTCAGTCGAGTGTACTTAATTGGAGCTGGCGGACGCTCGCCCCACAAGGGGTCACAGCTCAAGATTGAAGAAGCCGCAAGTCCAGAGAACTGTGAGGGCAAACTTTTTCGGAGTGAGAGTTGTGAACTCTTGGAGCAATCTACTAGAGAGTGTTGTGACAGTACCGAGTGTGAGCTCTTTTAAGACCAGACTTGACCAACACTGGAGCAGGTTCAGGTACATTCAGGAGCCGGTGCATGCCCAGTACTTGCCAACAGTGCGTAACAGAGACGTGACTGATCGCCCAAGTGGCTAACTAGCCGATCATTTGGTGAAGAGGATAAAAAAAAGAAAAAAGTAATCAGAGACGTGACCGATCGCCCAAACAGTTAACGAGCCGATTAGCGGTGAAGAGGATAAAAGTAAGCACGAAGTGTGAGCAGCTTCAAGTCCAGACTTGGCAAATGCTAGAATGTGCTCAGGTACATTCAAGAGCAAGTACATGCCCAATACTTGCTAACAGTGAATTGACAAACCACCCAAATGGCTCGTAAGCTGACAAGTGGTGAAGAGAATAAAGTAAATTAAGTACAGTATAGTAAATGAAAGTAAAGGTTTTTGGCAAGATGTTAGGATGGGAAAATAATCAGAATCTGAACAACCTTTCACTTCAGTTGCTGAATTCAATTACCAAGATTGACAACATATGAAAACATTTTTATTCCTTTTAGAAAGTGCACGGGAAGCACTGTCCAGCATAGTAGACCCAAGAGATTGTTAGGAATAAACCATAAAATAGCATTAGTATGTCTAGCCTTCTTTCCTTTGATATGTTAGAAAAGTTTGTATGGGGAAAGGAATATTCATAGTCTAACGCATCTAGAAAACTTTGGTGTTCTTATCTCAGGTTCCTCCTCTTTGAGACAAAAATCTGTGACTCTTATTCTGACTAGTGAGGTGTGGCTGACTATCAAACATGATTAAAATCATACAGGGACTCTTACCTTACCTACGGTATACACATTCACTTAGCACTGGTAAAAAACTAAATTAAGGTAAAGAACCTTTTCCAAATGATTCTGTAACATAAATTTGTCTGGTGATAAGTAAATATATGTAGTTGAGGTAATTTTGTAGTTGCAACTTGATGACATACATTTTGTCTTTGGTTTAAGTAAATCAGTAAGGTGCCATTCTAGATCTTCAGTTACAATGAACATTCATTGTACAAACATCTAAGAATCTGAGTCCTGTGGCCATTTTTGAAAGACTAGCAATAACTTCTGACAAGGCACAGCATAACACATCTTGTTGCAGCAGTATCTAAGTTTAAGGGGTCATGTTCAAGGTTTCAGAGTTGGTACAATTCATATTGTCTCTTTAGACCTAAAACTCAATGCCCTGACAACTCTGAATCCCTGAACTTCATTATGTATGAAAATTCCGGTGTACTATGGTACAGTGAGGAGTCCACAGCAAGAGCAGGCTACAGACTGGAGAAAATTTCTCTCAGTCCATCAGTCAGTTAGGAATCACAGCTGAGAATTGTGACCAAGGTAAGGTCTCTCATTTGTTTGGTGGTTATGACTCTTCCACAGCTGCTGCTCTTGATGCCAATGGTGAAATTGTGGTCATTGGTAGTAGACTAATTATTGTTGTTCTTGGGAACAGTTGTTGTCTTGGTTGGTGGTGGGTGGTTGTGGAGTGGCAAGGCGGGTGATGGTACCTTGAGTAGCATTCAATATGATGTTCTCACCTGTGTGTATTTACAGAAAGATAAATCTGTATACAGTATTCATAATAATAATAATAGTAGTGTAATAGCAATTGCAATGGGTGATGCTGGGTTTTATGATGTGAGAGGGAGTAAATCAAACAGATACTTGGGGACCTTGTTTTAGAAGGGAAGTAGCAAGGCAGAACATATCTATTATTGCAGTAAGAAAGACTGAATAACAGCAAATGAAGAGAAAATATAAATGTGTCTGTGTTCTTGATTTTGGCCACCTCACAACAAATGAAAAAAGGAACTTTGAAAAAAAAAAGTGAGATAAAAGATTAAACAATAATTGCACATCCAACACCATGGTATCACCAATTTTATAAAATTACATTTTAAATACAGGTTCACAGAAGACATAATAATTTTTACATTACAGAGGCAAATAATAGAAGGGTGTTATCCTTACCTGACTGCAAAATGGTTGTAGCTTCAGCAGCCCCCACCACACAGGGAAGACCATACTCCCTGGCCACCACAGCTCCTGTCATAAAATTGTAGTCATGAACAGAAATAATATACTGTACAGGAATACCCCAGTTATCGCAAGGGATGCATTCCAGAAAGTCATTGTGAATAACGAATTTGAAAATACACCCGTGTATCGGGTAAATTTTCCCCTATTAGTACTTATGTAAAGAGGGGGGGATGCATTCCCAGCTGGTAACTTTCACCACATATTTTTTTATATACCTGTACAGATAAAACTGATGACCAAAATAAATGAAAAAATAGAAAAATTCAGAGATTAAGCTAACAGGCCAGAAGGGTTACCATGGGAGATGAGTCCACCAATTTCTGTGACTATGCCCACCAGGAGAGGAAAGTAGGGGGTCCAGCCCACATCTGTGCTCATCGTCACTAGGATGTCACCATTCTGCAGATAGGAAACTCCATTACTATTACTACTTACATTACTTACTACTAGTGCAATTACTACTAGCACAGCACTAATCATAATTTTTATAAATTTTTACAATAATAATAATAATAATAATTACCGTACTATTATTATTATATTAACATTACAGTACTGTACTGTAGTATTAACTTGCATCCCTCAGGACACGTGAATTTAAAATAATTTTGAATACAGTATTGCTATGTAGTAATGTTATATACATTCATTATTAATATTTAAAAAAGGATTGTAGTCATTTGTACTTTTCTTTCTCTCCCCTTTCCCCCATGTATACTGAACCTGTATGTTTGAAGCCTCCTGGAGACAAGTCACAACCCTAGCTGGGGCAGTCACCACTCCTTGACACACTGGTGTACCCATGATGACTTCACCCAAACCCATCACCTCAACATCATTTTGCTTCTTTGGAGTTAACTGCAATGAAAAGGGAAAATGTCATTATAAACAAACCACTAAATGATAAGTGATGTCACATCAAATGGGAGTAAAGAAACAGCATGTGATCTATGACATCATGTGTATCATCTGTCAACAAACCAGAACATGATTTATGACATCACCTGTATTGCCTCTAAGTGTCCAAATACAGTAAGACTGGGAATGAAAGTACAATACATAATAAGACAAGGTACTGTATATATGAACTAACAAAATATGGAAATCATAGATGGATATATATTTAGTAAAATAAATGTACATACAATGTATAAAAGATAAATGTAATTTCAGAAGCCAGCATTTGTAAGATAATTTAATGTCTCCCCTATTTAGCACCACAGCATAGTGCGTACGGCAAGGTATATTATGCCACCTTTCATCATAAATTCTTTAAATGAGTTTAAGGATGCTTGACATTGGACCCCATAAAATCCATAAAAGACAAATACTGTATGCAGGTACAGTATTGTATATGGTATGTGTGAACTTAATGGACCAAGACACAAAAGCCTTTGTGTTTAAAATGGATTAGAACAGAATTAAAAAGTGATGAACAATTATTTATTGCCTACAAGAAGAAAAAATTGAGAAAACAATATGTTGCTCCTATGGGGGACTCATAGGCATAGGGATCTCTCTCTCTCTCTATCTTGCATGCACACACACACACACACACACACACACACACACACACACACACACAGGTATTTAACTGTCTGTGTAAACTTTCAATTCTGGCTATCCAGCCTTACAGTGGGAAGAGAAAGAGAGACTTACAGGCTTTGGAATACCAATATTGACCTCAGGAAATTTGATCTGGTTCAATGTAGGGTGTAGCCGCTGACGCTTCATTGCCCTGAGGAAGAACAGCTTACAGTATGTGGAGAGTAACATGAGTGAATATTACAGAATAAAACTGAAGAGGAGGAAAATATATTTTTACTGCTTGTTGTACTTCAACTTTTCTTTCTCAAAATAAAGATAAGTATTATGGAAGTTGTCATTATTGCCCCCACCATCCTTACCAACCAATGAAACCTATGGGTAAATGAGATAAATTTGTATACTGTACTGTATTTCAAAGGGCCATGATGCCAAGTATATGCCCAGTACTTGCCAATAGTGTGTAAGAGAGATGTGACTGACTGCCCAAGCAGGTAACAAGCCAATCAATGGCAAAGAGGATAAAGTTAAATAATTTGCTTATTGTTTACATAATAATTTAACTATAATTATTTTATTTATATTAAAAAAGATGGCCTTAAATGCAACAAAATAAGTCCCCAAAGTTGCACAGCAATTGCAAAAAAAGGGGGACTAAAATCAACAGTGCTAAACCTCAGTGAGAAAAAGTGAAAAAAAAAGAACAAAACAGTACAAGAGTGATCCATATACAAAAAAGAGAATCAATAGAATTAGGCTTTAATAACAGAATCAGAAGTGAAGATGACTTAACAGAACTGATCATTCGTGACAGAAATTGGTGCAAAACTGAACAATAATGAATGAGAAATGTTACGTACTTGGCCAGAAGAGATGGGGAAGGGCCCTGAACCAGGACTCCCAGCTCAGGATGTGTCAGATAGAACACCAAGTCAGGGGAAGGCAGTCGACCCTCACTCACCAACAACTGACCCAACTTCCTGAATTGACAAAATAATAGAACACTGATGATTCTATGGTACAGTAATGGTGATACAGTAGTACAGTAATGGTGATACAGTGGTGCAGTAATGAAGATACAGAAGTACAGTAATGGTGATATAGGGATACAGTAATACAACAGGGTAGCAATGAAAATATTGAAGCAATAAAGGCAATACAATAATGCATTGACTCAATACTGTAGTGTAATGATACAATTGTATTCCACAGGTTGAACGTCACTGAGGTAACGAGTATAGTAAGGCACAACTTTTAGTAAGCATGAGGTAGCACTAGTGCAGCGCTGTATACTTAGTTTCAGGTACTGAATAATATGAAAAGCTTCTTAAGGTGATCAATACATATTACAAGTACAGTACCGGTATACAGTACAGTATTGTATTGTATCTATAAAATAGTAGTATCAGTATAAAAGTTTATGACCAGAAATGTAAACAGTCCACCAGATCACATTACCTGTAGGCTCGTCTTAGTACGTCAATCACCTTGATGAAGAGGGACTTGGTTGCTTCACGCTGCACGACAGCTTTCCGGCATATTGGCAACATAAACTGCAGTGAACGTCTGACAGCGATGACATATGAAACATAATAAACCAGTTAAAATATAATCTACAATATATATATATATATATATATATATATATATATATATATATATATATATATATATATATATATATATATATATATATATATATATATATATATATATATATATATATATATACAGTATATATATATATATACAGTCGGCACCTTCACATACGCGGGTTTAGCATACACGGATTCGCAAATATGCGGATTGCCCAGCCGGAGGAATATTCTGTACATTGAAGTAATTGAAGTACATTCAAATCGCGAGCCATTCTAATCGAACACTGGACACTGCCCGCTCCCGCTACCTCACACACACACACGCATAGCACATCGCTCCCTCACTCAGTCAGTCTTGCTGTAACCACGCTTGTGTTGACATCAGCATTGTAGGTCGACCCTGATTTTTGACCAAAAAATCGTTAATTTATGATATTCCTTGTTTATAGGTCGACCCAAGTTTTTGAGGGTATTGGAACAACAAAACCTTCAGTAAAAATACTCTACGTCCTATAAACTGAGGCTCGCCGTGCCTGAAACACAGAGTGCCGAAGGCAAATTGTTTACCATTTATTATTACGACACTTTACACTGAAACGCGGGTAGTTTCAACAAAAATATTGTATATTTCCATTCAAGTATTTATTCAAGTCAATTAGGAGGGAATATTATTGTAATACAACAGTTTTTAACTGAAAACCAGTACTGTACACTAATGTACAACAATTTTTATCTCTTGAGCAAAATATATGACGTTTATATTCAAATTATTGGCTGTCTTGCAAGGATTCCAGCAATGCAAATTATAATCTCCTAACTTCAGTCTGAGATATTATATAAGATAAAAACTGTAAGCCTAAATAAACCCCTGGCTGAGCAGATGAGGGAGGGAGGGAAGGAGCCAGCCAACCAGCGAGGGGTGGGAGGGGGGGTTGAGGTAATATGTTTGACAGTTTGAGGCGAAGGTCTCTGTGTGTTTATTTAACAGTCCTACTATGCTTCTCCCATTTTAAAATGCCAGTGAAATGACCTGGGAGAATATAATTAACATTGCTGGGATTCTTGTAAGACACTGATTAATTTGAATAGCAACATGCTCTAATTTGCACTAGACATAACAATTTTAGTACCATAATGAAATTAGTACATGTGCACTCCAGCTTTGCACTAAGGTCATTTATTTCTTTTAGTACGGTGTGTGCATGTAAATGGATGAAAATAAATGAAGAAATTTATGTAAATCTACCCAAAAATACAGTTGAAAACTTTATACTGTATTATAAAATGTACTACACAGTATTGTACACTAATGTACTACATTTTTATATCTTGAGCAAAATATATGAAGTTTATATTCAAATTATTGGCTGTCTTGCAAGGATTCCAGCAATGCAAATTATAATCTCCTAACTTTAGTCTGAGATATTATATAAAATAAACACCTTAAAGAATAAAGTTATCACCAATCTTTTGTCTGGGAACACAAGGAGGGAGGTAGCCAGCGAGCATGGGGGGCGGGAGGTGAGGTGACAGAGTGTGGTGTTTGTTTATTTATTTGAGATAAGATGTGACAGTTGGCACTGAAGGCCTACTGTTTATTTATCATTACTTAAGAGTGACTAAGCTCTTCTCATAATTTGCCACCCAAACGACCTGGGTGAATATAACTTACATTGCTGGGATTCTTGTAAGATAGTGATTTATTTGAATACCTGTATAAACAATCTATATTTGCAATAGACATAACAATTTAAGTACCGTAATCATTTAGTACATGTACAGTACAGGTTTGTTCCACGGTAAAATCTTTTGAACAACGAAAGAAAGCGAAAGTCATTGTTTTCGTCATGATTTTATCCCACTTTCCACTGTAATACGTACGTCATTTCAGCAAAAATATTACATTTCCATATTTATTTCTGAGAATATATTCATTCAGTCACAGTTAAGGTAAAATATACTTGTGATGTAATATTTTAATGAAAATACCCGGTATTTAGAAATACGGTATCGTAGTTTTCTTTTGTTTCAAATTTAATTAACAAAGATTGATGTTTCAAATGTAATGAACAAAAATTTATGTACAGTATCTATAAATAAACTTTAAAAAATGAATACTTTATGTTTTACATCGTCCTGTGCATACCATACCATGCATTTGGCTACTTTGGGCTTGCTATGATGACGCAAGAGATCTGCCCTCGCAACTGTACCGACACTCACAGCTGGTGGTGCGTTGGTGCGTCGTTTCCATTGTTTACTGGTAGTTACTGGTAAATATTTTTCAACCTAACGAAACTATTACCCGTTTAGAGGTCGACCCCCAATTTTTTGACAAATAATTTGGTCTTAAAAACTCGAACTACACACAGGTATATACGGTAAATAAGGACATGGGGGGGCCAGGGTTTTTTTATGGGGAGGGGGCAGCAAAAGTACACGGATTTTTAACATTCACTTGTATCTCTGTTACCTAACCCCCGTGTATGTTAAGGGCCGACTGTGTGTGTGTGTGTATATATATATATATATATATATATATATATATATATATATATATATATATATATATATATATATATATATATATATATATATATATATATATATATATATATATATACACTGCCTGTCTAACTGTGAACCAGTCACAGTTGTAAATTCATTATTGTATTTGTATTTAGTAACACTGCAGCCTCCTGTTGCCAGGATATAAAAAGTTATAAAAGTGATTTTAAGATGTCAGACAGAAACCTGTTATATGGAAAATTCTAATGTGAAAGACTGATAAAAATGGTTTGTAATACAGATGTGTATGGTAAGAGAGAAACAGTAAGACTAAGGTGAAAGAAAAACTGGATTGCAGGAGAATGGATGTTCCTCACAAAGTAATGTACAGTATATTTATAATTGAAAAGTACTGTATGTTCTCAACATGCTGTCGTGTTTTGTAGAGGGAAAGATAAGGCAGATGAATATATCTCAAGGCCTTGTTGTAGAAGGAGGAATAATAGGGGAGCACATGTGGCAAGGCAGCTGGAATGGTTGGCAACAAATGAGGGAGAAGTTGTGTTGCTCTTGGCTCTAGCATCATGATAAGAGAGTGGCTACAAGAAGACTGGGACACTGATTGACTCACCTCGTGCCATGAGAGATTGACTGACTCACCTAGTGCCATGGGAGACAGGGGACTGAAGGTTATCTATGGCCTGGTGTGCATTCAGCTCTTCTTTGACAGAGTTGTAGCTGCTGGGGTGTCTCACCATCACCTGAAGTGTATGTGAAATGACACTCTAGATTTTTTCTAAATTTTTTCCTCCCTCTTTCTTCCTTGTTCTCTCCTATCTCACTCTCTCTCCTTTGCTCCTCCCTTTATCTTTATCATCCTTGTTCCTCTATTTCTTTCTCTCACACACACACACAAAAGCATGCATACCATTCAGAACAACAAACAACAATGAGTATAAGTTGCACTAAGTAATGATTGGTCAAATAAGCCCTAACCTTACCTTACCTTACCTTACCTATCCTAACCTTACCTATCCTAACCTAACCTAACCTAATTGGTGAATATGTTAAAGTAAAGCAAAGAAAGTATAATATAAAAATGGCATTCAAGTTATAAAGAAACTCTAATCTTAACTAAGCAGGATAACTTACCATCAGAAAAAAATCAAGGAACAAAATCTTTTTCTAATGATTCTCTACTTTACTTTTGTCTCCTAACTACTATACAGTAGATATAAGGGTATGCATCTAGTTAAGAAAGTATCAGTGTAACTTTTATGCTGCATCTTAAATCAACCAGTTAGATGCATTCTTACACCTTTAGTTACAAGAAAACATTTTTGTAACAGAACTGACCTGCAATGTGTGGATGAGGGTGCAGGGGTTGAGGCCCCAGGAGAGGGAACTCAGGTCAAACTGTGGGAGACAAAGTGAGAGGTAAGGGTAGTATGATATCTGACTTGCCATAAACCAAACTTCATTCATTATTTTTCATTTTAATCTTCTTTTTTAAACTTACACTCTCCCATAAGTCCATTTTAAAATGAGCACCAAGTAATTCATGGGCCAAGCAGGGATACTTCCAACCATACCCCACCTGTATGCTCTATGTTATTTTATTTTTATTTTTATTTATTTACTTTTTTTTTTAGTTCATTGGGCACCCCCTACATCCTGTGCAAGGTGAAGCGCAGAAGCGCTTACAGCGCCTATCTGGGAAGCATGCTAAGTTCATGCTTGCCTTTATGTCTCATGAGTTAAGGGCATAGAAGCCTGAAGGGTCATAGGTTTTTTTGTCAAGGGCATAGAAGCCTGAAGGGTCATAGGTTTTTTTGTCAAGGGCATAGAAGCCTGAAGGGTCATAGGTTTTTTTGACAAGGACGTAGAAGCCTGAAGGGTCATAGGTTTTTTTGTCAAGGGCATAGAAGCCTGAAGGGTCATAAGTTTTTTTCAGCAAGTTATTGGAAGCTCCAACAACTTTCCCTGAATACAAATTTGCAACTTTTCGATTTACAACAGGTACCTACTTTACTGCTAGGTGAACAGGGACCAAGGGGGGCTAGGAAGTGTGTCCAAACAACTTTCCACCGGCCTGGGGATCGAACCAGTGACATCTCGCTTGCAAGGCAAGAGCGGTACCGCTCTACCACCGGCGCCCCGCTGTATGTTATGTTATGGTTATTTCTAAATTCGTAATTTTGGGTAGATAGATCTAATTTTTGTCATATTTTATTTAGTTACATACACACTCAATCTTACATACAGAAAGTGCAAAAAAAAACAAAAAACAATAATAATAATAAAAGAAATACTGGTAATTATCAAAAGGTATAAAGTATTTTTAATTTGTATTTTTGGGTAGATATACATATTCTTTTTTTCACTCAGTTACAAACACACACACAACCCTACATACAGAATATGCAAAAATAAATAAATGAAGCTGTGTGGCAAGTGTGTAGAGGTCGTAAGGTCCATGGCATAGCACCATTGCTGGGGATGTTGCAGCATTGCTAAGGCAAGCATCAGAGGTGACTGCGATGCAGATTGAATACTAATTTGTGAAATTTTGCTCTCTTTATGCTTTCATTAATGCTATTTCTGTGCTTTTGTAATTTACGTTTATATGTCGCCACTGACCGACTCGTTAGCCACTTGGGCGCTCAGTCACGTTTCTGTTATGCACTGTTGCCAAGAACTGGCTCAAGAATGTATCTGTAACTGTGCTAGTGTGTTCTCTGGCAGATTGTTCCAAAACAGTTTGCTCTGATCGTTTTCTAAACTTTAGCTTTTTCAACCTTAAGCAGTGATCCTTAGTGGAGCGGGCATCCGCCACCTCCAGGTATGAACACTCAACTGAATAATGTGCCTGACTATAGTATAAGATAGGCAACTGCAGGCATTCTAATCTCTTTGAGTAACTGTGGTTCTGTAGTGAAGACACCAGTCTGGCGGCCCTCCTTTGGACGTTTTCAAACAACTGACAGTATCTAGCATATCTCGGAGACCAGAAGGGATGGCAGTACTGTACTCCAAATGGGGAAGCACCTCACTTCTAAAGAGCGTTACCAGAGACGGTTGGACCATCTAGATATCTAAATGATCTTCTTATACAACCCACTAGCTTAGTTGCTTGATTCACCCTCTCACAATGGTTCAAGAACTTCAGTTCGTTGTCAACATACTCTTGCAGGTCCTTTTCACATTTGGTTTCCGTTGGGGCAAGTGATAAGCTTTGTTACTGTAGGTATGACCTGGGTGCATCCTTTTGAATTTCATGACACTGAATAATAACAGCTATTCCTTTGACCCCTACTGAAACTGATGGCAATCTTAATGTAGCTCTTCACACTCCCTTTGATACTTTATTTCCCGAAATAACTTTGCATCGTCGGCAAACATTTGTATGGATAAGTGTATAGCTTCTGGCACGTCATTTATGAAACAAACAAACAAATAAACAACAATGGACCCAGTACACTGCCCTGTGGCACCCTGCTTGTAACAGGTACATAGCTATAATGATTTCATGCCATTAATCACCACACACTGCTTGCAGTGTATCATTCCAGTTTACATTTCAGCCTTTCAAGGGGTACGCTGTCAAAAGCCTTGGCAAAGTCCAGACATATAGAACTGAAGGCCAAGCTTTTTTTCATGAATTCTGTCCCCAACTCATTAGTCATAGGATAAGGATTTTTAGTCTAAAAGACATGTTACAAAAAAGTTTATAACAAACAAATTCCAATGAAAATATATTATTCTTCAGTGGCTACAGCTGTTGACAGAGCTGTAAAAATGGGGTATCCTTGGAATTAGGGTTCCCTCAATGCTCTGCATGACATCTTAGAATTTTCCACTGAGCCCGTTTCCCTACAAAACTTGAAACCAACCAAATGTCAACCTAACCTAGTATATACTGTAACTGATTTTGATGTTCATCAATGCTGATTTTTCTTTTTCAAGGATACAATAAAGATACATAGCAAAACTGTGTGAGGAAACTGAGGAACAATAAAATGTAACTAGAGGAGGTATGTTGGTGTAAATTATGAAAGGTACATAACTGTCCTGCACATACCTTTTGTGCCCTGTGAAGTTCCCGGGCAATTTGTTCCCTATAGGTTGCACATTTGACAAAAAGTGACCCATATTGACAAGGATGATGATTTCTCAAACTCCTCTAACTAAAAAGTGACCTTTGACCTAGACTGACCTTGCATGACCAGACTGACCTTCCATGACCCAGTCCCAGAATGACTTTACATGACCCAGACTGACATCCCTTATTGAACCTAGACCTCCTATGACTTAGACTGCCTGCTAAAGACTCAGGCTGACCTCCTTGATGCAGCGGTGGCCATGTTTGGAGAGGAAGTTCCTGAAGGTGTCACCAACCTTGCCGGGGTGAGACTCTATCCACACCCGACCTTCTTCTGAGGTCATTGCAAGGAACTCCTCTGCTTCTTCGTTCTCTGCGATCACCCGTGCCATCTCCTGCTCCATCAGGGAGAAATGGTGTTTCAGTAGTGCTAGACTGGTGACACAGTAAATGGTGTTTCAGTAGTGCTAGACTGGTGATACAGTAAATGGTGTTTCAGTAGTGCTAGACTGGTGATACAGTAAATGGTGTTTCAGTAGTGCTAGACTGGTGACACAGTAAATGGTGTTTCAGTAGTGCTAGACTGGTGATACAGTAAATGGTGTTTCAGTAGTGCTAGACTGGTGATACAGTAAATGGTGTTTCAGTAGTGCTAGACTGGTGATACAGTAAATGGTGTTTCAGTAGGTGACAGTAGTGCTAGACTGGTGATACAGTAAATGGTGTTTCAGTAGTGCTAGACTGGTGATACAGTAAATGGTGTTTCAGTAGTGCTAGACTGGTGATACAGTAAATGGTGTTTCAGTAGTGCTAGACTGGTGATACAGTAAATGGTGTTTCAGTAGTGCTAGACTGGTGATACAGTAAATGGTGTTTCAGTAGTGCTAGACTGGTGATACAGTAAATGGTGTTTCAGTAGTGCTAGACTGGTGATACAGTAAATGGTGTTTCAGTAGTGCTAGACTGGTGACACAGTAAATGGTGTTTCAGTAGTGCTAGACTGGTGATACAGTAAATGGTGTTTCAGTAGTGCTAGACTGGTGATACAGTAAATGGTGTTTCAGTAGTGCTAGACTGGTGATACAGTAAATGGTGTTTCAGTAGTGCTAGACTGGTGATACAGTAAATGGTGTTTCAGTAGTGCTAGACTGGTGATACAGTAAATGGTGTTTCAGTAGTGCTAGACTGGTGATACAGTAAATGGTGTTTCAGTAGTGCTAGACTGGTGATACAGTAAATGGTGTTTCAGTAGTGCTAGACTGGTGATACAGGAAATGGTGTTTCAGTAGTGCTAGACTGGTGATACAGGAAATTAAATTATTAAAGCTAAAACATGATAAAATATAAGCTAAACAATAGATTGAGGACTTCCTAAAAAAAATCATTGAAGAGCTAAACAAAATACTGTATATCATAATTATAATCATGATCTTTTTATGGCCATTTTCTACACTTTCAAGTTACCATTTCACCGCTTATCAGCATCCGATTGGGTGGTTGGTCTCTTCTTTGTTACTTTGTTATGAACTTTACTGCCCAGTGTTAGTACAGGAGGAAACCAGAGTACCTAGAGAAAATCTGTGATGTTTGGTAGTGTCACACTGGATAACACCCTTCCCACATCTGTTCTGGGCCAGGACTTGATCCCAGGACATAGTTATGAGAGATAGGCACATTATTTCTGTCCCACCAACACTCTGTCACCTACTTGCATGGGTTAGCCATGATTATCTGATGTCTCAGTGTCCTGGTTGACATCCAAAAAATTTAAAGTAAGTTTTAAAGCTAGATGCCCTCCTTCCCTCCCATCGCCAACCATCTTTTACAAAGTGGGAACTGGCATTATATGTAGGACTTCCAAGAGTCCTTTTAATTGACAGGGCAAAAGGTCACAATACCCTGTAGCTTAAAAAAACAATACTGAAATTACAATAAAATTTCAGCTAAAATGTTGCAATTTAATTTATCTTAGGACAGCTTTACTCAATAACATCTTCATTATAACCAAGATGATTTGTGGTGACCTAAGATGACCAAAGATGATTTGTGGTGACCCTAGGATGACTCTAGATGATTTGTGGTGATCTAGGATGATTTGTGGTGACCTAGGATGACTTATGATGACCTTACTTTTACTTTAACCCTCTTCGCCACTGATTGGCTCGTTAGCCGCTTGGTGCGGTTGGTCACGTCTCTAATACACACTGGTGACAGATAATGGGTATATATCTGAACCTGCACCAGCGTTGGTCAAGTCTGCCCTTGAACGAGCTCACACTTGGAGCCGTCACAACGCTAAAATAATTTGTGGTGACTTAGGATGAACTAAGATGATTTGTGGTGACCTAGGATGGCCTAAGACGATTTGTGGTGACCTAGATTGACTTTTAATAACCAGGTTGACTTATAATGTCAGAGCAACATAACACAACCTAGAATGACTTATGATGACTTTGATCACCCGAATGTGACTTGGGTTGACTTACAGCAAGATGGGGGGAGGGGGGGGGGATTACCTTCAGAGCCACAGGGACATCAGCAGACTCAACACCAATGCAGGAGGAGAGGAGTGAAGCCATGTCTGCCTTGTTCTCCTTGCTGAACTCTGGAGATCAATGAGATGTAATAATAATAATAACAATAATAATAATAATAATAATAATAATATTACAGTGTACTACTAATAATAATTATGTAGTTATAGTTCACTGCATATATACTCTGCATGCATATGTGAAATACTGTACAATCGGCCTAAGAAGTGATGTCACGGTTTTCAGTATGATTTGTTCAAATAGCAGTACTGTATCTGGCAACTTGGTGGGAACCGAGTGAGTGACTGACCAGTGGGCTGGATGCTGTTGTAGTAAAATGGTATATTAATGAACTCCTGAGCCAAATTTCTCTCTACCTAACAGGAAGTGAGCACTGCATCTACTCAGCCAGTGAACCCCGAGGTTAGTTAAGGTACGGGAATACCTGTATTAGGTTAGCTTAGTTTACATTAGGTTAAGTAAAAATGAAATAGGTCAGGTTATGTTTGGTCACAATATGTTGGTTGAGATTAGATTAGTTAACACGAGGTTAGGTTAATAAAGAACTGGTTAATTATGCTCGGTAAAGTTGATTTAGGTAAGGCTAGGGTGTGATATTTTATATTAGAATAGTTATATTCAAATCAAGTTGCCATAGTTTAGGTTAGGAAAAGGATGTTGATGGTACAGCATAAGAACACTCGCCTCTCACTACTGTATCTTGTGTTCGATCCCTGGTTTGGATCTGACAAGGATGATATCCTGTGTGGCCTTAATGATATTGCAACTAGAGAGTTTAATCTCTCTTATTTTTTGATGGTTGATGTAATAGTGTAATTACTAACCTTATGTGCTTAAAGACCTTAGATGTCAAAGTGCTGTAATAACATTATAACAACAAGATACTGCATGTTTTTTCCAGGTAGAGTACAGGTACCCCAGTTTTCTTCTCTACTAACAATGGACCCAGGCCCAGGTCAGGGTTAAACTAGCTATCACCTTTCTTCTCCCACCAAAGAAACAAAATTAAAAATTAAAATACGGGTAAATTATATTAATTTAGGATCGATGAGGGGTAGGTTACGTTAATTTAATTGGGTAAGAGTAAGTCAGGACATTGGAGGAACCCAAAGTGTACTCTAGGGAGCCATTACCTCTTAGAATAACACTCACCTTTCTTGCCTTCACCCAAGAGTATAAAGGCAATACACTCTGTGGAACTGCTGACCTTACTGGTGATGTTATGAGTCCTTGATACCTGGAGCACAAGAGAGAGTGAATGAGGGAGGGCAGAAGAAAAAGAAAGAGGAAAGGTGAGGTAAAAAAAAAATTAAATTTGTATACAGTGTTACTTTTTTACATTTAGTAATTACATGTACTGTACACATATATGGGCCAATGATTTTTTATTGTTGTTATTTTGTAGGAGGGGGGAAGTGCCTCGATAAGTTGGAATTTGGGATAACTCGGCAAGGCCAGAGTATCAGAGCCAAGGGTGCTGAATAATTTTATAGTGGGTGTACATTAAAGGCCACAGTAAACCATAAAGGCACAGGCAAAGTAAATCACAGGCTGGGCTATTGATAATGTAACCAAGGGCAGAACTATGCACTCAGGAACAAATAAACATAACAATCCATGGACTTTTCAAGTCCATAAGATGAGGACAAAGAAGACCGTTCATGTACAGTACCTCTAATAGATCGGGGAGCCTTCGGGAAATCTCTTTGTAGAGACTGACGGAGGAGACGGCCCACCCACATGCTAAGGTGTAATCAGCAAATTTTTGCTTACACCGCCGGACATGACCACCAAGACTCAACACATCCTGTAAGAAGTGAGATTTGATTTACCCAGTGTTATTTTACTAAGCCATTACAGTTGCTTGTTTTAGGTGCTTCAAGTGCAAGGATATTAAACACCATTCATTATGTCAAGTGTTAATATAGTGGCACATATGGTGTAGTGGCATAGTATGTGTAGAAGTACAGTGTGTGTAGAAGTGCAGTGGATGTAGTGGTACAGTGGGTGCAGAAGTACAGTGGGTGTAGTAATGCAGTGGGCATAGTAGTACTTACAAAGAGCAGGAGAAAGGTTTGGTACATCTTAATGAGTTTACTCTGTAAACCAAACCTCTCCACTCCCCACTGTACGAACTGCTCGGTGGAGACATCATGGCCATACACAATCAGGTCAATGGCCCGGTTGACCAAATTCATCTCCTTATCGTTGTACCGATACTGCATCTGTTGATATACACACACACCTTTACACAATGTCCTTAACACTTTGGTATATACGAGTATTTCTGATCTAAAATTTATGTTTTCTACCTTAACAGGGCCTTTAATAAAAGCCTCATCAGTAATCCACCAACGTGCTATTCATGCTTTCTTAGTTTAACAATGACTCTGTTTGATTTATTAAATATGATACAGTATACTGTACTATCTTTAAAACTTATAGAGAATTACTTCCCAGATAAATTTTTCATGCAACATGGCACTGTTTTGGGCAGTAGTACAGTAAATTGAAACCCAAGTTGGAACGCAGGAAGATATGGTGTAAAAGACTACGTACCTGCAGCATATTAAGGAACACCTGGGTGCTGTAGATGGGAGACAAGTGGGCAAAATATGGTTCAAGGGTGTGGGAATACCTCTCCCAGTGACACAACTCCATGTAGAAAGCCAGGTCTAAGGCTGGTGGTAGCACCGACAGAGTCAGGGGTGTTATGCTGCCTGGTAGCACCTCGCTAAGGACAACATATGGTGGTATTAGTACCAAGTGTTTACCTCCCTCACAATGATGATATGACCTAATCAGTGGTGATTATAATCATTTATAACCATTTAGCAAGGATAGAGACCTAGGTAGAGAGGATACTGACCTAGCTAGTGAGGATAATGACTTACCCAGTGTTGCCCCTAGTCAGCAGTTCATGGTCACAGAGGACAGCAGAGTCTTGCTCATGGGTCACCTCATAGTCTGTCCACTCATCCAGGGCTGTAATGGGGCGAGCCTGTAGCAGGTACACTGTCTCCTGTATAGTACAGTAATTCAGTCTACAGCTCTGATATGTGATTATATGGTGTGATATATACAGTTATACAGTACTCATAAAACATTGATATGCAATATAAGTGACAACAGTTATAATGGGCCAAGCCTGTACTTGGTTCAGGGCAATCTGTTCTTGGTGAATATATGAAAAAGAAATTTGGCTTTTGTGTATACGGTACTGTAATTATACATGGAGATGGGTCAACATACATTTATGATTCACAATTTTAAACTACTGTAATTTTACAGACCTCACAAAGACAGTTACCACATGCATTAATGAAGTCAGGAGGTCTGAAGGACGTCTATTTTATATCTACCTTATGCTAGCTATGTTGTTATTAGTCTACCGAGGGTTTGTTTTATTAATGCATGTGTACAGGTGCTGTACAGTATATAAAGGGTAATTCTTTTATTTCATAACCTTTAATCATTACTATTTTTTAGAACGTGCAGTAAACAGGAAACCTACAAATCAGTAGGAATAGAGTCTGATCATATCATTGCAAAGGACATATATGTTCTTTGCAATGATCAGACTGCTATGTGAAGAAAACAATATTTTCACAGCCTAGCCCGATCTTGACAAATATAACCTGACCTTGGCTCAACTAACCTAGACTAATTTGATCTATTCTAACCTATTCTAAACTGACCTCATCTAACTTGACCAAGCCGAACTTATCGTGATCTCACTTTACTCATCCTCATCCCAAGTGACCTCAGCTGCCATGTTCTCACCTGAGCTAGGGCAAACTCAATGTCTCTAGGGCTGGCAAAAGCTTGGTTGAGGAAGACTGCCAGGCGTCCCAAGCAAAGTGCCATGGTGTCACTAAGGCACTGCTGGGTCCGCTCCTTCTCCCCCACCTCCACCTCCTCTGTCCCTCCATCCTCTGTCAATACACACTCATAAATAAGTACACACAGGAACACTGATGTACATGAAGGTACATTTATGTAATGTTCATGTATAATTATTAGGGATTTTTTTTATGGTATTTCTATATGATTCTTGGCATCTGACCATAACCTACACACCACCGACTTTAGAAGGCTCACCATTTAGGATTCTAGAACAACACTAACCTTGAGGGCTCATAATGTAAGCCATCATTGATCTTGACGGGTCATAAAATTAGAACAGTGATTCCCATACATTGCCAAGCACTGGTACTCTTTCACATTTGTTTGTTTTGAAACTCTGAGCAAGTTATAAAATACATGAATTAACAAATACAAAAGCTATAAAAGTGGCCAAATATCATTTAGACAATGACATATACTATATATATATAGTCATGCGCCGGTTAACGTCCTAAATATGTTCTTGGAAACGTGACGTTCACCGAAATGGACGTTGTCCGATCATCACATAAACTTTGTATTTATACTTATGTGTATGTGGAATACTATATACGTACATATACACTTTTACTATTAAATCACTACTGTAATGTGATACCTGGTGATTAATTTTTGTCTCTTGTGCAAAATACATGATGTTTATATTAAAATTATTCACTGTTTTACAAGGATTCCAGCAATGCTGGGCAGATGGGGGAGAGGGAGGGAGGGAGGGAGGGAGGGAGGAGGGAGGAGGGAGGGAGGGAGGAGGGAGGGAGGAGTGGTGGGAGGGAGGGGTTTGACAGTTGGCACAGGCCCAGGTCTAACGCGTGTATATTTATCAGTTTGTAGTGGAATTCTCCCCTACAAACGCTGTTTGTCGCTGCCTAGCCGACCCCACCAATTCCCCAGTGTATGCCTCGTGGTCTAGGTCAACCAGCGCCGCCATACACCACGGAGCGGGGGTCAACTGCTAAGCCACGCCTACCCCCGCTATTTAAGACTTGACCTCGTGGTGATCTGCCTCTCTTTCTACCTACAGCCGCAGCCAGCAACACCTCCTCCTCTGCCGCTGCCTGGCGGCCTTCCCTCGCTCCTCCGCCTGCCTGGCGGTCCTCTCTCCCGCTGGCGAGCATGGCGACCCACAAGCTGTCCTTCTCTGAGCGTCCTCACCAACCAGCTCTCTCTACATCACGCTTGTAACCACGCTGCCTTCCCAGCACCAAGCTGCATTGTACATCCAATACAACATGTATATAGAGAGCACACTGTGAGTTTCCTTTCTCCATTCCATCCTGAGTGTGAACCAAACATCTCATACCCCACAAATGGTGACTCCCGGAGATTCGCACTCACACAGGATGGAGGAGAAACTGATCACGCTCCCAGTCTTCAAGCAACATGGAAGACTGGCTTATCCACACAGAAGCAGCTCTCATCGGCTCTACAACTACTGTCTCTACACCACAGGTTAGACACCCTAGAGCAGCACTGTTTCTCCTAGCAGACACCAGCTCCTTTTCCTGCCCCCAAGCACCACGTCCTACCGACCCCAGCACACCCGTCCTGCCTCAGACGCCGACCCCGGCCCAGCAGTAACCCCTGCCGCCCCTGATGCGGCCTCTGTTCCTGAGTGCGGACCCACACACCCCTCTTTTCTCCCTCAGGTACTCCCTGCTAATGTCCTGCACCCTGCTGCTGTCGTGGACCCAGCTGCTGTCACGAGCTCTCATCCGCTTCTGCTGACGCAGCCCCTGCTCCTGACCCAGGCCCACACACCCCAGCAGGCGCATCTGGCGACTCTGTACCTGCTGTGAGGGAAGAACAAAATTCATCGCCTCCACACACCCTTTTTCTCCCTCTCTTCTCCCACAGATAGTGTGTATATAGACAGTTGTATCCAGCGACCGGCTCATCCACGCCATCGCCGTTGTCTCACATGAGGCACGCACCGCCCGTTCTGCCTCACATGTGCTATGCAACTCTGCAGACAACAAGTCTCCTACACAGCCTGGAGGGAAGGGGGAGTATTGTAGTGGAATTCTCCCCTACAAACGCTGTTTGTCGCTGCCTAGCCGACCCCACCAATTCCCCAGTGTATGCCTCGTGGTCTAGGTCAACCAGCGCCGCCATACACCACGGAGCGGGGGTCAACTGCTAAGCCACGCCTACCCCCGCTATTTAAGACCTGACCTCGTGGTGATCTGTCTCTCTTTCTACCTACACCAACCAGCCAGCAACACCTCCGCCTGCCTGGCGGCCTTCCCTCGCTCCTCCGCCTGCCTGGCGGCCTTCCCTCGCTCCTCCGCCTGCCTGGCGGTCCTCTCTCCCGCTGGCGAGCATGGCGACCCACAAGCTGTCCTTCTCTGAGCGTCCTCACCAACCAGCTCTCTCTACATCACGCTTGTAACCATGCTGCCTTCCCAGCACCAAGCTGCATTGTACATCCAATACAACATGTATATAGAGAGCACATTGTGAGTTTCCTTTCTCCATTCCATCCTGAGTGTGAACCAAACAATCTCATACCCCACAAGTTCTTAAGTGACTAAGCTTCTCTCCTATAAAAAGCCAGTGAAATGACCTGGATGAATATAATTTACATTGCTAGGATTCTTGTAAGATGTTGATTAATTTGAATATAAACAACCAATAATTCGCACTAGACAACAATTTTAGTACTGTAATCAAATTAGTACATGTGCACTCCAGCTTTGCACTAAAGTCATTTACAGTATTTCTTTTACGTTTCTTTTAGTATGGTGTGTGCATGTAAATGGATGAAAATAAATGAAGAAATTTATGTAAATCTACCCAAAAATACAGTTGAAAAACTTTATACTGTATTATAAAATGTATTACAGTATTGTACACTAATGTACTACAATTTTTATATCTTGAGCAAAATATATGATGTTTATATTCAAATTATTGGCTGTCTTGCAAGGATTCCAGCAATGCAAATTATAATCTCCTAACTTTAGTCTGAGATATTATATAAAATAAACACCTTAAAGCATAAGTTATCATCAATCTTTTGTCTGGGAACACAAGGAGGGAGGTAGCCAGCTAGCGTGGGAAAGGGGGGGGGGGAGGTGAGGTGACAGAGTGTCTGGTGTTTGTTTATTTATTTGAGATAATATTTGACAGTTGGCACCGAAGGCCTGCGTGTTTATTTATCATTACTTAAGAGTGACTAAGCTCTTCTCATAATTTGCCACCCAAACGACCTGGGTGAATATAACTTACATTGCTGGGATTCTTGTAAGATAGTGATTTATTTGAATACCTGCATAAATAATCTATATTTGCAATAGACATAACAATTTAAGAACCGTAATCATTTAGTACATGTACAGTACAGGTTTGTTCCATTGTTAACCGAGGGACCACTGTATTGCAGTGTACTTGCACTGTACAATATTGACTAAATTCACTAGATAACATACACAACTAATGGTTGGTAAAACTTGTCAAGTAAGTGAGTGTCAAGTCTGTCAGTATGAGTGGCACGTGTGAGTGCTTGTGTCCCCCATCATAGGAGTCCATTTTCTCTCGCTTCAGGACGCCTGAGTCCGTTTTCTCTTAATCTTAGAGTGCAGTGCACCAGAGACTTCGTTATTCCTCAGTAATGACACAGAATTTGAAATTGCAACCCCAATTGCAACAGGGGTTGCAATTGTGGAGGCAACTAGATATGTCTGATTACAGCAAATGTGTTATTGTCAATTTGAAGGTGAAAGATTATATCCTCAATAGATGTAGGTTAACATTACACCTGGAGGCAAATGCTTACTAAAGCCTAAGGAAGGATATTCCTTTAACACATAATATCTGGCCTGTATGGGAAGGAACATCGTGTCTCCATCAGGGGGTCGTGGGGTGGTGCGGTCCAGCAGGCGCCACGTAAGTTTTTTTTTGGGGGCACGGACGTATATGCGATCGGACGTTGTTCAGGATTGCTAACCAGCGATGACTGTATGTATGTATGTATGTATGATAATATATATATATATATATATATATATATATATATATATATATATATATATATATATATATATATATATATATATATATATATATATATATATATATATATATATATATATATATATATATATATATATATATATATATATATATATATATATATACACACACCTTGAGAGTTTGTGACAAACTTTTTTTTTACAATATTTTTCTGAAAGCATATTCAAGATCTGCATTTTTGCTTTGAGAGTGTCAATGTCAAAAGAATAGGGCTACTGAAAGAAAACTGTTCAAATCTGGTTTTAAAATTCATGTCTTTTTTAATAGTCTGACTTTTTTTTTATTGTAACAAGGTGCAAAATGGCAAACCAGTATATCATGAGAGCATTATTTTGCATGTATTGTGTGTGCATCTGTGTTTATGTGCTTTAATCTGGGGAGGGGGTCCATAGCCTTCATCAAATTCTCAAAAGGGTATGTGACCCAATAAGAGATTAAGACACCCTGATCTAGACTATTCATTACCTAGATCACCCATGAACCTATGACCGAGACTCATGACCTTTAGAGACTGACCCTTCATGACACACTTGGTCTTCTTGGCACCCAGGGTTCTGGAGGCAACAGATAGTTGGTCCCGCCAGCTGCGTCTCACCACTACTGTGTCGGGCTCTGCTGCTGCTGACACCACACTCTGAAACACATATACAGCAGTAGGTCAAGATGGGTTATGGTATGTGAGAGGGCAAAACACTGGTAATCAAAACTTAAGTACAGTACATCACTGTTTAACATAACTTCTCACAGCAGTTGCATATATCTTTCCGTTCACATGGAGGGATGATCCTCTTGTCATCAATAAAAGTTACAAATCCCTAAATTTCTTCCAGCCATTTCTAAATCTTGCAACTGAACTATCTTCTGCACCCCTTCCCACACTGATCATAGTACCCATGTAAGAGAACTCATTGACAGTCAAGGGATATACAGTCCAGTACTATTCATAATGTTGAGTTTCTCCAGCTTACTAAGCCCGAAGGTTACTTTATAAAGTCAGCAATATCCTGCAATCTACTATTAACTCCACTGCACCTCAAGTGTACGAACCTTCTGCCAAAACTTTTCTTACAGTCAACACATGGCCATTTTCCACTTTTTGCCACTGGCCCAAGTCCCTCACTCATACCACTAATCAAAACTTTTGTTTTTTCCACATTCACACTCAGACCCTTTGACTCTATTCCATCCTTTAATTCTTAAATATCTCCACTACCTTTTCAGTACAACTGACTCTCAGCACTCTAAGATATTTTGTCTTTTACAGTAGAGTCAGTAGGTCTCATGATGGCAAATGGATAAGTTAGATACTACTGGGTGACATGTTACTACTGTATAGCCATCTTGACCTATATGTCCCGGGCAACATTTGACCTGCCGAACCCCTCACACAGGCATATTTCAGCAACAAAACATTTTTTTTTTAAATTCACAGTAAAAAATTTATATTTCTTGCATAAAATTAGTGCAGTCACTCCAAATGTACTGTTGTAGCTGGCATGCACACAACCATGACCTCACTAAGGGGGGTGGCTGGCAGGGGGGGAGTAGAGGAGTGAGGCGGGCCACAAAAGGTCGAAGGACGTGCATTCACCATGGTAGGTGGTGGGTAACTGGACCACTAGACTTGAGACAAAGATTACAATGAGTTGAGTTGCCAAGTAAATAAATATCCTATAGTGTACAAAGTACTTCATCCCTCATGGACATTCAAACTATGCCGTGAAAATTAAGGATGAAGAGGAACGTCACCCAGGGTGACTATGGTGAATGCACAGAAACGTCATCTGGGCTTTAAGGGTTAATCATCTCTCATTAGATGTGAAGAAGTCAATTTGACATTGAGTGTTATACATTTGTTTTGGGGAATAACTATTCTACTCCATTATTTATTTATTTATTTTTTAACATGCCACACACGATGGTGCTGGGTTCCAATAGGGACACGGTGAATGGGTTAGTCTGAGTTTAAAAAAACTGTACAATTATGTTAATAAATAATATAGTTGAGTGAACACAGTCAAAGCTGTAAGTCAGTTTGTTCACAGTTTTTTAATTTGATTCTTTATTGTGTTTATGATGGTTAGATGAGAAGCTCTCTCTGTATTGCAATTCGGGTGTGTTGAATTTAGATAGGGGTTCCTAGGCCAGTAAATTCTTTTATAATCAAAGCATTATACAAAGCTCACACAAAGAAAGACCTTAATATTATAATATCCATTGAGACTAACCCTAGTGAGAATGTAGTTGCACCCCAAGCCATAGTTCATGATTAGCCAATCCTTCAGGTAAGATTTTCTTCACCCATGATCCATCCCACATAAAGTGAAATTGAGAAATACACACACACACACACACACACGAGAGTTAAGGGTACAGTACCTCTCCCAGGCCATAGTTGGCAGTAATGGTAATGTTGGCTGGACTGCCAGTGACAGGGTCCAGCGTGAACATCACCCCAGCTGCCTCCGCCTCCACCATTTCCTGCACCACCACACCCATGCCTGCCTCCACTGCCTGCCCCCGCTGCCTGCAACAGTGGGCAATATAAGATTACCACAAAAATTACACACAGCAGAGAAAGAGATAAAATATAAAACACATGAGTTGAAGCAGTAAAGAGTAAAGTATACTTATGAATTATGATACAGTACACATTTAAAATACAAAATAATATAAATAAATAAATGAATAGGAGAACATAATAACTAAACTAACAAATGCTAACTATGAAAATCAAATAATTGAAATGAAATACAAGGTTCAAACAAGTAAATTAACTTTCAGTGATATCCCCATTAGCCGGAACAATTGGTGCAGAGCACTTTCGGAAATGAGAGATTTCCAGGTAACGAGACGATTCTCTCAAAGCCGAAAAAAATCCCTCATCCCCGGAATTTTCCGGGTAACGGAAAAATGTTCTCGGAAGTTCCAGTAAATTCCCATTACATCATCTCTCAAACCCGGAAAAATATCCCCCATCCCCGGAATTTTCTGGGTAACGGAAAAATGTTCTCGGAAGTTCCAGAAAATGCACCTGATTTTCATCTCTCAAACCCGTAAATAAACTACCCCATCCCCGGAATTTTCCGGGAATCGGGAAATTTTCTCAGAATTGTCCGGAAAATGTGCCACTCGGAAAATCGGTCCCAAAGCTGTAATTTTCCGGAAAATTACTTGAAGATGGTAGTTACACAAACTCGGATCAGGACAAGGCGGAGGTGCTAAATCAGTTATATTCCTCAGTGTTTGCAAGAGAGGATGGAAACAACCCTTCCACCATTTGAGGAAAAATGGTTGGTCAAAGCTCAAGGTTCATAAGACCTCATAGGAGAGCCACCAGACTTGTGCCTGCACTACTGCACCACAGGTACCCAGAGGGATTAGAATGCCTGCAGTTGTCTTGCTTATACCATAGATGGAAAAGGAGTGATTTAATATAAGTTTATAAGTACCTCAGAGGACATTACTCAGTTGAGTGTTCATGCCTGTAACTAGTGAATGCCTGCCCCACTAGAGGTAACAGCTAAAGGCTGAAGAAACCACAAGTTAAGAAAATTGACAGGGCAAACTTTTTCGGAGTGAGAGCTGTAAACCCTTGGAATAATCTGCCAGAGAGTATTGTGACGGTACCAAGTGTGAGCACATTTAAGAAAAGACTTGACCAATACTGGTGCAGGTGCCAACAGTGCATAACAGAAACATAGCCAACTGCCAAGTGGCTAATAGGTTGATCAGTGGCAAAGAGGATAAAGTAAAGTAAGAAAAGTAGATGAACAGTGAGCCTCACCTACGGTACTCAACACTGTGGTAGGTAAACATGGAAGCCCAGCAGCGGGTGAGGGCAAGAAGGGTGTCTTGGAGGCCAGTCACCCCAAGTATCGTGTCATTTTGTCCAGCTGCAGATGTTTCTTCATCATCTTCTCCACATCCTGATGACCGCACTGCCAACCTGCTGAGTGCAAAGTCAAGTTAGTGAGGTAGGAGTATGTCAGGTCAGGCTGGGTTAGGTAATATTAGGTCATGTTATGTAAAGTTATATTATGTTGGCATTTTCATTTAAATCTCCCAGATTTGAAATTAATTACATACACAACAGAGAATCTGAAACTCAATACATATGTCCCCACACACAACGCTTCCGTGACGCCTGCTGGACCACCACTCCACGACCCCCTGACGGAGACACGATGATCCTCCCCATACTGGCCAGATATTATGTAAATAACATTGATTATGTGTTAAAGGAATATCCTTCCTTCCTTAGGCTTTAGTAAGCCCCTTTATAATATTTATACTGTATATACTTGACACACTTGCCAGATGCTTCTGGTGTCATTGTACAGGGGTACCTAGTGACAGCACTAGGATCCCGCTTCCTCTATCAAGGAATAAACAATTGAAATTGAACTCAATACATATCCTTGAGACACAGCACACAGCACTGTCCCACTGAAACTCATTTTATTTCATCCTCACCAACAGATAATTAATCACATTTCACTTACTGATTTTTTTTTTACATACACTTCATCATCAGTCCTTCTTTCTCAGGTTTCCTCAAATCTGTACAGATTTTTATAATACATAACAATTTGGAAATTAGATCTTCTGATCAGTTGAAGCTTCTGGGTCACAGATGACTGCAGCACCATCCTCTAATAAATTAACCAATAGTATTAGGCTTTAAAATGAGGTATACCTGCAATGTAGGGTAGCAGCTTTTGTGAAGTAAAAAGAAGTAATGGAGAGTCCTATTCATATCCCTGCCTCATCCTTCTGTTTCAAGTTATTGTAAATTAGAAGGAAGTGAGAGAGAACAAGAGTCACATAGAGAGACAATGGACTCACCTGGAGGGCTGGGAGTCTAGGTGCTGAAGAAGGGCATCATGAAGAGCATCAGCCACCTGGGGACATAGTTCCATCCCCTGACACACCTCCACTGCCCTGGAGGGAAGGACAGAGGGAGGTAAGTGTGATTTAGGGGAGAGAGAGATGTCATGTAAAAGGCAAACATTAGTTAAGATAAAGCAAAACATGACATATAAAATGTGTCATAGATGTGGTCAAACTTCAAAACTAGTGAGACTGGTCATTGTACACTGAAGAACACACAGTCAATACTTAAGTGAAGCTGCAAATAACACTGCCTGATCAGTGGAACATATTTAAGGAATAATTTAAAAAAACAGTGCCATCTCCATTTTTTTTAGGTTGGTAAGTGATGGAAATATCGATCTGATAAGTGAGTGTTAGAAACATCTAACAAGTCGGTGAAAGTGTTGGAAACATTTACTAGATTGGTAAGAAGTATTAACTGTATTACTGGCACCCAAGAACTGTATCATACACAACCTCCACTACCAGCACAAGTGAGGGAGTCCTTTGGGCATACCTGGAGCAGGCATCCTTGATCTGTGCAGGCTGAGCAGTGCCTACAGCCTGCTGGACTGCCCTGACAGCCTGCTGCAGGTCAGGGGAAGCCTGAAGCTGAAGTTGCCAGGCAGCTACTGTCACCACCACCCCAGAGGGTACTTCATAGTGGCCCTGAAGGAAAAGTATGATAAGAAGCACAGAGTACAGTACTACAGTATACCCTGAATTACTGGAGTCAGATTTTTGAGAATTCACTGTTGAATTTTCCTCATAACAAGAAAAGTAAGAATGCACCAAGTAGGCTAATCTATACTGTAAATATAAAGCAACATTCTGCGCCATATCAAGGATTCGAAGAGGAATTTTTGTCGTCTTGATCCTATAAGTGTATCTAAGGTTTTACTTGCTTATGAACATGTTGCAAACTTTATTTGTAGAATCATAAATAAATGCTTTCGAGAGGGTAATTTTGTGAGATCTGAGAGAGACTTTATTGTGTCTACTTTTTAAGAAACCTGGTCTTAATACAGAAAATATACTATAAAATTATCATCTGGTCTCTAATTTCTCATTCTTATCAAAGATCACAGAGTGTGCTATGATGGATCAATTTCTTTCTCTGTTAAGAAAGAAATGGAGTGATCCCTCTGGTTCAGTCAGCCTATGGGAAGCATCATTCAACTGAAACTGCCTTTTGTAGAATTCATACCGGGTAATGATTTTTTAATAAACACTTGCACACGAAAGTCCTCCCTCCTGGTCTTGCTGGATTTTTCTGCAGCCTTCGACACTTATTATTCTCTTACAGCAGATAGGATGAACTAACATGAGCTGAACTACAAGAGAAGTCACAGATACCCTATAAGAGGCATACATACCACTAGATGGAGTAGTTACCCTATAAAAAGCATACTTAAAAATAATAATAATTAAGGGTTGATTGAAAGAACATGGCAGTCAAAAGCCTGAAATTATACAGTAGTTACATAATTGGGAATAGGTCACTTGATTGACAAATAATACACAAGTAACATAGTGGTACAAATATGATATATAATAACAAGGGGGAGAAGGTTATTCAACAGGGAATTTCAATATGCTGTAGTAAACAGTGCAAAAGTAAATTTGGCAGGGAGTGAACACTGGTTAACTACAAGTACGTGCTCATATGGGCTGGATGCGGGTGTGCTGTCAAAAAGCAATTTGTGGTCGAGGGATCTCAGGTGGAAACAGGAGATGGTGGCGAGAATGGTGCAAAAACATACGACTAGATGGAGTACAGTTACCCTATAAGAGACGTATCTACAAATGCAGGAGGTGTACAGTATATACCTGGTATGGCTGTAGAAGGTGGGTATAGGCAGTGAGGAGGGCAAGGGAGGCACCTTTTCCCCCTGTCAGGAGAGAGTTGCGACATAGAGGATCGTCCAGGGATACCACCAGGGGTGTCCCTTCCTCTATCACTACCCTCGGTATCAAAGCCTCACCCACGCTCTCTCTCTCTGGAACTGGGCACAGATCCATGTACCTGTGGATGTAATGGTAATTTTATTATACTTGTTACTGTACCTAGAGGTGTGCTTGGACTGATGTTGTTTATTTACAGTAGTTCATATAGATATGCCAGATGCAATGTATTTTTCCATGCATATGTCTACTAATGACACTAATTTATTCATTGAAGTTAAAAATTTAATGGACTGAGAAGCATTTAATGGTTTCCAGTGTGGTTAAGAGGATGGACTCAACAGTGTAAAATGCAAGAGAATGCACCTTAGTTGTATTAATAGGAAGGAAGCAGATTTTCCTGAACTGAGACTAGGTGGGAGAAAGATCTGGGCAGTTTGGTGGCACTTTTTTGGAAATTCTCAAGCAACTGAATCTCTATAGCATACTGTATCTCAGGGACCAGAAGGGATGACACTACACTAAATGGGTAAGCACCCCATTATTATTAAGACTTGACTATTACCTCATTATGTATCTGCCAGTGTCATACTTCAAATGACACCACATCCTCATACATACCTGCTAAGAGATAAAAGGTGAGGCTTCAGCCTAACCATGAACTTTTGAGGCTCACCACATACTGTACCTACTACACACCTGTCTGAGAAGAAGGTGAGGCCCCAGCCATAGGAGTGGGTAGCAGCGACTGTGGTGGGGTGGAGAACATGGCGAACCGTCCAGGGGTCACCAGTGTAATAAGTTACTTTCTCACTCAGGTGCTGCCACAGGTCAAGCTGCCGCCCCCCAGCTGATACAGCAGTGGTACCACAGTGATGAAAAGATACAGGAATACATTATGTTGGGATAATGGGATACAATGATACAGGGATACTGATAAAAGGTTACAGGGTTAGTGATAAAAGGATACAGCCCAATAGAGGTTATCACAGGTCAATAGAGGTCATCACAGGTCAATAGAGGTCACCAAAGGTCAATAGAGGTTAACAAAGGTAAAAAAAAAAAAAAAGTCTAAAAAGATCACTGAAGATCATGAGAAGGTAATAGTGTACCTGTCAATTTGATAAGCAGGTTATTCCCCAGGTTAGGCAAGTGGTGGAGGTGCCCTAGGTCTAGGTCGGTAGAGGTCACAGGTCGTAGGACACCACATGCTTCCTGCAAGAAGCCCCCTACATACCTGACAAAATATAAGAGATATACAAGTAAATATCAGCGGTAAACAAGAACTGAGGCATAACGGTTACTACAGTTACTAAGCATCTACCTGCTGTCAATACCAAATACATACGTCTCCTGACCCCTGAAGTGGTCAAATTTCCAGAGATTGACCTGGCTCTTACTGTTTATAGAGAGAGAGAGAGAGAGAGAGAGAGAGAGAGAGAGAGAGAGAGAGAGAGAGAATGCTGAAAACCAGGTATTGTACCATTAATTCAATCAAATACACAAGCCGAAAGTATCCTACAATCTAAGAAAAGTTTCAGAGAAAATTTCAATATATGATGGACAGACTCGTATAATATCCAGCTCCCAAGTTTCATTTCATAAAATTCCCAACAGCAGGACAGCTTCTTTTTTCCAAAAATAGTTCCCTTATTATTGTCATAAAGTCATTAATTTTGCCTCTTGTAAAGTACAGTATACAAATTATAAATAACATATTTCTGCCCCATTTAAAACAATTCAGAAACATTATTGGTTGCCTAAAAAGACTTCCTGAGAGTGCTTTCAAGTACTTTGTTCTCTTTCTTCATAATAATTTTGCGAAATAACAATTAAATATAGTATATATTATTTATAATTTTGGTATAATAATATAAAAAAAAAATAATAATAATAATAATAATTTGCTGCTCACAATTCCCATGGGCATGCAAGGAAATTTTTCTGAAAATTATTGACAATGGTGGCACGCGCTCTCAAAAAAAGTTCACCACCCCTGTCTTACAGTCTCCTCCTAGCAAGAAAGATAAGAATGCACTAAACTGACTTACTTAAGATATAAAAATTGAGAACAAAATAACATCAGAATTGCTTCAACTTTGCATAGTAACACACTGCCCTAATTAAGATGGCTTAATACTGATTTTGGAACTTCTGCTTGAGTGTGTGTGTGTGTGTGTGTGTGTGTGTGTGTGTGTGTGTGTGTGTGTGTGTGTGTGTGTGTGTGTGTGTGTGTGTGTGTGTGTGTGTGATATTAACTAAGTACCTCCAGGTATAAATGTGGGCAGCAAGGTGAGTGGCTCTTCTTTGTTGGTCGGATCTAAAACTCATTACAGGTACGGTACAGAACCCCAAGCCTTTTGTGGAGATAACAGTCATATTTACTGTATATGTACAGTGCTGAAACCTGATTTTCCTGATATTTATGATAACTAATTATTCCTTTACAGTATAGGTACTGTACTGTACCTCACTGACAAGGGAAGGAAGTTTCTGGGTAATTTACCTATCAAATTTCCATTTTTTCTTGTTTGTTCTTCAAGAATCTACTCTTAATACGTGTTATATTTGCTAGGGTCACACTGGATAACATTCTCACATCCAACCTAGGGCTGTACCTTGGCCTCAGTAGTGAGTAGCAAGTGCAGTGCACTACTGTACATAATACTGTAATGGACTGTACTATGTTTTGTATTGTTAGTCTCATTACTGTATCATGATTTATCATTAGAAAAATAAATATACAGTATATCCTTTTGATATTTAAAAATAACTAGAAAAGATCAAAATCCAAATTTCATTTTTGTTGGATAATCGACACATTTTGAGAACCAGGAAGAAATATATTCATGCAGCCAAAGTGTTAAATTCCTACATGAATCAGATGAGAGGACAGAAAGCACAATCCTGGAAGTAGAAAAACATGCTGCTAATGAGGAAAAAGCAAGAAATAGGTGGGTTAGTATTCTCTCAGTTTCATTCGAGATAGATTTGCACATTGACTCTACACCCAAAAAAATATCTATATCAAAAATAGGTTGCAGAGTGGAGGACACACTTACTGTGTAGTGGTGGAGGAGGACCGGCCATGGAGGGAAATCACATCACCATTGTTAAAGTAGTTGAAGGTGACCATTGCACTGCCCACCATCTGGCTTAACCCCCACCTGTGGACACCAACATCCATTTATCAGTTACAAGCACAAGTTCCTTTACTTTCCTGTGCATAAATAAATAAATAGAAGTTCAAATACTCCCATTACACAAACCTGCCATCTTAAGGTTCACAATTAATGTTATGTACAAATTGTTATTACTTCAATTTACAAGAACAGTACCAGATAAGTTTCAAGTAGTTTTCAAAAGACAAATCAAATGTAACTTAACCAAACCTGAAGTAGGAGACTAACAGCACTCCAGGAAACAAACTTATAGGCATAGGGTATTAACCAAGTCTGTAGATGCTTGTGGTTACAGACTTACTTGGAGTGGTTACATATCCCAAACACCAGTCTGCACGACATCACTTTCAGAGCATGACTATTTTTCCCATGTATGTGGAACAGTAAATAATGAATCATGGCCACCCGTAATACATTTGCTACAGACGCCTCATGTTAGTAAGCCAGAGTGGATATGGTGAAGAATCATGTCACCCTATGTAGAGAGAGCGATAGCGTACATACCCATGCTTTGGATGTGAAACTTCCTCAAGTGCAATGAACTAATTTCTGGCTATTATTTGATTTTTTTTTGTGTGTTAAAGAGTTTGCAAGAATGAACTTGAGTTCCTTTGAATATTCACTGCCAGGGATGTTATTACCATAATCAATCACCGTATATCACGGCCTATAAGACGAAATTTGAACATTAAAAAAATCTGCCCAAAGTTAGGGGGTCGTCTAAACCACCAAGTTTAAAATTCTTACCTCTTAAATATTGTGGTTTAGTGTGTCAAGAGTGGTGATGAAAACATCGTAAGCCACTCACAAGGTCTTACCACTAATTATTTTATACTGAAACTTACGTTTGGCAAGCTGGATTCAAATTAAGATTACCGGTATATTAAAATAATAAAAATGTATTATAAACCTGTCTAACATACCGTAAAAGAGATTTATACCCCTATAATAAACACAGCTATCATCACACACCCCTCCCCACGCCCCCCCCCCCATTTGCCAGTGAGGAGCCGTGGAGGTGGTCAGTAATGCATACCGGTATCGGTATATTTACTCATAATAATATTTATCTCCTATAAATAATTGATTTAAATTTTATTTTTTTCCAAAGAATATTCAGTAAATGAGTGCATTAATTCTTGAAACTATCGACGGTTAATTACAGACGCTCAAGTGACGTCACTAGTGTTTACACTACACCAGCTGGTAATATTTGATGCCATTACTTGAAGTGAATTGGCCTTATTTTAAGTAACTAACTATAAATAAATACAAAAATTAAAAAAAAAGATCAAAACTGAGAAATAATATACTGTATGTATGTTGTGTTGTCAAAGTAAGAGGAACAATTGTGTAAGTACGTAATATTTTTTCACTCAAATCCTAATGAAACACTACTGGAGAACATTCCTTTGTCGCAAAACAGTTTATAAATTAAAGAAAATAATTACAGTGTGTTTAATATATTACAGTATATTATAAATAAATAAATAAAACAAATAATTCGGTAAATCTATTTAAAGTAAATGGAAAATAAGCAAACATGTTATTTACCAAGACCCTTCCGTCTGGCTCAGGGTGAGATGGAGGGGAGATAAAGAAGGCTATTTATAGCCCATCAGAAGTGACCAGTACCCTAATGCACCATAAATAATTCATTGAACATTCATTTTTTGTACATAGTATATTATATATATATATATATATATATATATATATATATATATATATATATATATATATATATATATATATATATATATATATATATATATATATATATATATATATATATATATATATATATATTTGTGTAATAAATGTATGTAGTAAGTACATACTGGTAACCTTTTTCACTCAAATCCTAATGAAACACCACAATTAGAATACGGTGGTTGCTGTTGAACCACATGTTGTATAAATAGTCACACCACCGAGACGAGGGAACACTCCCAACACGCTTCAGTGACGTCACTAGTGTTTACACTACACCAGCGGGTATAATTTGATGACATTACTTGAAGTGAATTGGCCTTATTTTAAAAAATCAAGGATGGTTGGTAAAGGACTACTGAGTCAGTGGGTAAGTGTCACATTTGGGGTACTGGTCTTATACAGCAAATAGAGCTCAAAAGCTACTTTTTAAATGGAAATTTGGGGGGGGCGTCTTATGCACCCCGCCGCCTTATAGGCCGTGATATACGGCAATCAATCCTTTGAATATTGAAGCTCAAATATCCTATGTAAGGTACAGGTACTCCTCGACTTATGACCACCCGAACATACGACCGCCGCAGTCGTATAAGATATTTTTCAAATTACGTATTTTCGAGTCCCGACGTTAGTGATTGCACTGTGTACTGACAACATTTTCGTTTGTAATTCCCTTTAAAATGCCTGGCAAGCATAAAAGTGAGAGTTCTCGTGGTGCTGAGAAGAAAAAGAGACACCCATTTTAGATTTTCTATGTATTATTTTCGCATTTTCAACTTACCCCGTCGTAAGTTGAGGACTGACTGTAATTTAATAATTATCACTTCTTAAGGTGAATGAAATCTTATTATTAAGAAATTTTCAGAAGAGTTAATTAAGAGCAATAAGACTCAAGAAGTAGTTGTACTGACCTGTGTTGACGGGGTCCTCTCAGGTACCACACCTGGGGGTCAGCACCTGGGGTGAGGTTGACGGTGCCATGCAGGCTGCCCCACTGCTCATACCTATCTTCCTCCCGACACCTGTACAAGTGAAGTGGTACAGGAAAGATACACAAATTGAGGAAATAAATATAATGTGATACCTTTCTAAGTTCCTCCTCTCCTTCACTCTCACTCTCTCTTCCCCACACCTGAAGATATATTCACTTTGATCTCTCTCTCTCTCTCTCTCTACATTTCAAATGTACTGGAAATGGTCAAGATCTGGTTACCAGAACGACACAAATAATTTTATACTACTGGAATGATACAGCTGGAGTCAGAGTACAAGATGATTACTGTATACTGTAGTATTGATAAATGACCTACAATCTGAACAGAAATAATCACAATGTATGACACTAACATACTGATTGAACCTCATACACACTGATGGCACTGACTGCCCTGCTCACTATGATCATTAAGTATTGTTGGCTTCACTGCAGACAGGAGTGTGGCTGTTACTCACAGGAAGGTGTGAAGAGAGGTGTGTGGATCATGGGCAAGAGCTTGTGCAAGGAGACGTGGGCTGGCCTCATCCCACACATCAATGGGGCCACGCATAGCTCGCCACAGTAGGTCGAGGCGGGCATGTGTCACCGTGTCGTCATTATCATCATCATCATCATCATATGTCACATACAGTTCCCGTGACCCTTGTCTGTGTGTGTGTGTGTGCGCAACAATATGGATTACTAATAGTCTCTAATATTCGTTAAGAAGTCATTTCAGGGGTACAGGGGCAAATATTTGCCTGGGTGAAAAGATATCTATCTCTACAGCCCAGGTGAATCTCTTGTACAGTGTTTAGGGATCACCTTTAAACATCAATGTTGTCATGGTATCAATGCTTGTTTGCCACATAAACACAATATCAACATCACCTGTGCACACATACAGACTCAAAACAAAAACAGCATTGTGTCACTTTTGAACCTGAGGTAACCACTAACACCTTCATAAATAATATCCAAACACCAACAACTGTTATCCCTACAAACACAGTAGTAACAACTGACTAATAACAAATAATCATCATTAAAATCCAGAAAGTCCCACCTGCCACAACAATATCATATATCATACTGTGAAAAGGCTCAGAATAGATCAAAATATTGATTTTCCATAATGAAAACTTCCATTCCATTTTTTGTATTTAGAATTTCAGATTTAGAAGTTTTGAAGGGTCTATTGTATTCCTAAAATTATGTATCATTCCAAAATTTAACTTTTGCACAAAAAACAACAATACCGGGTAATTATCATTACTTTCACCTAACTCATCCCGTTATGAAACATAAGAGTAAAAAATATTACCCCTAAACCCCTCCAAATGGATCCATTATATTGGTCAGTGATGCTAGTGTCTACCTTAATAAAACTGCTGCACATCCAACACCTCCATTAACATAAAAACACAGCAAGGTGAACTAAATGTAATGTTAGTCCTTCACTACAAATCAATCTTCCTGGAATCACTCACTGGTCACTTTCATAGTCAGGTGTTATGGTTACCAAGCAACAACACCTGAGTATTGCTATGGTAAGTTAAAAAAATAAGTACCTTTCATAACTTGGAACCTTAAGTGTATTTACATTATTATCAAATTCTAAAACTGTTAATGCAGTAACAGTGACACTATCATGTATTATACCTGAGTTTCTTATTACTGTACTGAGGCTTCTACCCCGCCAGGTGCTACCACAATGTACTAATCCAATCTTTAGCAACTACTAATAATTCTTATTTGTTATTAACAGTATCAAAAATAAATAAATATATATATATATATATATATATATATATATATATATATATATATATATATATATATATTATATATATATATATATATATATATATATATATATATATATATATATATATATATATATATATATATATATATATATATATATATATATATATATATATATATATATATATATATATATACATATATATATATATATATATATATATATATATATATATATATATACATATATATATATATATATATATATATATATACAGTATACTGTATATATATATATATACTATATATATATATATATATATATATATATATATATATATATATATATATATATATATATATATATATATATATATATACTAAAATTGCTTAGCCCCGCCCCTCGCCACTCTTCACCACACACATTGACATAGCTCGTGTCTGGCTGGTCTGTAAGGTAAAATAGTCATGGAAGATTAGGCACAGCACAAAGCAGGTGTAATGACAATTCAGGGTTTTCAGGTTAACATCAGCAAGGGTTACGGTTGATGGACAAGAAGCCACAAGTCATTTAGATTCGGGACGTGGTAGGTCAGGGTCATCTAAGGTCACAGATCATGGTAGATTAGGTCATTTATTCCCTGGCTTGAAACACATAATTATTTAGCAAGTTAATTCAGTCTGACCAATTTCAGAGTTAAAGCAGCCTTGAATGAAGTTTTAAAGTTCAATTAGATTCAGTAAAAAACTCTTCATCCTACCTTATTACACCTAATATAATCCTGAAGTACTTTAGCCTACCTTAAAATGCCTTTCAAGTAAGTACAAAAGCCCTTACCCAATTATAGAGACCCTAATTGTAAGTACAAAAGCCTTTTTAGGTACTGTACTATATGCCATACTCAGGGAGCATATGGAGGTTACAGATGTGCTCGAGAAAAAATTCACTTGGGGGATGTACAAGAATGAGATTCACTAGGCAAGTTCTCAACATAGGTAGACTCACTAAGGATTCAGACCACACGTATACTCAATAGGTATGATTCAGAACACAGGTAAACTCACTACATACGGTTTACAAAGCATATAGACACACTTGGTAGGGTTCACAACACTGACTCTCCAAGGATATTTTGTCGGCCCTCTAAAGGAAAAAACGTGGCCCTGGAGAATGACAGACAAGCAGCTGATACCTTAGATGAATACTTTGCATCAGTACTCACAGAAGAGACAATGGATAACATGCCAGTACCTAAGAGAATGTATAGTACCTCAGCAGTGGAAAATGAATTTAAGAGAAATATCAACTACAGCTCCTGGAGTAGACAGGGCACAGACCAAAGTGATAAAGGTGGCAAATGAGATTTGCACTCCACTAAGACTCTTAGTCAAGAAATCTTTGGAGCTAGGTAAAGCACCTAGGGACTGGAAATTAGCCAACGTCCTCCCAGTATACAAGAAGGGTAGGAAAAGTGCAGCAGAAAACTACAGGTCAATCAGCCTAACATCATATATATGTACACTCTTTGAGAAAATTCTGAGGGATGCCATCATCCAACACCTGACCGAACACAGTCTGATCAACACATTACAAAAAAGTTTCATGGAAATAAAATCCTGTCTGACAAACTTACTCACATTCCTTGAAACAGTAACATTCTACGTAGACCAAGGCTGTGGGGTATGCTATAACGAATGGATTCTACTACGAATATTCCTATAACGAATGGTTTTACCTATAAAATTGAGAATGCTATAACGAACAAAACCCCTACAACGAACATTATTTTTTTTTTTTACAAATTTATTGGTTTTTTTTATTACAAGTATTAATGATATTCTTTATTTCAGAGGTTTAGATGCATATTTATGCACTTTTTACAATTTTTACATTTTATATTATATTTTTCAGTGTTAAGTGGTTGTATTTGGGGGCCTGGAACGGATTAATCCTATAACGAACGAATGCTATAACAAACAAGGTTCTAGAACCAATTACATTCGTTATAGTATACCCCACTATACATGGATTTTTCGAAGGTGTTTTACAAAGTCCCACATGCATGACTAGCCGCTAAGATCATGGCACAGGGCATCATAGGCAAGATTTTGACGTGGATTAACAACTGGCTCGAAGACAGGCAATACATGGAGTACATTCTAAATGGAAAAAGGTTCTCAGTGGAATACCATAAGGCTCTATACAATACTTGGATCCACCCTGTTTGCAAGCTCCATAATGCCATAGTTGAAAAAATAGCAAGCTACATTGATAAGTTTGCAGACAGCTCAAAGATATTTAGGAAGGCAGTAAGTCAAGATGATGTCACAACAATGCTCAGAGACCTGCATGAGCTGTTCAAATGGTCTCGAGACTGGCAATGACTCTTTAACATTACGAAATGCAAGACCCTACACATAGGATACAACCTTAATCACAACTATTCTGTTAATAACACTTTCCTGGATACTGTTGATAAGGAGAAATATTTTGACATTGTAATAGATCATTCACTGAAGGTGGTGCAACAAGTGGGTGCAGCGGTAAGAAAAGCAAATTGAGATTTGGGAATTATAAGTGTACAGTACCTTCAAATACAAAGATAGGAAAATGCTCCTTAAAGTGTACAAAACTCAAGTACATCCGAGTCTGGATTACTGTATACAGACATGGAAACTCTACCTCCAGAAAGCGCTAACATCGCTAGAAAAGGTTCAACACAGACCAACTAAGATTATTCCAGAATTACGTTATCTTGATTATGGGGTACAGTGGATTGAGGGCCTTAGGACCAACGACCCTTTAGACAAGGCAGAATAGGGCAGATCTCATTGAAAAATTCAAAATCCTTAAAGTGATGGAAAAACTTGAATCCAGGACATTTCTTTGTGATGTCACACACCACCAACACGAGAGGACATAACTACAAGTTTGCCAAACTATCATGCAGATTGAAAATAGGAAATACTACTTCACACACAGACCTAAAGAACGGTCTACCAGCTCAAGCTGTGGAATCCAGAACCGTACTTGGCTTCAAAATAGCCCTCAACAAAATTATCAAGAACAATGGAGGGATCCTACACAGACCACTGGACTCTTTCCCTTGGTATGGCAATCTCTAATGGATAGCCATTAGGTAAATAAGGTAAATATTAAGTATGATTTACACCACAGGTAGACTTACTAGGCAGGGTGTAGACAGTGCCGGTGTGGTCGATGACACAGAGGAAGATAGAGGCTCGTTGCTTTGTGAGTCTGACCAGCCGAGCCACCACAGCACGACCCTCCCTGTCCACACCACACACCATCAGCTCGTCCTCATACTGCCTTATAACATAGTCAGGGTTATATAATTGATTCACATGTATCAGTTAAAACAGATTTAAGCATAAAGAACAGGTTCAGTGGTTTCAGTAGAAGGAAATTACGATTACTTTACTTTTTACTTTTATCCTCTTCACCACTGATCGGCTCATTAGCCGCTTGGGCGATTGGTCACATCTCTGTTACGCACTGTTGGCAAGTACTGGGCATGCACCGTCTCCTGAATGTATCTGAACCTGCTCCAATGTTGGTCAAGTCTGGTCTTGAAAGAGCTCACAGAAGCATCAGGAAAATTACAAGTTTAGGTATTAGGTCAATACATACAGGTATTGTACTGCACAGTACTTTCTGGGTCAAGATTGAGACTCACAAAGGTTTGCACAATGAATACCTTGTTGGTGAAAATACATCAAAATAGCTACAGGTATTTGACTTACACTAAGCCACAAACATAGCACAGAAATACAAAGCAGAAAATAATGGGGGTATTTGCAGCAATGCAGAAAAAGAGCAATGGACGAGTGGGAACAGATTTAGAATAATTCAAGTATGAAACTAATCTATGGCATAATTACTTGAATAAGGAATACCACCTGTACCATTTTGAAACAAAAATATACAATATACAGGTGGCTTTCTGTGTGGCTGGTGGGATTGGAGGGGAGGGCCTGGAAATGTCAAACATCGATGGTATTACGAGGCACACTATCCCTGACATTGGACCGCTCTTCCATCCCTTAGAAGAAGCCATCAGAAACAATTTTATTCCAACACTAGTAAAAAGCCACCACCTTAACCCAGCAGATAGGTCACTCATTGTACTACCACCAAGACAAGGAGGAATGGACATAAAAACTCTGTCAAGCTCATGCCAGCCCTCACCAAGCATGTAGTAGCTCAAAATGCTGCAAGTTATGTAGACAGCAACAAATTATGCAAAATTCAATGTTCCAGTATGACAGAACTGCAATGCACCCAAAGCAAAGAACTTAAACTTCTGACACAAACAATTGTCAGAGATCATAAAGATAAAAGTAGAGATAAAAGTAAAGTAAAAGCACAGGAAGTGGATGCCTCAAATTAACTAACAACTTTACTGATAACAGCACAAGGCCTCAGCCTTAATAAATAAGAATTCACAGACACCAACGCTCTAAGGTAAAGTTGGCCAGTAGAAGGTATACCCGCCCAATGCATGTGTGGAACATCCTACGATATCAACCATGCCATGGTGAGGAAGAAGGGTGGTTTCATTTGCATGAGGCACGACGAAGTAAGGAATCTCACAGTAAAAAAGTTGAAGATATGCCGTGCTGTCACTGTGGAAGTGACCCTCCTTCCAATGGATGGAGAGTGTTTCCTTCACTGGACTGTCAACACAACTAACGAAGCCCGTGTGGACGCCAGTACTCGAGGATTTTGGATGAGGGGACAGTGAGCCTTCTTTGATATCAGGATATTCGATCTTCTAGCTGTATGTCACAGTGACCGGACTCTCAAGGCTGTACACAGGAGAAATGAGAATGAAAAGAACAGATCGTAAGCACAGAGAATCCAGAACATGGACCAAGGTAGCTTCACTCCTCTGGTATTCATAACATTGGGTAGGATGGGACTTAGTTCAAAGAGCTTCTACGCCAGACTGCCTGAGGTGTTATCAGAACAGAAGCAGCAACCCAGAAATTACATCATGGCCTGGGAAAGGCATTGCCGATCATTCTCTTTGCTCTGGTCTGCTCTGCTGTGTATCAGGGGAACAAGATCTTCATCCCCTCAACCAACAACAGTCGCAGACGAGGACTATGAGAAAACTGTCACCAAATGCTGCATAGATCTGCGGCTTTACTAGTTCACCAAGGGTAGATACTTTTGTATTATGAGAGTAAGTTAATAAAATGTGCGGAAAAGGTATGGCTATAAGGGGATTTTTTTTTTACGGGATTAGCCCACCAGGGCACAGGTCCCTGACCCATATCAGGGCCTGGGCAAAAATAAATAAATAAATAAAAATAAATAATAATGCTAATAATAATTAATAAAAAGTTATAAAGAATATTAAAAATATAATACAAATAATAATAATAATAATAATAATAATAATAATAATAATAATAATTATAATAATAATAATAATAATAATAATAATAATAATAATAATAATAATAATAATAATAATAATAGTGGATCATAAATAAAAAAAATAAAATCAATAGTGAGAAATGATACAGGGGGTATATGTATGTTGTGTGTCAAAGTAAGAGAAAGAACTGAAACCCTGCATTGTGTTTAAATGAGGCAGAAAGTCAGATCAGCAACCTTGGACTTGGTCACAATTTTTGGGATGCCATATGGCAACAGGGTCTACCATTAGATAATACATTATGCTTCCAATATCTTCCCAGGTGGTAGTACCTCCCTGTTTGATAGTTGCCTACTACCCTGTAAAAAGAAAGCAATAGTAATAAGGTATATATTTATTTATAATGCAGAGCTGTAACAGTAATAACTAACGATTCTCTCTAAAGGTCATCCCGGAGGGTCATGTCTGGAGAAAACCTGCAAAGTTTGGGGAGAGGGTGGGTCAAACTGGATAGCACTCTTCTCACAACTAACGCAGGACACAGTACAGTATTGTGAGTCAAGCAGTAGTGTTGTACTGTACCAACAACTGATACAGGAATTACTGAGTTCAAGTATATATTTGAGTACAAAATAAAATTTCAGCATTTTCTAAATCAAACTACAAAATGTATTCAGAAATATCAATAAAGGTCGTGACCTTAAGATGTTGGCTGTTACAAATGAACTTTAAATAGGTATGGTACAGTACTACAGTACTGTATAGTTTTTTATTTTTTTATTTTATATGACCTGAAGTGTATTAACAAGTACAGTAACCATAATAACTCCATCTGAAACAAAGCAAAATATAAAATTTTTAACGAGTACTAAATAGAATATGATGTCATCAACTTACACGGTCGGTGGTGAGTGGCTTAGGCTGCTCCAGCTCCTTCTCGCTCGGTGTGGCCTCAAACCCTGAAAGCTCATATGTGGTGCCACTGGAGTCATAGTTTCTCATCCTGGGCTGCCTGGAAATCCGCTCCACCCATAACTCCACCACCAGCCTGGCCCACCGCCACCAGAAGAGTGGACCTCCATCTCCTACAAGGAAATGTGACAATTTAAAATGGGTCCTATAGACCTGACACCCCATCAGGGTTAGTGTGGATTCAAGCAAAATGTAGATTTTTTTTCTTTTTAAAGTACGGTACTGTACAAGGATGCAGAGACCAGCACTGCATTTGAATGCTTCACTTCCCTAACCATAAAGCCGGGTGAGCTAGGGTGCCCTGGGCATGAACCTAACATACTGGACATTTTGTACCCTTTAACACAATGCCAGCTTCTTTACATACTGTACATGTGCAGTATACTGTATACTGGCTCCAAACACAATCACAGATTAAGATTCGATAAGGGACAACCAAAGAATTTTATATTGATATTAATTTAATAAAAGGGAGAAAGAGAAAAAAGTTGACTCTAGTGTGCTTCTGTTGCAAATTTATTTATTTATATATTTATTTTTTACTTCTTGATTTCACTCAAGAAGATCTAATTTCACTGGAGACACTGGCTCAGATTCACTAACACTGCTGAGATACCTAATTAGTAAGTTTTGGAAGATCTGAAGACCATATGAACTCCCGCAAGTGCGATTCACTAAAGGTTCATTACTGAGCTGTGGTGATCGTACGAACTCCATAAATAGTTCTTAAAATGCCGACAGGTGGCGGTGGCGTGTCTCTTCCTGGTCAGTCACTGGGAGTCTGGGACTGATACATTACATTTTACTTTTATCCTCTTTACCAAAAGATTGGCTCGTTAGCCGCTTGGGCGATCGGTCACGTCTCTGTTACGCTGTAGTGGAACCTGTCCCCTACAACTCCCAACTGAGCTCTAGCCGCGCGCCTACCAGCCAATCAGCGTACAGCATGAACATGAACATGAAATGCTAGTGACAGGGGGGAAGGAGGTTCAGGGGAAGAATAAAGGGAGGATTGAAGTGAATATTAGGAGGAGAGAATAGGTTAGGTTAGGTCCTTGTGAAAAAGGTTGTACCCTTCTATGTGGTACTCTGATAAAAAAATTTTGCTCGCCAGATTCATCCAAGTTTCGGTGATTGCTATGACGTCTACAGTACATTCTCGGTACATACAACCGCTCTCAGCAAGTCTATTTTATTTCTAACGCTCCTACTGTTTGTATAGTATACATTTAAACCTACCCTTCCCTGGTCCTGTTTTACCCCTTGTCCTGAGCAACTAATTTTACTTCCCAGGACCTGCTTGTTTTTTGACTCCCACTTTCCCCGACCTCTCTCTACTGGCGAACCCCCCTTCGGAGTGACAATTTCACGCTCCAGGGATGCAGACAACGTCTTTACCCCCTCACGAGACAAGTGTACTCCGTCGCGGCTGTACTGAATATAGTATATATTTTTTTTTACTTTTATCCTCTTCACCACTGATCGGCTCGTTAGCCGCCCGGGCGATCGGTCAAGTCTCTGTCACGCACTGTTGGCAAGTACTGGGCATGCACTGGCTCCTAAATGTAACTGAACCCGCTCCAGTGTTGGTCAAGTCTTGTCTTGAAAGAGCTCACACTCGGTGCCGTCACAACACTCTCTGGTAGATTGTTCCAGGAGTTTACAACCCTCACTCCGAAAAAGTTTGCCCAAACAGTTTTCCGGACTTGCCGCTTCTTCAATCTTGAGCTGTGACCCCTTGTGGGGCGAGCATCCGCCAGCTCCAAGTAAGGACACTCAACTGAGTAGTGCCCTCTGAGATGGTTATACACCTCAACTAGGTCCCCCCTTGCCCATCTGTAGTATAAGCTAGGCAAGTTCAGGCTCTCCAATCTCTCAGGGTAGCTGAGGTGCCGAAGTGCAGGCACCAGTCTGGTGGCCCTCCTTTAAACATTTTCAACTAACTGACAGTCCCTAGCATATCTTGGGGACCAGACGGGGTGACAGTACTCCAGATGGGGAAGCACTTCACTCCTGAAGATCGTTACGAGGGACGGACCGTCTAGATATCTGAACGACCTTCTTATAAGACCCAATAATTTATTTGCCTGATTTACCTTCTTCTCGCAATGACCCGAGAACTTCAGTTCATTGTCAACATACACACCTAGGTCCTTCTCACATACAGTCTCAACTAGTGCAGTTTCTTCATCCCGTTGGGACATATGATACGACTCCTTACCGTTGGTAAGCCCCAGGCTTGAGGGCGGGCGGGCGGGCGGTCGTGTTGCGTCTCTGTAACAAAGCGTGTTCGGCATTCGGACCTTCGATGTAGAGCGGCAGAAATTGGACAGTGATTACAAAAGATCGTCAAGATCGTCTTAGTGATGTGAAAATGTAAATCGATGGAGGACTTTTAATGCTAGACGCGAGTGTACTTTTGAAAACTCAATTTCCACCGAGTTGGAGGTACAGCCAAGGTCAGAGGCCTATAACCAAGCTGACTGTGAAGAGCTGCAGAAGGACCTCTGTGAGCTCCAAGAATGGTCGAAGAAATGGCTGCTGAGATTCAGTGTCACGAAGTGTAAGGGGATGCACTTGGGGCGTACCAACGGTAAGGAGGCATATCATATGTCCGAACGGGATGAAGAATCTGCACTATTTGAGACTGAATGTGAGAAGGACCTAGGTGTGTATGTTGACAATGAGCTGAAGTTCTCGGGCCATTGCTAGAAGAAGGTAAATCGGGCAAATAAATTATTAGGTCTTATAAGAAGGTCGTTCAGGTGTCTAGACGGTCAGTTCCTCGTAACGATCTTCAAGAGTGAAGTGCTCCCCCATCTGGTCCCCGAGATATGCTAGGGACTGCCAGTTGATGGAAAATGTTCAAAGGAGGGCCACCAGACTGGTGCCTGTGCTTCGGCACCTCAACTACCCAGAGAAATTGGAGCGCCTGAACTTGCCTAGCTTATACTGTACTACAGGCGGGCAAGGGGTGATCTAGCTGAGGTGTATAAGCATCTCAGGGCCCAGGGGGCACTACTCAGTCGTGTGTCCTTACTTTGAGCTGGCGGAAGCTCGCCCCACAAGGGGTCAACTCAAGATTGAAGAAGCCGCAGGTCCAGAAACTGTGAGGGCAAACTTTATCGAAGTGAAAGTTGTGAACTCTTGGAACAATTTGCCAGAAAGTGTTGTGACGACACCGAGCGTAAGCTCTTTCAAGACCAGACTTGACCAATACTGGAGCAGTTCAGGTACATTCCTTCAAACAAAATAAAGTAACCCAAACTAAAAAACTAAAAAAAAAAACACGCACACATCATAATTTATGACCAAACCTAACATATAAGTGTTAAGGGGAGATATATATATATATATATATATATATATATATATATATATATATATATATATATATATATATATATATATATATATATATTTATCTGGTGTTTGTGATGTACTGTACTGATGTTTGTTTTGAATGTAATGTTTCACCCGGTGTTGGTTACCCTAGTTTCTGGGGTAACCGTCGGTTGGCGTACAGCAAGCAAGTCAGGTGAAGAGCATAAAAAAAAGTAATGATCAGCCGAGAATATTTTACAGTTTCGAATATATTATATCTTAATACAGTTTGACAACCCTTTATCCGAAATTCCGAAAACCGAAAAGCTCTGAAAACCGAAAAAAAAAACATTTGTGGAGCAATTTTTTTTTTAATTGGTATTAGCCCACCCGGGCACAGTTCACTGACCCACATCGGGGCCTGGGGGGTGAAAATGTAATAGTAATATTAATAATAATTATAATAATACAGGTAAGAATAATAATAATAATAATGATAATACAGTAATAATAATAATTATTCATTGTAAATAAAAATTTTAATAAAAAATACACAAAAATAAAATAAGAATGATAATAATAATAATAATAATAATAATAATAATAATAATAATAATAATAATAATAATAATAATAATAATAATAATAACAACAACAATAATACTGTAATAATGAAATAATAATAATAATAATAATAAAGAAATACAAGAATGAAAAAAAAAGATCAAGTGAGAAACATGACCTAGACCTATGAATTATTATTATTATTATTATTATTATTATTATTATTATATATTTAGCCCCCAGGCCCCAATGTGGGTCAGTGAGTGACCTGTGCCCGGGTGGGCTGATCCCTGTTTAAAAAAAAAAAAAAAAAACTAACCATTCTGAAATCCGAAAAATTCCAAAAACCGAAATGCCTCTGGCCCCAAGGATTTCGGATAAGGGATTGTCAACCTGTATATCAAAATTTGGGGGTTAAAGAGAATTTTATATTCATCGGGACTGCAAGTCCACTAAGCAAACATAGATATATATTGTAAAATTTACTAGTTATATTATTTATATCCTAATTACCATAGACTAGATACTTATGGCCAGTGCTTGAGTTGTAAAATATTAACAAGTAGAACTGTCAGAATGGATAATGACGGGAGGGAGGAATGGCGTGGAGGATGTGAAACATTTGCTTATTACAGCGCTTCAACAACGAAGTTGTAGTGGAATTCTCCCCTACAAACGCTGTTTGTCGCTGCCTAGCCGACCCCACCAATTCCCCAGTGTACGCCTCGTGGTCTAGGTCAACCAGCGCCGCCATACACCACGGAGCTGGGTTCAACTGCTAAGCCACGCCTACCCCCTGCTATTTAAGACCTGACCTCGTGGTGATCGCTCTCTCTCTACCTACAGCCACAGCCAGCAACACCTCCTCCTCCGCCGCTGCCCGGCGGGCCTCGCTCCTCCGCCTGCCTGGCGGTCCACGCTCCTCCTCCGCCTGCCTGGCGGTCCTCTCTCCCGCTGGCGAGCATGGCGACCCACAAGCTGTCCTTCTCTGAGCGTCCTCACCAACCAGCTCTCTCTACATCACGCTTGTAACCATGCTGCCTTCCCAGCACCAAGCTGCATTGTACATCCAATACAACATGTATATAGAGAGCACATTGTGAGTTTCCTTTCTCCATTCCATCCTGAGTGTGAACCAAACATCTCATACCCCACAAAGTCTATAATATTCCAGTCCACAGTAATAATTCTCAAGAAATTCAATCTCAAAGCTAAAACTACAATTATATTATACCTGAGCTTCATAAAATAACTCCAAAACTGATATTTCAGACAATGATTCGCTAACACTGCTGAGAATCTCAGCAGTTAGTGAATCAGTCTGAAATATCGGCCTGAGACACGAAGTTAGTAAGGTTTGTACCGTAGTTGTACGATGGATATTTCTTGTAACTGCAAAGTGAATGTTTCTTATTTACGTATACTGTAGGTTCAGTGTAATTCTATTTTATGAACATCACTGCGCATCCAATGAATCAATTGTTGATAATTTCGATTAGCTTATCAACTCTGATAAAAGTTATCGCGCGCGGGGTGAAGGACACGCAGACACCTCATCCTGTCCATTATGTTAAGGTTTGTACCGTAGTTGTACGATGGATATTTCTTGTAACTGCAAAGTGAACGTTTCTTATTTACGTATACTGTAGGTTCAGTGTAATTCTATTTTATGAACATCACTGCGCATCCAATGAATCAATTGTTGATAATTTCGATTAGCTTATCAACTCTGATAAAAGTTATCGCGCGCGGGGTGAAGGACACGCAGACACCTCATCCTGTCCATTATGTTACTTCGTAATTAATATTCTTTCATAAAGGTGGAACTGATATAGATAAAATCACACAGGCGTGGTTTTGTCAAGATGCATCTTCTCTGCGTTACCATTGTTTAAGGGTAATTCTATAAGAATTAACAATCACAATCTCTGTAGAGACTGATACTATTAAATCAAGGAGCATTGAGTACTAACGAAACACGTAACTAATAGCCTTCAGTAGACTCACCTTTATGTGTGAAAAGAAAGAGGTGAACAACGTAGCTTAAGAGGAGCGTGGCTCCTAAATAAGAGACTTCCTGCCACATAATACCTCCACCGCTCCTGCCTCCCACACTGGTTCTGGCTCACAACTCACGCTCACTGACTCGTGTCCCTGACCTTCATGCCTCACGCAGTTGTCTATTAGCCGAATATTATCCGAGGACTGACGAGAATCTACGTTGATGACAACTCTCCTCTACGAACACCGGAGCCAGTCTACAACCCTGTTGAGTCATGAAAACCAGGGTCTATAGGCCTTGGTAACAACAATACATTTACAGAGACGTGACCGATCGCCCGGGCGGCTAACAAGCCGATCAGTGGCGAAGAGGATAAAAGTAAAAAAAGTAAAAAGTAATACATAATTAACATACCAAAGAACAGCATTAATTTTGGCAAACTTCATAATGCCCGCCCACTATCTCTACGTAATCCGCCAACCCAACACCAGCACGGGTGGGTGATTTGTATGTGAGCACCGAGCAACAGCAGGCCCTCCACCCGGGTGATATTTGTCAAGTTGTCAACTTATATGGGCAGTCGGATGTTCTATTACGCACTCCTGGATAACGTGAACGTGGTCCAATGTTGGTCCGGAGTCAAAAGACTTCACTCTTAGTATTTTCACAACATTCTCTACCAAGCTCAAAACTCTACTTCAAGGAAATTACCTCTGACAATTTTTTGTGCTGTACTTTATTCTCTTCGCCACTGCAGCATGTTAGCTGCTTGGGCGGTTGGTCACGTTTGTTACGCAATGTATCCGATTCTGATCCTGCGCCCAACACTGCTAAATTATTTCAAGAGTTCACAACTCTCACTCCCCCCAAAATTTGCCTGATAATTTTCTGAACTTGTGGCTCATTACTGTTGGTGTATGCCTGAATTATTGCCTGCACTGACTTTATACATGTATATGCTTAATCAGTAAGGACTTGTATAATGACTTTACTGAATATCTATCTATCTATTTCAAATGTAAAATATACAGAGTCGACAACGGTCACGGAATTTGCAAAACATATCTGAATCATATCAATCGTTCGCTGTAGCCGATAGTTTTTTCAGATTAATGTTGTAACTGTTGACTCTTGAGCACATGATAACAGTTTTATGACAAGAGGCTGTGGAATGGCTTGATTTGGTTAGGTAATCATGGCAACTAAACGCTCTAGCCTCTATCTCCGTCAACAAAACGATTCTTACTAACCTGAAAATTTATACAATGATACTGTAGTGGATTTCTCCCCTACAAACGCTGTTTGTCGCTGAGTAGCCGACCCCGCGAATTCCCCAGTGTATGCCTCGTGGTCTAGGTCAACCAGCGCCGCCTTACGTAGCGGAGGTCAACTATTAAGCCACGCCTACCTCCGCTATATAAGACCTGACCTCGTGGTGACCTGTCTCTTTCTACTTACCGCCACCAACAAGCAACATCCCTCAACAGCTCCATACACACGCTCCCTCAGAAAGCTCCTCGTCCTACAGGAACTCTGAGCAAGCTTCGCCCGACTTAGTATCTCTTTAACACTGTGCTGTGCAACAATATATATACGAGAAACTCTGTGATTTTCTATTTCTACCTCAATCCTGAGTGTTGGATATATTTCATGTACGTACGTTGTGAGGCCAAATAAGAAACCCTGACAACCTGCCACGACAGTACGCTACAAATGGCGACCCCCGGAGATTCGCACTCACACAGGATGGAGGAGAAACCGATCACGCTCCCAGTCTTCAAGCAACATGGAAGACTGGCTTATCCACACAGAGGCAGCTCTCATCGGCTCTACAGCTACTGTCTCTACACTGCAGGTTAGACACCCTAGAGCAGCACTGCCTCTCTAAGCAGACACCAGCTCCTCTTCCTGCCCCAAGCACCACGTCCTACCGACCCCAGCACACCCGTCCTGCCTCAGACGCCGCCCCCGGCCCAGCAGTACCCCCTGCCGCTCCTCCTGATGCAGTCCCTGCTCCCGACGCGGCCCATGCGCCTGAGTGCGGACCCACACACCCCTCTTTTCTCCCTCAGGTACTCCCTGCTGCTGTCCTGCACCCTGCTGCTGTCGTGGACCCAGCTGCTGTCACGAGCCCTCTTCCGCTTCTGCTGACGCAGCCCCTGCTCCTGACCAAAGGCCCACACACCCCAGCAGGCGCATCTGACGACTCTGTACCTGCCGTGAGGGAAGCACAACATTCATTGCCTCCACACACCCTTTTTCTCTCTCTCTACTCCCACAAATATTGGGTATCTAGACAGTTGTCTCCTCTAGCGGCCGGCTCATCCACGCCCTCGCCGTTCTGGCTCACATGTGGCATGCACCGCCCATTCTGCCTCACATGTGGCATGCACCGCCCATTCTGCCTCACATGTGCCATGCACCCCTGCAGACAACAAGTCTCCTACACCACCTGGAGGGAAGGAGGGAGTATTGTAGTGGATTTCTCCCCTATAAGCGCTGTTTGTCGCTGAGTAGCCGACCCCACGAATTCCCCAGTGTATGCCTCGTGGTCTAGGTCAACCAGCGCCGCCTTACATAGCGGAGGTCAACTATTAAGCCATGCCTACCTCCGCTATATAAGACCTGACCTCGTGGTGACCTGTCTCTTTCTACCTACACCAACCAGCAAGCAACACCACCTCCTCCACTCCTGCCTGGCGATCCTCGCTCCCGCCGACAAGCATGGCGACCCACAAGCTGGTCCTCCTCTGAGCATACTCACCAACCAGCTCTCTCTACATCACGCTTGTAACCACTCTGTCACTTCCCAGCACCAAGCTGCACTGTACATCCAATACAATATGTATACAGAGAGCACATTGTGAGTTTCCTTTCTCCATCCCACCCTGAGTGTGAACCAAACAACCTGTACCCCACAATACATACTTCCGTAATGATTTTGAATACAGTATACAAGGGACACAACAATACAACGGTACCTTTTAATGTTACAGGGCAGTAATACCTGGTGGTTTCAGTACAGTACAATTATTATACTTGGTGATGTTACAGTAAATTATACCTGGTGATGCAGGGACGGATCCAGGAATATCAGAAGGGGGGAGGGGGTCCAAGAAGTTGTGGATGAGAGAACATGGGGAGCACAGTGAGCCCACCCAGCTGGGAATTTTTTTTTTTGGGGGGGCGGGTGGGAGTTACTGTAAAGCCCCCCCCCACCCCCTGAAAAAATAAGAAAGCTCACCAGTGGAATGGGTATTTTGAGGCCATGTGCACGTGATATTAAGAGATCTTCTGAGGTCATTAGTAATTCTTACTTTACAAAAACGCCTGAGAAGAATACTGCATTAAAGAAAAAGTATTGACATTTTCTGATGAAAAGGGTGGGGGGATCTACCCCTGTGGTTGTACAGTACAATTATACCTGGTGATGTTACATTAAATACAACTGATATATAACTATTGATACTATAATGGCATTTTCATAATAAAAAAACGATAGTGACATTTAGCAATGATGAAAAAGTTGTTTTGTCGATTTTTTTCACTGAAGTCCTATAGGTTGGATGTGAGGTACTGTAGTGGATACCCTCCCCTACAACTGCCGATTTGTCAACCCGCGGGGAGTTCCACAGACCAAGCTTCGCTTTTGGACTGATTGGCCAGTTACCGCCTTTCACCTCAGCCAATCAGCAGCGCCGCTCACTTTCGGCAGAATCGTATAAATACCCCCAGCCTCGCCGTGAAGAGGATTACCAATATATACGAAATAAAAACCAAGAGACTCAAAGGACACGGAGGGCCCCCCTCCCCAAACACCACAATCTACCTTAGCTTAGATTAGCTTGGCTTCCCTTCCCTTGCTGTAGTGGACATGAAATGCTGGTGTCATGGTCACAATGACTGCTGGTCTGTTTTAAAATCTGTTGATTCTTATTATACTTCACGCCCGCAAAACATGTGGATAACTGGTTAGTTATCCCTAAGAAGAAACGCATTTTGCACCAGTTTCCTCGGAGGCGTGGGTTCGGATCCCACCGCTGCCACTATTGTAAGCGCAGCGGATCTACTACTACTGAACCACCGAGCCCACCATTAAGGGCGGGGATTTTCTTCCTCCCTTATTCTTATCTCACACTTCTCTCTGTCTTATTTCCTTCATTGGTTCTGTCTACATATTTCAATTCATGGTTACTTCATTTCACCTCAGTATTCACCTTTATTTTTTGTCCAAGTGACCTTGATACCAGAATTACAGTACCCATGTGCCTAACCCTAGTCATGCTACCAAAAGAACTGAGGTTATGAAGTAACCATGAACTGAAATATGTAGACAGAACCAATGAAGGAAATAAGACAGAGAGAAGTGTGAGATAAGAATAAGGGAGGAAGAAAATCCGGTGGTTCAGTAGTAGTAGATCCTCCGCGCTTACACTGGCATGGCAGACTTAACCTCGTCCCCACATGGTGTACAACCCACCTGCTGTCAATCTCCCTCTTTATTTCCCACTTCCTAACCTTTACCTTCCTCCTACACCGTCTTCCACCTTCCTGAGCCAATGGCTCTCTTCTCTCCATCCCATCGGATCGAATCGGAAGAGGATTCTACTCAACGCTCTCAAACAGACAAGACCTCTCAACAAGCTCCTCACCACACAGCAACTCCCTAGCACTGAATTGTACATATAATATATATATATACAGTATATATATATATATATATATATATATATATATATATATATATATATATATATATATATATATATATACAGATAGACCCCGACTTACGACGGGGTTAGGGACCCAAATCCAGGTCGTAAGTCCGACATGGTCGTAAGTCCGACATAGATAAAAAAAAAAAAAAAAAAAAAATTTAATAAATAATCTACAATGAAATACAGTACAGTAAAAGTAATGAATAATGAGGAATGGATACAGTACAGTGAAAGTAATAAATAATAAGGAATGGTTACAGTGTGACTGAGCACTTACCTTTAATGTAGTCAGCTGAATGCACATGGGGCCCCCATAATTTTCTAATTATACATGGAGACTACATTAACTGGAAACGTTTCGGTATAGAAAATGCGTGTCATTTGAAATTTTTTTTTAATAAAAAATCTGCGGCGGTCGTAAGTCCCGACGGTCGTAAGTCATAGCAGTCGTAAGTCGGGGTCTGTCTGTATATATATATAGAAAAAGCCATAGTGAGTTTCCCTTCTCACCTCTGTCCTTAGAGCGACATCTCCTACATGTACGTATGTGTGTGAGCCTAACAGAGAGAAATTTGACAACTGGCCATACAGTATATACTACGCTACAGTACTACCGCCTGGAAAGGTATTGGAAGCATTTTGTGTTGTCTAATGGTATACCCTGCTGCCATATGGCATCACGAAAATTATGACCAAGTCCCAGGTTGCTGATCTGACTTTCTGTCTCATTTACACACAAATGCAGGGTTTCAATTGTTTCTCTTACTTTGACAACACAACATACATGTATCGTTTCACTCTTGATTTTTTCATTTTTGTATTTATTTATGGTTCTTTATTATTATTATTGTTAATAATAATAATAATAATAATAATAATAATAAAATAATAATAATAATAATAATAATAATAATAATACAGTATTATTATTGTTAAGAATAATAATAATAATATTATTATTATTATTATATTTTCACCCCCCAAGCCTTGATGTGGGTCAGTGACCTGTGCCCAGGTGGGCTAATGCCTATTAAAAAAAAAACTACCACTTCCGTTCTCCGACATGGTAACCATTCGGTAAATTAAACAAAAGCTGCCTCTTCCCTTTCCCCCGACCCCACGCACAAAATGTCACTTCCCATACAGACATAAGGTGCCTCTTCCAACATGCACACACACACACACATACATGAGCTGTTTTTAACATACACATGTTACATGTGTATGTCAATGATGGTAATTTCAGAGGTTTTCTCTGGAGTCAATGGGAGTCATCCAATAATGTTAGGTAATAAATTGTATGGGATTAGGTGCACCTCATAATATTTAGCAATTTTTGGATTAAGGATTATCGCTATCATTATTCTCGGCAATTTTTTTTTTTCTAATTTATGTACTATCTTACATTTGGCCTCACTTTTCTCTTTGGGAAGGTACACTCAACACACATACACATCACAGTCCTGTCACTTGCCAATTAAGGAATATTTCATAATTTATATATTATTAAAAATTTACCTACTTAGCACTTTTATATATGAGAAACTAGTCTGATCTACACTAGTGTCCAGTCATGTTTTTTTTTGTCTCCTTAAGGGGCATGTGTCATAGATGAAAATTGATTAGCTTTGTCTGAACTTATCATTAGAAACAAAAAAAATAAACAATATATAATTATGTCCTCTACAATAAATTGACCAAGAAATGTTTCAAAGTAAATATCTTTTTCAGGGTACTGTACAGTACTGTACTTAATGTTTTATGTATGCTTCAACAGTTTCCATGAAACAGTGGTAAATGTTAGCTGTCTTTCGTCATCACAGTTTAAGTCACATAACACTCAAACAAAGTTGAAAAGCTTGTGTTAGATATACAAAGATGATATTTGCAATCAGAAATCATGTACAGTATATTCAAGAATATACACTTATGACATCACTGCACATTAATTGGAATAAGGAGTTACCTGACAAAGAAATCCCCCAAACAGCAGAAGAATTTCTGAAATTTGCACGAAATCATCATGCGTACCCGTGACAAGAGGGGTACCACAGGGTAGCGTACTTGTTACCGCCCTTGAGAAGAACCAGGAGATATTTAAGTTTCAGCGGTTACTGAGTGGTGAAGGTAGCGAGTAGAGGTGCTTGGCATGTGTTTACAGAAAGGAGTTGCTGGAATTTGCTGATCTGTTAATAAGAACAAGACGGCGCCTGGTGCCTCAGTGGTTTCCTTTGCTGTGAGGGTCAGTAAACGCTTTGGATCCATACAGGGAACGCGCCTATCTCTCCTTTAGACCCTAACACGTAAGTCTGTTTACGGAACATTAGTGCATACATGAGATCCCACCATTGTATTAGTGTGATATCAAAATGTTGTTTGCTTACGTGTAATAATTGTTGTTGACAATATCCTACTGGAGTTGTATTATTGTGATACCAAAATGATGTTTACTTGCGTGTAATAATTGTTGTTACCAGGTTTTGACCGAATTATATTCTTTGTGTCCATGTGCTGGGTCTCCTTATCCTGTGATTGCATGATTGCCTTAAGGGTGATTACAGCACTAGACCCATTGATGTTTGTTTATTTCAGAAATGACATGCCAGAAGCTGTACACTTATTCATAAAAATGTTTGTGGAAAATGCCAAATTATTCAGGGAAATTAAGAACCAAATAGACTGTGAAGAGCTACAGAAAGATTTCTATCAGCTTCAAGAGTGGTCAAAGAAATGGCTGTTAAGATTCAATGTCATGAAGTGTAAAAGATGCACCTAGGTTGTATTGACGGTAAGGAGGCATATCACATGACCCAATGGGATGTAGAAACAGTATTGATAGAGACTGAATGTAAAAGAACCTGGGTGTGTATGTTGACAGTGAACTGAAGCTCTCAGGCCATTGTAAGAAGGTGAATCAAGCAACTAAGCTGGTAGGTCTTATAAGCAAGGACATTCAGATAATTAGAAAGTCCTTCATAACACTCTTCAAAAGTGAGGTGCTTACCCGTCTGGAGTAGTGTCAGTCTGTTACCCAGTCTGGTCTCTGAGATATGCTAGAAGCTGTCAGTTGATCAAAAATGTCTAAAGAAGGGCCACCAGACTGGTGCTTGCACTATGAGCTACGGTTCCTCAATTACCCAGAGATTATAACGCCTGTAACTACAGTACCTAGCTTATACTATAGCCCGGCAAGGGGTAACTTAATTGATGTTTGTAAATATCTCAAGTGTCACAACTCAAGGTTGAAGAAGCCACAAGTCCATAAAATTGTTAGGGCAAACTTTTTCACGTGAAAACTGTAAACTCTAGGAAAAATCTGCTAGAGTGTTGTGACGGCACCAAGTGTGAGTTTTTTCAAGACCAGACTTGACCAACGCTGGCGCAGGTACAGGTACATTCTGGAGACAGTACATGCCCAGTACTTGCCAACAGTGCATAACAGAAATGTGACTGACCAGCCAAGCGACTAATGAGACGATCGCTGGCGAAGAGAATAAAAGAAAAATTTGGTGAGTACCGGGCAATTATCTTTTGCAAAGTGATGTGCTGGAGTGGATTCCCCCCTTACTAATTTTACAGGGCGAAAGTTGTAACAGTCTAATTCCTAACAAACCATTCTTCACTATTTGCACTTTAAGGAATGTTAGCAGATGGTAATGTACAATAAAGGTCCAATGCCTTGTAAAGTACAGCTGATCTGCTCAGTGATATGTTTCTGAATTTGGTTTACAACCTTAAACTTGTACATTAAATATTTTTGCTACTCTGATTAAGTGTAAATTTTGCTTAGCCATTCCTTTTATTTTGTCACCTATAGAAGCTGCTACAATTACACTGACTCTTATTGAGTCTCAAATTTTTTGTATGGTATAAATTACTAACTTATTCAAGCCCAATCCCTGCTTCCTTACCATGATTTCAGTTTATCTAAAATTTCTCTTGGACTAAGGTCATTACTAAGTGCTTAATACTCTTCTTCACACTAACATTACCATATTTTTGGCATAATTTTAAATAAAAACAAATGAATGCAATGGGAAAAAATTAGTTATTAATATCAGTAGGAACAAAAAACAACCACTCAAGTCCACAGGTAACTGAACCATAACTCGCCAGGTTTAAACACATTTCGGCTATGTTTAGTTTTAGTTTGATTTGTCAAACTGCAACTATGTGGGCCAAACCACCACATCACCTGGGGTCTGGTAGGATATTCATACCACGTCTTAAGAAATTCACATCACCTGAAAATGCATTATACTGGCTGTTACTTTGATGATACAGAAATTATGATCACCAAGATGCTACATGGATGAAATTTGAACCAGATTCAGTACTGTACCAGATACAGTAGTTGCTAAATATCTGGTACATCCCAGTTTGAACTGTACTTCTTTTATTGGCAAACCAGGTAAATGACTAAAAATTTAATACTGTACTACTCATTCTAATATTATCACAAAAAAACTATTTCATTGAAGTGCAAACAACATTTGTGAATTCAAAATTCTTTCATTTTTTTCCTCGGTACAACCTCTTCATATCTAAATAAACTTGATTCCTGGCTATTGCCCTCACAGCAGCGACTCTTTTTGGAGGATTTCCAATACTGTACTATATTCAGATATCCTTCCATAGTGTTTGCAAGGATTCCTTTATTAATTCATTTGAACATACAAATCACTATCCCCCTTCATACCATACAGTTGATCTCAAATGAAGGAGATTTGATACAACAGTTGCCCTTTAGGAATTAGGTTTCAGTAACCCTTTCCCCCTGATTGTCGCATATTATAATTTTATTATGACTACTGAGACGAGATTAACAAGCTTAGGGAAACCTCTGGGAGACAAAGGGTTAAATCTGAGTCTAACCAATCACCAACAAACAAGCCGAGAAAAACTGAGTACAGTACTGTATGATCTTGAGTTCAGGTCATTCCAACCTTTCTAATTCAGTTACTTATCACATACCACTGAGTGTAGACGTCTGATTGGCTAAATGTCATGTCCCTATTGTGTTATGTCAGGGACTAGTGGCAGGACTAAAGCTATCCTTGGTGTTATCAACTAATTAAGACAACTATTCTTATACATTGTATCTGTTGTTTCATAAGGTTTGTTGACTTTGTTTACAAATCTTTTAGATCCTAGGCTAGCATTCATTAATACAAAGAAAAATATGAAGAAAAAAATATACTAAAATTCCAATTCCTGTCACCTAATGATCCTCAAGTATTTACATGCCAGATACTGCCATGTGTCCATAGAATTTTGTCCACAACTGTACTTCTAAACAATTAATAAATCAACCCTGGGTAATATCAAGGAGTATATCCAATTACAGTACTGATAACCCCCAGAATGTAGCACAGTACAGGTAGTCCCCGACTTACGACGGACTCGACTTACGTCCACCCGCACTTACGACCGCCTCAGTTGTACCAAAATGTGGTCAAATTATGTATTTTTGAGTCCCAAAGTCAGTACACAGACAAAATTTTCATCTGTAATTCACTTTAAAATGGCTGGCAAGCTTAAAAGTGAGTGTTTTGTGGTGCTAAGAAGATAAAGAGAACCAAATTTTTTATTTTCTATGCGTTATTTAAGCATTTCCGACTTACGACCTGGATGTCAGTCCCTAAGCCTGTCGTAAGTCGGGGAGTACCTGTATTCCAATAGCCATCTAAATACAAGCTGCACAAGAAGAGGGATTTCAGGATTAATCCTCCACTTCTGAAGTAACATTGTTTGAATGTTTTATTTATCAGACTGGCAGCCAAGAAGAGAATTTGTAATAGCCGAAACAGATTTTTACACTGTTTTAGTTTTACAGTAATACATGGACGTTTTGTCCTTTCTCTTGTGTAATAATGTTGTAAGTAAAATGAACTCTCAATTTATAATGACGCTTAATCCTTTGCTTTAAAAGAAATACTCATGTACTCTTCAACAAAATCAAGAGAAATAATGTATGGCAAATTTGCTTCCAGGAACAGCTGTAACAAATATCTGGCAACCAGAGGTAAATAATATTAAAATTTTTGTACCACTAAACCTGAAAAAGTTTATTGGTACAGTACTTCCAAATGTAACAGCAGAAATAATTTGCATTAAGTTGGACTTCCAACAATTATTCTGATGGTTTCTTCCACTTCATTTTCTTATGCGTGTTTGTTCTGTCGTTGTGAGTGTCCTGGATATTGTCCATGTTATCACCCGTGAAAATGCCCATATCCTGTCTATGGTTGCTGCCTTTGCCTGGGTTATTCCCCCTAAAGTTTCCTCTTCCTTGATTTCGGTCTTTGTCATTCCCCCTAAAGTTTCCCCTTCCTTGACTTTGGCCTCGGTCATTCCCTCTGAAGTTTCCTCTTCCTTGACTTTGGCCTCGGTCATTCCCTCTGAAGTTTCCTCTTCCTTGACTTCGGCCTCGGTCCTTCCCCCTAAAGTTTCCCCTTCCTTGATTTCGGCCTCGGCCATCCCCTCTAAAGTTTGCTCTTCTTTGGCCTCTGCCTCGGTCACTAAAACTCCCCCTGTCATGGTTGCTGCCATTACCTCGATCACTGTCTCCACCTACTCTTATTTGTTGGAATTGATCATCCCCCTCTCTTTTATATTTGCAACCTTTGACATAACTCCTTTCACTTGCATCATCTTCAAGATCTCTCTTGGTGCCTGTGTCATAGTCATCAAGATGGTCACTTTTCCTTTTACTGCTTTGATAAAACACTGTGGCCATTTCCTCTGCAGCCACATCAGTATCCATTTGGGTGCCTGTCTCTGGCTGTGGAGCCCTGAGGAGGAACAGTGAGATAATTTAGAGGTTTCTTGCACATACAGTACTATAAAATACAGTAGAACCTTAAACATCTGGAAATCAATACTATGTAAGTCTCAGAAACCCAGATTATCTGAAGAAATAATCATTATGAAAATTCACTTGACAATGCAAGATTAAAAGAATAGTAAGAGGACAATAAATGTTTAATAAATGATGATCAATAAATTCACAAAGTGCCTCCAAAGAGAGTGGTAGATCAGCGGACAAAATTCCATAAGGCTACAGTGTTTTTAATGTGCAGACAGTGATACTACCGAATTCTTGAACCTCTTGCAGGAGAAAATGGAGCCATATTTCTAAGTAAGTAAACTCGATTTTCCTGGTACTCAATGATATTTTTACAGTATTAGTTATGTTAATTATTATCCACATATAAATATCTTTAAAAAAATCATCTGAACTTGCATGCACGAGAGGGCTAAAGAAGTTTGGTAATGCCACATAGGATGGTTGGTTGCAGCAGGTTGGGGGACATTACTTTTGTCCTAGATTGTGCCACGGCACTGCATGATTTCTAAACAGCAATGTTATTATATATGAGCCACCACATCACTTCCACTTTGTAGTTGACACACACATATGAGCCCCAATATGAAAAACATAATGAGTTCTCCATACAGATAAAAAAAAAGAGCTCCAGAAAACCCATATGATAGAAATTTATGCAAATTATATGTCAAAAGAATATAAAAGATTATTAAAATTTTCAAGTCATAGAAATAAATTACCTGTGGGCTGAAACTAGCATTAACAGAATGGAAGGCATGGGAATTAAACTGGTTGGGGTTTCAGAATGGTTGAGAGGACTGAGGATGTGAATTATGAACAGTGGAATAGCCCAAAAAAGGTGGTCTGATAAGGTGAGGAAATATGTGGAGAAAGCCTGAGGTTAAGATGACAAGAGGTTATACTGAAGTTATATAACAGATGTGTATGGCATAAGGAGACAACATATATCATAAGGGAGAAGGTAGAGGGAGTACTGCATATGGAATAAAAAAGACAAAAGAAACACATATTGAGGAGTCCTGGAGGCCCTCCCACATGAGAGTTTTCTGATGGTCTGAGGTACTGGAGATAAAGATAAAAGGTAGAGAAATACTGTAAAAGGATTGATAACTTACTTTATGACTTTGTAAATGCCTGTTAATTTATCATCATTTATTTTCTCAATGTCTGGATCCATCCCTCCAAAGGATAATCGGCAAGGCAAGAACTCCATGCAGTCGAAGTATGAGTTCAACATCACAATGCGGTCTCTGTAACATTAACATAACTGAAATTTTTTTCACCAACAAAAATATTTAACTTGGGTACATCCTTCATTCCATCCCTACCATTCACTTTTGAAGTAACTCTTTTAGCCACTTTGTGATCTCATTCTCACAATACAGTGGTCCCTCGGTTAACGAACGCCTCGGTTAACGAATTACCTTCCATTAGAATCTTCATTTCGGTTAACGAACAAAAATTCGGTTAACGAAATTTTTACGAAAATGTTTCGACATGCTTTGGCTTGCTCACCAGCTGGGAGATTAGTCCGCCAATACTGAAATCGGTTCTAGGGATTACATTCGTTAAAATTGGAGTAAATATCAAGAAGGTTGTACTAATCAATAATTTTTCAAGTTTTATATTAAAATTTTTAGTCATTTTAACACTTACGCCGTATTTAACATAATTGCAGTACAGGGAACTAGTTTCTGGTGCGCCAATCAGCCATTTCAATTAATCCCATATGTTCTGTTGTTCAGTTTAAGCGTTTCCCGCTTTACGCGGGCCTCCGTGGGTTCAATTGACCGCCAGTTAGTTACATCATACACAACGCACGCACGCATGCACACACACACACACACACACACACACACACACACACACACACACACACACACACACACACACACACACACACATATATATATATATATATATATATATATATATATATATATATATATACTGTATACACACACAGTATTGTGGGGGCGGAGGGAGGGATTCAAAAGTACTCCTAACAAAAAAAAATAAATAAATGAACTCAAATTGTGAATAGAGAACATCCAATGAGAAGACTACCAGAAACTAGTTCCCAAACAGACTTGATAATTACAGTTCTTTGCTCAATTTCTGAGTAAATATTTAGATTGTGAAGCAGACCAATCTTACCTGCACCTGTCCCGTCATTTATTATGCACCTGAGATTCCACTAAGGCTTATCATGGCCCAACTCCTAAAATAACTTTACACCATATGCCATAATTCTCTAAGGTAAGAAGTGAACATTTTAATTACCAGTCATCCAACAGGCCCAAATTAGATTGTACTGTGCCAAGGATTCAAATTATTTTTCAAGAGACATTATGATCAGAAATGAATGTACAGTATAAATCCACACAAAAATGGATAGAGAGAAAGTACTACCAGGTCCCCACTACATGACATGAGATAAATATATTGAACAGTGTTAATTCTTAGCCAAATGAAACATAGTGACAGTAGGAAAACCTGTGGATATAACACCACTGTGAGTTTGGGCAGCAACATCTGAGACTGTGACACTGGACTAGGCCTAAGCAACACTACAGTAATCTTGGCAGTGATTCTCAGTGGCAGTCTCAACTCATTCCATCAAGCCTAAAATAAGTGGAACAATGCCCTAACACGGGTGGGCAAAGTGCGGCCCGCGGGCCACATTTGGCCCGCCAAATTATTTCTGTGGCCCGCCATTGCATTTGGCAATCAGAAAAAAAATTCTTATTAATTACAGAAAGGACAATTTTGGAAGTTGGGTGGACATAGCAGCAATACTGGCTCGTCGCTGTTAACCTGTGGCCCGCGAAGTGTGCCACCATTCATGAAGTGGCCCTCCATCAAAAATAATTGCCCACCCCTGCCCTAACAAAATATCTATCCACAATCTTTTCTGACAGTGATTTCTTATTATGTAAAGTCCAATTAAAAATACATAATTTTTACAAAAGGGTAAATTATTACTGTTCTCATACTGTACTTACAGATCATTCTCCAAACACTGTACAGTACTGTATTTATTAGTCTCTATTTGGTAACTTCTCCTAAAAAATTTTTGCTTTATTCTTGCTCTCTAATGTACTAGAGCAAGACAAAATAAAAAAATAAATAAATAAATTAAATAATTATAATAATAAGAGCAGAAAATTTCCATTGGAGAAAGCTAAGTATATTGCAAAGTTAGTAAAATAATACAGTAATTATGCCGAGGCAGCTTTTGATTGTGGACACTGCAAGAATATGAAGGCTTGAAACTTAAAGGCAGATACAGTACAGGTTGCTCTCATTCATGCTGAAGGTTGTGTTCCCAGAAAAGACTACCATAAACAAATGATTGCAGAACTTAGTGGTACCAACTTTTGAGTCTAGTCTTCAATCAAAACGACTAAATCTATTTCCATTTTTCTAACTGGGTTCCTACTCTTGTCATCTTCTAGGCTGAAAATGTAGTACCCTATACAGGGTAGTACATTGTTTCATGGTACTGTACAGCATTCCTACATTTGTCTCTATTCCTCTAGATAACTAGATTCTTGACTCCTTCACTGCTAAGTCATGCACCTGCTTTACCATTTTCAAGACTTTTCAATATTTACCATAGTTTCTTTTATTAACATTTTAGGTTTTTTCAGTGGTTCTTTATTTGCAGACTAACTTGAAGAATACTTTAGGGGAGACTCTCAATGTAAAAAAGATGAAATCAAGTAAATGCGTAGAATAAAAGTTTATATAAATCAAACTCCATGTGCATACTGGCACAAACAAAATCTGGGTTGTAAAAAGTCAACTGTATTAGTACAATTACAGTACTTGCAAACCCAGCGTAAACAAGGGCAACCTGTAGGCTTAATAAACACAAGCACAACCTAAACATGAGGACCATCTGTCTAATGAAAAAGTACTGTACACATTATCACAAAAATAGTTTGACAGTGTTTGATACACCCTTCATGTAGAATGAAACAGTGCTGTCAAATATTTACAGATCATTAGCTACATTGTAGGAAAGTATATCATGTAGAGTACTAAAATGAACAGTAAAAATTTCACATATGTACGGTTTATCCCATTAATGTACTTTCAACTTACGCTCCATCAAGCAGTGATGATAATTGGTTCTGGTACAGGTGTTGACGCTCTTCATTTTCTTCTTGAAGCTGTGCCTTTTCTTTGCTCTTTTTCATAAACTGAAACAAAAAAGATGTTTTATGATCAATTTAAGGTTTTTCCAGTAACTCACATGTTCCCAACCTTCCTTACTAAGTTTATATCATCCAGAGTGTATCACAAACACACACTCTTACACCAAATACATCCACACAAAACAATAAAACACACAAGGAAACTACTGTAATGATACTATACATTATTTTGTATAGTTCAGCCTTAACCTTACCTTACCTTATTAACCTAATGGCCACCCACTAGAGGTGACCATGCTGAGGGAAGGAGGCCAGTGGCCAGTGTGGGATCCTTCCATTGTTCCTGACAATTTTGTCAAGGGCTATTTTGAAGCCCAGTACTGTTCTTGATTCCACAGCTTGGGCTGATAGACTGTTCCATAGGTCTACCAGTCTGTGTGAAACAGTATTACCTTATATTTGTTCTGCGTGATAACTTGGTGAGATTGTAGTTGTGTCCTCTTATGTTGGTGGTGCGGGACATCACAAAGAAATATTCTGGGTTCATGCTTCAATAAGAGCCACTCTATTGTACCTTGTCTGAAGGGTTGTTAGTCCTAAGGCCCTCAGTCTCTTTGGATTACTGAGATGACATAATTCCAGAATCATCTTAGTTACCCTGTGTTGCACCTGTTCTTAGGATTTTAGATCTTTTTGGAGGAAGAGTTTCCATGCCTGTACAGTATACAGTAATCCTGATTGGGACATAGCTATCCTTGGGATTTGCACAGTTAAAGGAGCATTTTCCTATCCTTGTATTTGAAGGTATTCCTTATAATTCCCAAATCTCAATTGGCTTTTCTCACTATTTCCTTCCGCTTATCGACAGTATCCAAGAAAGTGTTATTAATAGAATATAGCAGTTGTGAATAGGGGTGTTGTACCCTTTGTGTAGGGTCTTGCATTTCGTAATGTTAAAGAGCATTTGCCAGTCTTGAGACCATTTGAATAGGCCATGCAGGTCTTTCTGCATTGTTGCAACATCATCCTGACTTGCTACCTTCTCATATACTGTATCTTTGTGTCGTCCGCAAACTTGACAATGTGACTTGATGTACAGGTGTTTTCATCATAGGAATTTTTTCTTTACTACAGGTAATTTCGACAATTTTAAGACATATTTATTCTATGACATTTCCCTCGCAAACAACTTATATTTGCTGGGGGGGTCCAGGGAGATGGAACCCCCTTGTTAGGAGGTTAGGTTAGGTCATTTGTGAGTGAAACATCATAGAAGTAAAGTGTCTTAGAATTGTCTGAACTACTGATTGCAAAAATAAAATTCCTATAATTTCCTTGTTGTCCAAAAGTAAAAATTTACCCAGTCATCAAGTATACAGTACTACCCTTTCTTAGATATTCAGGAGGTAAGAAACAAGCTTTCTTCTATAGATTCTTTTCCTAAAATTGCTCCTTCTTTCATTACAAAGGGTAACGGTGGAGCAGGTCGTTAGTACCAGAAAGACTTTATAGAATTGCACCAAATACTATTGGGTGATACTGAATACAAAAATGGAAGTGACAAGGCACAAAACCTATTAGCACCTGACTTAACTTATGTAACCTCACCTGTGCATTTCTTACTCACTATCATACAAACATCTTTCTCTCTAAACAAAAGAACAAATTCAATCGAATATAAATCATAATAAACACGCCCAATGAGATCGTTGTTCATTTCTTGACACATGAAGAAAGACAGCGGATGCTCCCACATAACAGACAATGTGAACCAAAACATGGTCGCCACGGGAGATCCAACAGTGCCATAATTATGGTAAATAATTTATTTCCTTGCCTACAAAGCACATAAAGACTTGATATTACTGCCATATGATCAGTGTTCACAGTGTTTTTACCCCATTATTTCCCTCTTCTTTCATGCCATACCCACTAACAAATAATTTATGATCAACACATAAGTCAAAAAGAAAAACAAATACAAAATGTATTCATATTTTCTTACTCAGTATCATCCAAACACCTGAAAATTTGGTGCAATTCCATAAAACCTTTTTGTGCTAACCGTCTCCTCCGCCTTTATTTTACAAAATTGTATGGTATTTTAAAAAACGAGTAATCACATAAAGCGACCCAAACAAGGTAAAATTTTAGTTTTGGTCATCCCTGTACATGTATTTAGATATCAAACCTAACCTAACCTAGCCACAGAACCAAGGAACCGGGGCACCCCATTTCTGTTTGGGGTTAAATTCCTAAGATTTCCCGGATGACCGAAACTATAATACCCCCAAACATAGCTGGAGCAAATCACTCGGCAATAACCAAATTTTACAATACAGTATAATATGAAGCCTTGAATTGCAAACATCGAATACACATGTATATTTTTCAAGCAAACACACAAAAATCATTTAATATTTTGAATCATGAATAATACTATTAGTACAGTATTACGGAAATAAGAACATAAGAATGGAGGAAACTGCAGCGGGCCTATTGGCAGTCCCATTTACACCCAACCCCTATTGCTCATATATCCATCCAGCCTGTGTTTGAAGCTATCCAGCGTGTTCAAGTTAATGATATTAAAATATTTAGATACTTTCTATATTCGGAAATTACTAGTACAGCTGTCTATCTTTACCTTAAGATCTAAGACTCCCTTAGAAAGCTTTTTCGCTAAAGGTTTCTGCATTTTGAAATAATTCTCTAAGACTTATCACAGCCTCAAGGCGACTCAGGCGACCAGTCTCCCTCACAACACGGCTCATGCTCGGTCTGTTTACATGATATTTCTGAAAAAATACTAATGTCAAGAAGTGCGTCTGACATAAAATAAATTACCGTATATACCCCTCACTATATAATAATAATAATAATAATAATAATAATAATAATAATAATAATCTAAAGTAGTTTGTCACTTCACTGTACCTTCGGAAATCACTCGTTTTTGAGATCCCCCGCTGCCAAAAATAAATATCAACATCAAATAAAATACAAAAAAAACATCGGAAAACACAATGCTTAACTCTAAATCCAACCTAACCTAACCTAACCTAGAATGGGTAAATTTACATTCTCAATCAAAATGGCTCTTGAGTTAAGCAATGTGTTTTTCCGATGGTTTTTATTCGATTTTGATATTGATTGCTGTCGAAAATCACTCGTTTTTAGATACCCCCTCCCAGACTACCAAAAAGGTGATTTCCAATGTGGGGTAAAGGATGTTTGGTTCACACTCAGGATGGAATGGAGAAAGGAAACTCACAATGTGCTCTCTATATACATGTTGTATTGGATGTACAATGCAGCTTGGTGCTGGGAAGGCAGCATGGTTACAAGCGTGATGTAGAGAGAGCTGGTTGGTGAGGGTGCTCAGAGGAGGACCAGCTTGTGGGTCACCATGCTCGCCGGCGGGAGCGAGGGCCGCCAGGCAGCGGCGGAGGAGGTGTTGCTTGCTGTGGCTGTAGGTAGAAAGAGGACAGGTCACCACGAGGTCAGGTCTTAAATAGCGGGGGGTAGGCGTGGCTTAGTAGTTGACCCCCGCTCCGTGATGTATGGCGGCGCTGGTTGACCTAGACCACGAGGCATACACTGGGGAATTGGTGGGGTCGGCTACTCAGCGACAAACAGCGTTTGTAGGGGAGAAATCCACTACACCAACAAAGATTGCAAAAAGTAAAAGTTGGTTTCTGCAATATGTAACCTTCATTTACATCTGAACGTTTCTTAAAAATATTTATGTTCAGTTGATCAGTTTGTCTGAGTTAAGGTCATGTAGATGACCACCATGAGACTGATGGTCTAATTTTTCTTTTACTATTTAATATGAAGATTTTCTCTGCTATTACCTATACATTGTAGTGGATTCCTCCCCTACAAACGCTTGTCGCTGAGTAGCCGACCCCGCGAATTCCCCAGTGTATGCCTCGTGGTCTAGGTCAACCAGCGCCGCCTTACATGACGGAGGTCAACTATTACGCCACACCTACCTCCGCTATGTAAAACCTGACCTCGTGGTGACCTAGCTCTCTTTTGACCTACACCAACCAACACCTCCTCCTCCTCCTCCTGCCTGGCAGTCCTCGCTCCCGCTGGCGAGCATGGTGACCCACAAGCTGGTCCTCCTCTGAGCACCCTCACCAACCAGCTCTCTCTACTCAACGCTTGTAACCATGCTGCCTTCCCAGCACCAAGCTGCATTGTACATCCAATACAACATGTATACAGAGAGCACATTGTGAGTTTCCTTTATCCATCCCATCCCGAGTGTGAACCCAAACATCACGTACCCCACAACGTTACCAAACGTTTTAACAGGTATTCACACCTCTAAATATTTTTTGTATTCCAAATTCCAGACTTTGTCTTACAATTTCACACCTTTGTGTAAAATAAGCATATGAAATTGAAGAATACAGAATAATTTACTTTTATTCAACTTTCCACACATTACGGGAGAATAAAGGAGGAAAAATTGGACAATCAAGCAACTGCCTTAGTGACTGTGTGGTGCGAGTCACGTGTTTTCAAGTGAGTTACATGGTGATTGTAGGAATGATGAAACACTGAACGCTTATTTGTAGACCTATTCTAAACACTTGGGATAACATTAACAAAAGTTCGTGAAAGAAGTACAGTACTGTCCAGTAATCATACTTGTATTTTTTCTATTTTTCATTAAAAAAAATTTATGTTCATAAATTCTGGGTTTTCACTCGTAAATTGTGACCTGCCTGTTTGATTTACATTTTCAGTGTCGAGCATCTACTGTACAATTTTTAGATAAATAACAAGAAAGTTGAGTGGGTGAAGTCATAACTGTCAATTCAATAGCTTTGCACTTTCTGGGGTACTAACATGTCTGAATAAAACAAAAAACCCAAACAATAAATCTGAGTAACTATGATCTATTTTCAAGACATGGAAGCTCATTGTACCCAGCAGTGTTGGTAGCGAGGCATTCAAAGATCATGCCCACCTTGAAACCTTTAATAGGATAAGTTACTTCAGTTTTAGGATCGTGGGACATCCTTTATCCCAAGTTCCCATATTCATGTTGAGAATATGTAAGCAAATGTGTAGTTACTTCTATTACCACTTTTAGTCCTGCTCCATCATCTTCTATGCTTGTCATCCACAACTATCTCCATTTCTTTCTTTGAGGTTTCTATACCCACTGATCCAACCCCACATTGAAGTGGAAGGGAAGTAAAAATGACACATTGATGGCAACAATTAACAGAATACACTACTGATCTATAAATCAGGTTGAATAAAACAGTTCATACCAATATATGTTTATTAAGTGAAAACCACAGATAGCAGCACTTGCATCTTTAGGTCACAGTGACCTGGGTGCTACAGTACTCTTTGTAACCTCACCTCTGTCTTGAAATACACAAAATATATAGTATAGTAACAACTGTAATACCTTTCAAAGTAACAAAATTATAACAAACATTTCAAATTTCTTTTTCACATTCATTTCATTTAAATAGCCCCTGACAATCCCTGGATCAAAGGCGTGCCATCCTAACCGACGAGAGAAGGAGGTGAAGATTCCACCGGGTAAGGCATGACAAAAAGTAAAAATGACAATACTATAATATATATATATATAAAACAATGTAAAGATGAAAAACAAATAGAAAGAGAAATGAATAATAATAATCTGGGGCATAACTGCTCAGCATAAAATTGTTTGCATTAATGTTTCACACAGACTGGGACACCTTCTACCCAGGGGTTGTTTCTGGTGTACATTTGGGAAGACTGGCAGAATGACTCATCTTAGGCGAATGTTTCCAATTAGCGTTGGCCAGGTTCAGGTTAAAGGGTCGTCAACGTGCAGCAAGACAGTGAGGAAGATCCACTTTGTGATGGTGGTGGTGTTGTTCCCACCACCTGGTACTCAAATAAGCTTGATGGGGCTTGTGTAAGTCCAGGTGATACATGTGTTAGTGTCCCCCTTAATTTAACATTAAATTAGGGTTCAACATAGTATTAACTTAAGATACCCAAAAAAAAAAAAACCACACAGCATCATGTAATAAAAATACCAGACAGAGATGATCCCCCAATCAATCTGTCCAGTGTATAAGCAAGTATTAATTTCGCTAAGTATAGCTAAAATTCTTTGTCCCTACACCATGTACATTAAAAAAAGAAAAAGAAAAAAGTAATTATAATAATTGGCACCCAAGTTAATCCTAGGGTTTGTTTAAGTTAATGTACAAAATTGTTATTGGCAAAATCTGTATATGTAGAATATACTTCAAAAAATTGATTACAATTTCAACAACTCAACAAGTTAAATATTGAGGAATAATGAACAAAATCTAAGGACTTAGCAGATTAAAGTCAATTACTGTGCCATATCAGGGTTCAAAGTTGGCACAATACTGTCTTTTGAACCCGAGTGTCTCAGGTGTGTGTGTAAACAAGTCATTCATATATCTCAATGACTCTAGGAATCTCTGCCAAGCTAATATTAAACCCATGAACTCAAACTTGTACATAAATTCAGATATTTTGAGGAGATACAGTTAATCTTCCCAACACATGACAAGATCTTTAGGTCCACAGACACTCTAGAACGTTATTACACAGGTACACACAGACTCCAAGGATAGTATTCCACCAAATTTAAACCCCTGATATGACTACTTAAGCACATGAGTGAGTGCTCATTCTAATAGTAAAAATTCTATGCATAGATATTATAACATGAGCTGCTGATAGGATGTAAAAACAAGAATAAAGTGGGAATACAGAGGCTGTAGCAGACTCGTTTTAAGCTCCTAACGCCGGGGCCCCCAGATGGTTGGGGCCGTGTGTGTCACAGTTGGAGCTCCCATGGATGGGAAGTCCTCTGACGAGTCCATATTGGGAGCTTCCTGGGTCCATGGAGCACCGCTCACCACGAACCCTTGCTGTAAAATAAGAAAACCCAATTAAAATAAGCACATTATTCTGTATATATTCCTTCTCCCAGAATTTCAGATAGGATGCTAGGTGACCGTTTTCTACAATTCCCTACTCGTCTTTTTCCCTATTTATTTTATAACCGTTGTTTAAACTTAAAATGAGTAAGGATAACCTTAATGCCTTAAATACTTTGGGAATGAAATCTGTAAGAGTTTAACTCATTTCAATTGTATTACTTGGCACAGAATTAGGAATGAACAACTTCTGTAATTTGTGACAAAACACAAAATTTATATAATTCTCCTAAGAAAAAGGAACTTCTTTTGCTTCACTTTAATGTGTTACAAAAAATGTTTGTTAAAAAAATTGGAGACAGCTTAAAAAGATACAAAACAGTTCTAATCTAATCTATTACAATGAAAACTTCTAAATTTTGAAAATGATGGCTTACCTCATGCTTTTTGGGACCACCTGGGTTGGCATTGCCTGGTCCTCCCCCATGTCCAGGTTTCTGAGCTATGTATACTTCCATCTCCTCTATCTCGGAGATCTCCTGCATGTATTCCTCCATCAGGTTCAGTAGGTGGTCCCTGCATTCGTCAACATTTTCCACTGACCCCATGATCACCACCATGTTGGGGTCATCGTCTCCACGAGGGAACTTTATCTCAACCTGTAAGAGTAAGTTACAATTAGTTACATTAATTTTGTGTTGGGGAGCAGCAGTAAGATCCAAAGAGAAGAATGTACTATGCATCATGGCTAGTGTCAATACTTTCTCTGTAAATATAGAATATCTTTTAAGAAGAGGTGTAAAATGATCTAGAAAAACATCCTAGTAAAAAAAAAACCTTGCAGTATAAAAAACTTTTAACACAATCATGATGTCAGACTGTAATCAGTTTTGAGTACAACTACAGTGTCCCCTTAGAAATGCAGAAAATTTGTCCCCCTCCACCCCCAAAAAGACAAAACCTCTAAAGGGGCACCAAATTACCTTAAATTCCTCCATCACTTTTCTGATGGCCCGCCCACGGCTACCAATAAGGCGAGAGTGTATGCGGCTATCAATCTCCACTGTTTCTTTAACCATCTTGTCCAACTCCCCAGTAATGGCAAGGATAGCTGCCTTTGCTTCATTCACGTTCTTCTCATATCCCGTAATGGTGATGATATTTTCCTCTGGGTCACCCCTAGGAGGGAACTGAATGTTAACTTCATGCTTTTCCCTAATCTTGGAGATGACAGCACCTCGCTTTCCAATGATCTTGGGGTGGTACTCAGGGTCCACTTCAACTTGCAAATGGAAGGATCTCGCCTTACGGTCCAGTTCCTCATCTTCCAATTGGCGTACTTTATCCCTGAGAGCTTCCCGGGCACGCTCAGTGTTAGCTGGTGGGCCAGTGATCCTGATAACATCACTCTGATCTTGTGCTGGAGGGACCTGAATATTTACATCAAAATCTGTCATCATGCTGCGTACATTCTCACCCTTCTGTCCAATAATGAAACGATGGTGTCTGAAGGCTACATTCTCTTCCACAGTGACTGGTACTAAATTTAGCAAGGCATCACGAGCCCCTTCACATCTGTCCTTCTTGCCAACAATGCGTACAATATCTTGAGGCCTTGTGACAATCTCACCCTCTCCATTTACATCGCCATTTAGCTGCACTTCTTCACCATTAGTAACATGGCCACTGTCTTTTTCAGGGAATTTGATTTGTACATCAAACTCAGTGGTGATTGCCTGCACCTTGCTTCCGCGGGCACCCATCACTGTGCGATGATATTTTTGGGGAATTATTACTTCCATGTGTATCATCTCCTCAAGGTCATTTACTATCTCCTGGATACGAGCCATCGCTCCTTCTACACATTCTTTGGCTCCTTTAAGGGTGACCTGAAAAAAATAAAAATATTAGTGCATGCATGTTGAAGGATATGAGCAAGTGTGGTTTTATCTCGCTGGCATCAGTATTCTACTCTATACCCTTATCTTGGTCCCCCTACTTAACTCGTGATCACAAGTGATCGCGGGCCCTTCGTGCCCGGTGAAAGTTTGAACGCTCGTGCTTGGCTAGCGCACAACCGCCGTCAGGCTGACAGCATACAGCGAATGAGGGTGCGCCAAGTCCGTAGACTTACATCATTTTCCAGCGTAAATAAAATGGTTAATTAATGCCTTCCTAAAGAAACCATTGACAGGGGACCAGGTTTGTTCCACTCTACGAATTTTTTGCGATTTTTCCACCAAGTTTGATGAAAAACGATTGTGCCATTTCGGCTGCCCAGAACAGACAGACACACACGGCTATTCCTATAGTATAATAGATGAGGGAACCACGAGAGATACATGAGGGGTATGTGGGAATTCTTCTTATCTAGTGGAATTTCTGCAATACCTTTCCTAATATTTAATGACCGCATTTTCTGTTTGACTTATGTTTGGCATCAATTGCATGTTGTGTATCTTGTCAAACTTTGATGATGATGGTAAATGGGTCAGTGCTGCTAAAGATAACCTTTGTGAGCAATACATGGCATAAGACTAACCAAGTTTGTATGTAAACATAATACCTAATCTGAACATCTGATTATGTCTAGATACCAAGTGACTCCCCAAACATTGTAGTACTGTGATGTGTTTAGTCTGTAGGTGAAATTGTGTATGTGTGATGGTTAATGGTTATAATCTACTAATAAATACTTCCAAAACAAATCCGAGTCATTTAGTTCCTATACATTCTTATTATTTCCCATGCAAAACGTTAAGTCTCAAGAAAATTCATTATCACCATCCAGGTCCAGAGATCCCTTACCTTGTCGCTCTGCACACCTGATCGAGGGAAGGACACAGTCACTCCTCCGTACTGGTCACCAATCTGACGGAGGACTTCACCCCTACGAGCAACGAAGTGCCTGTGGTGCTTAGGATCTACCGTCATGGTATCTTCTACTATCAGATCAAGTTCTTTAATGGTTATCTCAAGTTGCTCCTTTGCCTTTGCAATGGCATCCTGAAAGAAAATAATTTAAGCCATACATCTCAATTAATATAAATACATCACAGAATTATTATCTTTGTGAGTTTTTTGTTCAAGATGTCTTACAAGGAAATATCTGGATAAAGGCAAGTGACTGGGTAGTGAATCTGAAGAGACATCTTAGCAGGAGCAAGATAACCCAGTTAATTATATTGTGTGTAAAATTTTCCAACAGATTAAAGTGCTATGTCAGGAATATCATATTCTATAGATGAAACTTTCTATTCTGCTACTTCAAAAGACTAACAATGAGAGGGGGAAGAAACTAAAGGCTAAAGAGACATAAATACCATATCAAAGGGCAATAATAAATAGATGACTATGAAGGGGGATGTTGCTATAACAGTGACAGACACACATACAGTATGCCAGTGCATTTTGATATTTTCAATGACTCGTGCTGTACAATGTTTCAAAAGCTAAAAAAAAATAAAATAAAGATATAAAAGAACTGTAAACTTTATATTACCCCAACAACAAAATTTGAAATGCTATGTTGTACAGTTAAGTTCACTTACTCCTCCAAGGTGTTGGATAACATTCAGTTACACCTGTGATGTGTCACATTATAAAGATGGTGTTTCATATACTATTGATAGAGGGAATATGACTTCATGACATATCAAACTTTTTCCAACATGTGCTGCTTACCTTTTTGCCAATGATGGTAATCAGCTCCTTGTCTTCATCTTTGTCAGTGGGAAAGATGATACGGGCTCCAGTTGCATCGCGAATCTTACGGATGTTAGCTCCATTCCGGCCAATCAGGAAACGATGGTGTTGTTGCTTGGCACGCACCTAGTGAATGATATCGACATTCATATTAGCTTGAACTGAATACGAGAATTTTTTACCAATTTTAATAACCCTTTTATTATCCAGTGAGGTAAACAAATCACATCCTATAATAATCCTTTTACCTGCACCATCACTTTTCTCACTACATTCCACAATGATATTCTAAATTTATAAAAGCTCAACCTAATCTCGGTATTGTTCTACTTATTCATATATTTCTTTGAGGAAGAAATGACAGGATAGAAAAGAGAATAAAGAAATGGGTGAAGCATTGGTTGTAAATTTCTAGGGATGGAAAGGATGAAACTGGGAAAAAAAGTTTTGTGAAATAAACCTATATACTGTACATGGAAGATTTTCTGATCAAACAGGACTGACAGTATTAACCGAGAAAGGAAAAGGTAAAATTGAATGAGAAGAAATATTTTATTCTGAAGAGATAAAAGATTTAAACCAATTAAAACTAGGGAATCCACCAGTAATGGGTTAAATTAGTTTAGAAATTTTGAAATTTGGGGGACCATATATTACGAAGTTAAAGAGAAAGTAAGAGGAGTGGTAAATGCTGCAGGTAGTCATCGTACCTAGTACAAAGGAATCTGTCTGCCGAGTATATCTAGGATAAGGCAGTACATAGTAGACCAGGAATGATTTAAAGAAGGTAGAATACATATTTTAATTTGCAGCAAACTACTGTACATTGCAAGTAACAAGAAACTGCATGGAACATTTATAGATAAAGAGAAAGAACATTAAGAAGTATCAATAAAAAATGACCAAGTGATTTAGGTAGACTCGGGAATGCCATAATTATCAAAGATTCACAGAAGCAAGAGAGAAACTATTTAAGTTTCTCTTACAATAAATTATCACTGCAAGAACCAATAAGCCACACCAACTCTCACCTCTGCTGTAAAGCTGGCTAGCTGCTTCTCATTGCTGAGGTCTACCAGCATCTGCTTGGCCTTGTGCACATCATCCTTGGGGCCTCGGATTGTGACCTAGAAAAAAGAATCCTCTATCGTTAGTATCTAATAACAAAAGAAAAGAGCAGTCACCTTCACTGCAAACAGTTACCATATTTTCCACCAAATAAGAGGCAAGTTTTATCCAAAAATTTCGCCAAAACTCACCTTGAATCTTACTTGCTAAACTGAAAGAGTAAGAGCACTTTTCCTATACCAGGTCAAGTTAAGGGTGCATATTCAATGGTGGGGCACCTAATATGCCATGAAATACAGTACATATTCCCTTTTATAATTAACAGTACATATTCTACACAAATATTGCAATTTCCAATTCATATTAAACATTACAAAAAGCTAAAACCCTGAACTTAGAAATACCAATTATGAGGGCATAGTCCCGCAGTTATTATATTAAAGAAAACTTCTTAAAATATATTGTTTACAATGAAACGTACCTTGTCTGAGCTCTTCTCTGGTGGTGGGAACTTGATGGCCACACCACCGCACTCCTCACTCACACTCTGAATCAACTTTCCTCCAGCACCAATCATTGAATTGTGGAACTTGGCTGGGATGATGATGTCTACCTCAACAATGCTTGCCTGGATAAATAAAAGCTTATCAACTTACCACCACCACTAAAACACACCGATCACTATCAAGAGAGCCTTAACGCATCTTTATCCTTTGGCCGTCTCTGTGACTGACATCCAGTGTTAATAATATCCATAAAACAAGATATAAATTTATGGGGAAAAAAGGTTGTTGAAGCAATTGCAAGATATTATGTACAATCAACCTTAGAAGTGATGCAACAGTTTTCAATTTGATTCATTCATATAGCAGTATCTAGTATCTGGCAACTTGGTGGGAGCCGAGCGAGTGACTGAACAGTGGGCTGGACGCCATTGTAGTAAAATGGTATATTAATGAATTCCCGAGCCAAATTTATCGCTGCATAAGTTTTTTTTGGTATGCTCTCATATTATAGCAGGTAAAAGGCTTCAAAAGGAGTAGTAAAAGTTATATACCAATCCCATGTTTGAAAGACAAAGAACATGTGCACAGGGAAAAAAATGACAGCCAGTCTGAGATGATACAGCAAAACAAGCTGATATGTAGAACATTCTACATATGGATTAGTTCCTTGTTCAGAAGTGGTTTTATTTTTAAAACAATATGAAAGGCATTTGTTACTCTAAAATAATTATTAGTTGAATAAGAATTCTTAAAAATTTAACCAAGTTATACTTTTTTTTTCATCCACAACAAATGACTGCTGAATGGGAATCTTTAATGTATTATATTTTATTCTTGGGGCTAAATATTACAACTTCAGAGTACATGTGACAAGTTTCTTATAAATTATTTGGGGAAAAGGCATCAAGAAATGTTTATTTAAGCATATACTGTAGTTTATCTTAAACTCAAAATTTGGTTTGTGAATGATTCCTGATTTATGTCATTGTCCATTGAGATGATGAGTATGGAAAATATTTATTTACATATTCATTAAAAACAAGACATAAATGTGGTAAGGACGAATATTATTTACATTCACATTTTTTACTCGATATTCATTTCAGCTGAACATAATAATGTACAGTATACCTTTTTATTTTGATGTCCAATTATAACTTCAATACAGTATTATTTTGTTTCAATATTAACTAAAATTTTAACTACTGTACATGATTTGTTCTTACAATATTTTTATGAAAAACTACTTTAGCATTTATTAATTAATTTGTTAATATTTCAAACAAAATTTCAACCTGGAAAAAATATAAGCAAAAATAAAGGGAGTCTGGTAGGAGCCAGATACCACTTTGATAGAAAGTTTCTGGAAATTGTGAGATCATTCCTTTGGGTGACTGTACCCCAAGTAGTTATTTCAGAACATATAAACATGTAAAAAAAAAAAGGAGACTGACTGATTTTTATAATTTCTTTCTTTTATCTGATGAAGGGGGCTTAAAAGTAGAAGAATTTAACTAAACTAATAAAGTTCTATCAAAATATAGACTGGATCTGGCTTTTGTCAGAACTAGTTTATGTACATATTTAAAAAATACCTGTACATATAAAAATACCAAGTCTTTAGTTACAATAATTCACGTGAGTTTAACTATTATTTTTTTTTTTATTTAAAGTTGTGGGGATCAAAGTTTGCAGGCTATTTGACTGTAGGTTCACGGACACATCATAAACATCACCTTGACATAAATTAACACCCACTTAAGCCCAGAGACAAGCATCATCAACATACAAATAAACAACATTTGCCAAAAACAGTATTGAATCCACTAAAAAAATACAAACTTTTTCTCTGATAAAAATACACAATTCGGAGAGACTTACCAATTCATCCTGGATTTTCTGAATGCGTTCACGAGCCCTTTCACAGTTCTCCTTCTTGCCTGTGATGGTTATCTCATCACTATTCTGGCCTTCTGATGGCAGGTCAATGCGAGTACTTGTTTCCTCTCTAATCTGTAAAGTTACCCAAAGGTTAAGATGATGACCAGGTTCACAGTTAAATTTATGATCCATATCAGACAGAAATTAGTAAGACTCATGCAGGACCTGTCAGTAGGTTATACATTACTGACCCTTATCTCAGTCACCTCACAATCATGATTTTATTTCTAGCAATATTAAAATCTTATAGATAATCTCTTTACTTCCTGATAGAATTGAATCCATGGGCAAATGAGGTCCATCAGTTTACCTCCAACTTCTCAACAGTGCTAGTAAACTACAGTAAATATTAGCTCACCTTGTTAATGTTGGCACCAGCTTTGCCGATGATGAATTTGTGGAACTGGCGAAAGATAGAGACTTTGACCTGGTAATTTGACTCCAACAGTTCCCGCAGCATCTTCTTCAGGAACTGGTAGCACTGATCCACATCGTCTTTGGGTCCACGGATTTTAACGATGTCACATTGGTCACCTGGGAATAAAAAGTTACGGAAATAGAAATATAATGAGAATTTATGAGAATTGTTTATACAAAGAAAACCCAGAGTGAAAAATTGAGTGGAGCCAAAGTCAGACCAACTTTAGAACTCAAGCTCAGGTAAAAGTTTGAGAGATAACAGTACAAGCTCATGAGTCTTAAAAAAGGCAAGAGAGTGTATGATGTGTTCTATATACACTTGCCTCATTAAAAACATGAAATAATAAGTCGAGACATTGTAGATAAGGAATCAACACCACTTCACTCATTCTAACGTTGGGTTACCTCAAATTAACCACCCTTCCATATTGCCATTAGGAATTTAATTTATAAGTAAAATCCCTTCTTTAGAAATAAAACACTACTCGAGGCCTGGTATAATCATAAAACTAACAATTCAAATCTCCACTCCAGAATATCACTGTACAGTATACCCTGTACCAAACTGCATTTTGATTAACCAAAGGCTACCATATTAGTCATGCAAAACAATGCCTCCTTGAGCCCTCTTTAATTGCCCCACTCACATGAACATGTAAGTAAAGTTCAAGTCACTCCGTTAAGTAAATCTGGGTAACTATTTCACTCTCTCGGTTCCCCTCCCTCAAGTTCCTTCAGTTGTAATGCCTAAATACTTTAATGTGCGATATGGGTTTGTCAACAAACTATTCACCTATCAACCTTGTATTTATTAAGGTAAGAAGGTACTGAATTGAGAAGTTCAATAACTTAGCACATTATTAAGTTACAAGCAGAAAATACCCTGAATTGATGACTGGAGTTTAATGATATTCACCTGAAAGAATCCCTTAGATTCTTAGAACCAGATAACATTGCCTTATCAATACTGTAATTAGTAATGAAGTCCTCACCTGGGTCAGGGAAGGAGATCTGAACTTGATTGAACTTGTCTCTAATTTCCTTGATCTTGTCTCCCTTAGTACCAATGATGGTGCGGTGGAAACGCTGCTCAATGATAATGTCACGTTCCTTCTCATTCTCCATCTTTGCCACCAGCTCCTCCAATTCCTGTACAGAATTTTTTCATAATAACAATAATAACAACAACAATTGCCTCACATTATCTTGGTTCATTTGTCCTTTCCCTAACATTCTTTCTATATTCCTGAATCACCATCAACTTTATATTTGCTACCAAAATAAATCTACTTTGTATCATCTTTCATCTGAGAAGTACAGGTACTGATAATGTATAAACATAATAATATAATAAACATACAAAGTATTAACTTCACACTAGCTTCACCCATCTTAAAACTTCACACTAGCTTCACCCATCTTACAACTTCACACTAGCTTCACCCATCTTACAACTTCACACTAGCTTCACCCATCTTACAACTTCACACTAGCTTCACCCATCTTACAACTTCACACTAGCTTCACCCATCTTTACAACTTCACACTAGCTTCACCCATCTTACAACTTCACACTAGCTTCACCAACCTTACAGCTACACACTGGCTTCACCCATCTTACAGCTTCACATTGGCTTCACCCATCTTTCAACTTCACACTAACTTTAACTCTTAAGAATGATTATGTATACACCACATTAATGGATATGTTAATAATAGCTCATATGGAGAGATGGTACAGATGTTCAGCCAACACAGACCTCCACTCACCTTCTTAGCCTGTGATACCCCTTCTGGGCTACCCTCTAGGCGAATGAGGTTACTGCCATCAGCCTCAGAGATGTTGATCAAAACTCCAGTGTCATTGCGAATCCGGTTGATGTTCGCACCACTCTTTCCAATGATGTGTTTGTAAAACCTGTGGTTACATGATTATATTTAGATCTATAACAAATGCAATGAAGAGTTAAGAAAATGAGTGGAGTAAAAGATGAAAAACATAATATTCAATAGCTATGAAGAGATCTTGGTATAAACTTTTTGGTGTATTAAAAGGGAAACTATCTTTTTCAGACTAAAGGCTTCTTATTTCAGGGAAAGAATACTATTCAAAACAATAAGCGAAAGAAAGTACTGTATAACTATTAACAGTAGAAATAAATTAAATATGCATAGCATGTTAACACCCACTAACATTCTATTCATGTTGTGAAAACAGTTATGGCCAGTAATGAGATCTACAATGATGTGAACAATAATACTCAAGTGAATAATGAATAACAACTTACTTAGGGTCCACAGTGATCTGGTCAAAGCACAGTTTACTCTGCATCTCTGCTATCATTGTCTCTAACTTCTCTCGTGCTTGCTCTACTTCCTCAGGAGGTCCCTCTAGCTTGATTCCTCCCTGCTTGTCGGTGAACTCCACATGTACCTGCAAGCGAACAGTGCACAATCAGCCTTAACAGTTACTAAAAGCAAGGAAGATATCAATGGTATCATGCATGGTTGATTCCCTTAATGTAAGACAGCTGTTTATTATTTGTAATATAGTCCATTAACTCCCTGGGAAAAGGTACATAATATCATGAACACCGCCTCTAATCTAAGTGGACAATAAATCTTCAAGAACCAGAGTACGCTTTCAACTACACGTTTTATGTCAAATCTTGACCATTTATGAAAAAGAAAATTTAACTCACTTTACCATGAATGTAAGCAAATCAATATAAATGGTTCCATACAGGTGATGAATAAAATTGTAAAAAATTATTGAAAATAGGAATCATGGGGGGTACTAATGAATTACTAAACAATTCCTTATTTTGTCTTCCTCTTGTCAAAAGACACTGATCATTACAAAGTTTTACAAGTCCCTGTACACTAATATCTTGGTGGGACATGGTGAATATTTGGGTGAGCCACAGGAGTTTGTCAAATGTATGATAATTAATAGCATATGAATGACTATCCAAATATTTAATATTTTGTGACATTTCATCAAATTGATGCATTAACTTCTGGAAATTTACAATACCGGTATGTACAGTGGGGTATGCTATAACAAACGGATCCTACTACGAATATTCCTATAACGAACGGTTTTACCTATAAAATTGAGAATGCTATAACGAACGCGGATGAATACCGGACTATTTCGCCTGGCGCATGAATATTGTTGTACCGCAACCCACAACAAGAGCGTCAGGCGCCATCTTTGTCTCATTGTGTAGCCAGTGCACCACTGTTATTGTTGAAATTTCGTCTTTTGATGTGGAAATTCGCGTTATTTGTATAACTATTTTGTTATACAAGTATACAATTGTAACAATGAGTCGTCCAAAGCGAGTGAGAAAGCTAATAACCCTTGAAACTAAGAAAGAAATTATAAAGAAACGTGAGAATGGAAGAAGCATTGCGAAACTTAGTGATGAATATGGGATGGCTAAATCGACTATATGTACGATTTTGAAGAATAAAGAGGAGTTAAAAACTGTGCAAGTGGCTAAGGGAATCTTTAGACTTAGCAAAGCAAGGTGTAATGTGATTGAAGAGATGGAAAATTTACTCTTAGTGTGGATAAAGGAGAAAGAAATGGCAGGTGGTAACATTAGTGAAGCTATAATTTGTGAGAAGGCTAAACAATTGTTTGAGGACCTTAAAGCCAAGACTCCCAGTGGAAGTGATAGTGATGTGCCAGTGTTTAGGGGTACCTGCATGCTGAATAACACTAAGGTAAGATAAAGTACCGTATTTTTTACATTTTCCACAGAATTTTTTCAGTGTTAAGCGGTTGTATTTGGGGGCCTGGAACGGATTAATCCTATAACGAACGAATGCTATAACGAACGAGGTTCTGGAACCAATTACGTTCGTTATAGCATACCCCACTGTATTTTACCTCCAACAAGAACGCATACTCTAACAGAAAAAAATTATTATAAATAAAATTTCCCACAATGGTACCTTATGTATGTGCTTAAGATGCACGACTCCAGGTTTCCGAGATGGCTAATTATTTGCGGAACTTTCTGTGAGTGAATTACACGTGGCTTTCACTATAATGTAGCGCCAGTTGGTGTGTTTACCTTTCACCTGGTCATGGTGATTACATATGTCAAGGGATTGCTTTTTTTTATGTTAATGTCAATAAACTTCAGTATCCCTTTTCCATTGTGTTAAATTGAACTTGACGAATGCTAGTCTTTTAACAAGTTAACAGTCTGATTAGACAACTTGCTTATTAATTCTAATATAAATGTGATCACAGCTTAGGAAATGAGGTTAAGCCATGAATTCTTTGAGTGAGCTATAGTGAATCTTCACCTGAAAAAGATTGGGAACCACTGCACTAACATTCAGCTTTTCAATATGATTTTAAGAGATCAGCTCAAAGGTCAAAGGGACGTATCACTTTAATTGGTTTTATGCAATACAGTCGGCCCTTAACATACGCAGGTTTAACTAACACGGATTTGCAAATACGAGGATTGCCGCTGGAGGAATATACATTATTCAAATAGCGCGCGACACCACACACTACACACATCGCCCGCGCCACCCCGCGTTCCCTCAGTCAGTCAGTCTCGCTGTAACCACGCTTGTGTTGACATCAGCATTGTAGTTGCAAAAATATTACATTTCCGTGAATGTATTACATCAAGCACAGTATGAATAGAGTATCACTAATATAACAGTATTTTAACCAAAAACTATTAACAAAACGAGTAACATATCTTGAACATCGGAAGGTTAGGTAAATTCTTTTGTTTTCATGTAGTTTATCCTAATTTACATTGAGATGCATTATGTTTCAGCAAAACTACTATTTATTTCTGAGAATATGGAAATGTAATATTTTTGCTGAAATGACGTACGTATTACAGTGGAAAGTGACGAAAGCAATGACTTTCGCTTACTTTCGTTCAAAAGATGTTACCGTAATCGCTTTTTGAATGGTTTTCAGTTAAAAAACTGTTGTATTACAATAATATTCTATCCTAATTCACTTGTGATGCAACAGTTTTTAACTGAAAACCATTCGAAAAGCGATTACAGTAACCTCTTTTGAACAACGAAAGAAAGCGAAAGTCATTGTTTTCGTCATGATTTTATCCCACTTTCCACTGTAATACGTACGTAATTTCAGCAAAAATATTACATTTCCATATTTATTTCTGAGAATATATTCATTCAGTCACAGTTAAGGTAAAATATACTTGTGATGTAATATTTTAACGAAAATACCCGGTATTTAGAAATACGGTATCGTAGTTTTCTTTTGTTTCAAATTTAATTAACAAAGATTGATGTTTCAAATGTAATGAACAAAAATTAATGTATCTATAAATAAACTTTAAAAAATGAATACTTTATGTTTTACATCGTCCTGTGCTACCATACCATGCATTTGGCTACTTTGGGCTTGCTATGATGACGCAAGAGATCTGCCCTGGCAACTGTACCGACACTCACAGCTGGTTGTGCGTCGTTTCCATTTTTACTGGTAATTACTAGTAAATATTTTTCAACCTAACGAAACTATTACCCTTATAGAGGTCGACCCCCAATTTATTGCCAAAAAATTTGGTCTTAAAATCTCGAACTACACACAGGTATACAATGCATTATCTGATAAATAAGGACATGGGGGCCAGGGTGTTTGGGGGGCAGCAAAAATACGCGGATTCTTAACATTCACGGGTATCTCTGTTACCTAACCCCAGCGTATGTTAAGGGCCTACTGTACTATATTTAACACCCAACATGTCCTTCTGTCTAGGAAAATCTCTTGGTGTAATACACAATTGAGAAGACGGCAAACCTCTACTTTTAACTAGTTGCCAACAAAATATAATATTCAAAATGCAAAATGTTGTGAGAACCATGACTACTTGAGTATTCTTTCTTTTTCAGTAAAATGCATATTATATATTCAACCCCTTAACAGAAAGAAATAATGCCAGAGAACAAGCAATTCTAAAGATTGGAAAAAAATGGTCATCAGATGCATTGATTCAACATGTGTGGGCCAGAAAACGTGTGGTATGAGCAGACTGCAGCATATGAGAAATTCCCATCTGTATTGCTGATCAATGTAGCCAAGTTTTTATAGCTAATTGCAAGCTTATTCCCAGCTCCTTCAAAGGTTTTTCTCATTATAATGCAAGCAGGCCAGAATTAACAGCAAACACACTCCCTCAATACATTGTCATGCAAGCATTCTAATGTCTTGTCATTAGACATACTCTACTATATGTGGTCTGTCCCAGTCATCTTGCACAGCTACACAAGTGTGTGCACTAACCTTGGGGAGATCCTGAGTTATCTGCCGAATGTTGGCTCCCTTACGACCAATAATAAACTTGTGGAGCCAGGTAGGAGCCTCCACATCTGCTTGAACCACGCTGTTGGCTTTTGCATACACCAGTGTAAGAGCTGCAAGATAACCATTTTAAAAATTTTCATATCTGTCCTTATTAATCTTAGGAAACAAACATCACAGTCTTTCATATTTGTCCTTATCAAACTTAGGAAACAACTATCAATTTATTATGTGGCCTCTTATCAAACTCAGGAAACTTTTTTTTATTGTACACATAATACTGACCTTACTACTCTAAGAAATTAAAATGTCTATGATTTATCATATTTAACCATGTCAAACTCAATAAAAAGTATGGGCAGCTGCACACAATAGACTTCATAACAGTATTAAAACAAGTTGTAAGATAGTTAATTTAAATATATATATATATATAAATATATATATATATATATATATATATATATATATATATATATAAATATATATATAAATATATATATAAATATATATAAATATCAACCTTCAGGGATCTAGGTTTTTTTTAATCTATCGTGTTCATACAGCTTGACCCCCCTCCCCCCTAGTCTGGATTTCCAAGGAATGGAAACACCCATTGTCAGGACACTTTTAGGAAATGATGCATCTAAATTGCCATTCTTTCTCCCCTTAACTTGTAAATGTGACAAGTAATGTTGCCATCAGATGAGCAAAAAAATTACATCAAAAGTTTAGATGACCAATTTAGTCTCTCTCTCTCTCTCTCTCTCTCTCTCTCTCTCTCTCTCTCTCTCTCTCTCTCTCTCTCTCTCTCTCCTCTCTCTCTCTCTCTCTCTCTCTCTCTCTCTCTCTCTCTCTCTCTCTCTCTCTCTCTCCCTCTCTCTCTCTCTCTCTCTCTCTCTCTCTCTCTCTCTCTCTCCCTCTCTCTCTCTCTCTCTCTCTCTCTCTCTCTCTCCTCTCTCTCTCTCTCTCTCTCTCTCTCTCTCTCTCTCTCTCTCTCTCTCTCTCTCTCTCTCTCTCTCTCTCTCTCTCTCTCTCTCTCTCTCTCTCTCTCTCTCTCTCCTCTCTCTCTCTCTCTCTCTCTCTCTCTCTCTCTCTCTCTCCTCTCTCTCTCTCTCTCTCTCTCTCTCTCTCTCTCTCTCTCTCTCTCTCTCTCTCTCTCTCTCTCTCTCTCTCTCTCTTGAATATAAGTGTCATGCCAACTTTGAACCCCTTTAACACCCACAAAATTTCTGGTGTGTTTGGGACAATCTTTGTTCATGTTTAAGTTTAGGGTTTCAAAGCTGGCATGACACACACACACACACACTATAAACAACACCCAATACACATTAGGGTTCTAAAAACAGAACTGTCAACTTTAACCCCTTAACAAGATTCCTTAAGAATTAATATTTAACACTAAGACATACCTTGTCCAAGTTTATCCTGAGGACCACGAAGTGTGATGGTTTCAGTGGTGGTTTCTGTGGGTGGCATCTCCACAGAGACCCCAGTCTCTTGGAGTATCTCAGCAATGTTCGCCCCACGGGGGCCAATAACGTACTTGTGCTGTGATTTACGAACTTCCACTGACACCGTTTGACACTTTCGCTCCTAGAATTTTAAATTTATATAAAAAATAGCAAAACATGATCATATATGCACTGCTCTCTTCCCACTATTTCTTTCCCTTCCACAGCTTTTTAATATTTTTTTTTTTTTCTATGCATTCCATTCCTCCCCTTCACCACACACACACACAATGCATTCAAATACATAATTTTTATCACTTCCACTACTTTCCTTGCTCCTTCATCGACACTTCTTGCCTCACTGTGGTTCATTAATCATGTGTCCACTTGCTGAAGCCATCTCCTACATAAGTGAAACACAATATCCTCTGTTCTATCTCTATTTAAGCTATGATAAATTTCTTGTTGATTCCTTGCTCTACTTTATCACATCACATTTATTTATACTGTATTCATTACCCAATTTTTCTTGCTACATACAACTTTAAACTCTTACACTGACATATATAGCTTTCTTCAAAACTGCCCACAAGAGCAGTTCTTCTGTAGACAGGAAGGGATTGCCCTCCCATCTACATCCCACATTATTCATAAAACTTGCACCTCAGCCCATTACTCTTGCTTTCACCACTTATTTAATTCTCGATAATAAAGATGTATTCCAACAATAACTTCTGAAAACGGATTATTTTTTAAGTTATCAAATACAATTAATACCAAGATCAATCCATGAAAGGCACTAAACATTTCATATATACTATACTGTACTGTACCCTATTAAACACCAACAAAAGGTTTCCATCATTTACAAGTTAACCACAGTAATAACATACCATCTCCTTATGGCACTTCAAAATGATGTCTTTACAACGCAGTACACCTTCTTTCTCTCCTGCAATAGTCATCTCGTTCTTCATAACGCTGGGTGGTGGCACATTGATACGTACATTGTTTTCAGCCATTAGAGCTTGAATCTTGTCATTGTGGGCCCCACAGATGAATGGATGAAATTGCTTGGGAATCTCTAATTTTTCATAGGCTTGTTTACTCTGTTCCAAAAAGTTAAATTTATATTATTTGTATCCTGTATATCATTAAAAACATTTATAAGATTTTCAATCCAGTGTGAGCCAGAATTTTGTTAGCTAGTACAATAGTTATTTGGATAAGCCTATAAATGCAGGCATGTTCTCCCAATGATATACTTCCAGATACAGCAAATTGAACAATAAATCATTTATCGTCTTTTTTGCTCCCCTGGGAAGTGTGACAATCATCAGGAGTGATGTAGGTTTGGTGTGGGGCAGTGGTGTGGTTAAGTGAGGGCAGGCTGTGGGAATGTACAGTATGTTCATCTTGTCTGACCATGACATTAATAAATTATTTCTGATCATTTGTTTTCTCGAATAACATTTCATTAATATCTATTACATGAACACTGTGTAGGTGGTCAATAACCTGTGTAAACATAGTATATATTAATTGGGACACACAAGAGGCTGATACATGTGAAGGACCATTGGTAGTTACGAAGCAACTGACGAGATGCAAGTGCTTGCCAAGCCTAGCAGACTACCACAGATGACGTGTTATTTGGCAGAAAAATTCATTATCTATTAATGTGCATCAAATTCCTCAGTGGTTACATCTATTCACATGGGCCATAGTCTAGGGGTTAATGATGTCTATATTCTTGTATGTACTGTATATGAACTATCAATGTTAAATGATATAGACCATTAGTGAGTGAAGTCTGGCAGAGAATAAAGGACTGAACTCCATATCAAGCTTGCCTCTGTTAACGACCAAACACTGTAGAATTAGATCCAACACTTAAATACTGAACTTCAAATTAAAGAGAAAATCTTTAAATAGCACACTGGCACTACTCCATCAGGATAGTTCTTCCAAGTTCAAAAGTACTTAAGTCAGATTCAGTTAAATTTGAGTGAATATTAACAAACCAGCACTTCATCACTTCTATGCTGTGAAAAATATCCACTACATAAATATGAACTGTACTTACAATCTACCAATAGATGCATTAAGCAGTGACAAGTAATAAACAATATTACTTGCCTGTTCATCAGAAATGAGTTGGATCTCATGCATGGCTTTCTCGATGCTGTCTCTCGTGCCCATAACAATAATATCATCAGAGTTCTCTTTTGAGTTGGGTACTTGGATCTTGGTGGCAGTATTCATCTCCATCTCTTGTAGCCTCTTGCCCTTCTTACCGAGGATAAAGCGATGGTGATCCTGTTACAAAGGGCATATGTTCAATACAGGGGAGTATTTAACAATTACTACAGCCAACTATTCACTTAAGTGCTCTTTAAAAAAGTAAATACTGGATCAAAATGTCTTACAGGACTACAAATTGTGATTGATATTATGCTTGATACAGCAAATTGATGAACCCTTGTCAAGTTACACTACAATGACAACAAACAAAAGAAAGAAGACAGGGTAGTAAAAGTGATAATCTGAACCAGTGGATGAGCTAATAATTTGCATATAGTATCAGGGTAAAAATAATGTATTTGCATTAAACATCAAGCAAAAATGGCAAACAAAATGCCCTTCATTACAAGAGCACATGTATGATATTGATCAAGTCTTTTCTTATCAACAGGAGAATAATAGATCTGGACTCCAAAGATGTACCATCACCATTAGCTACAACTACTTGTACCATTAATATTTTTAACTTGCAATACAAAAATTATTAAAGCAGTTTCAATTACTGACAATTCTCTCACCTTTGGTATTTTAATAATTTGGCGAGCCTGAGTCTGGAATTTCTCCAGGACAAGTCGCCGGGCCTTGGTCACAGCGTCATTCTTGCCAGTTACTAAGAATGTCAAAGACTGATCCTTGGCCGAGGAGATCTCAATATGAGCTCCTGTACGGGCAGTAATGTCCGCACAGATGCGAGAAGAGGCAGATTCTCCAAATTGATTATTCCCATCGATCTTGGCTCTCTCTTCATATGGGACACGGAATACCTGTAGAAAGGTCTAGTGTTATTACATAATAATCCACAGAATAAACAACACAATTCTTATAATTTTCATCTTCCCTTCAGAATACAGTATGCTAAAAGATGGCCAGTGGTCCCCAAGAGTATGGCTTATAGACACTGCTTCATTCAACAACAAAGTCAATAGCATTTTTTTTCTTTAATATATTCTGTAGTGGATCAAATGGTACAAAATCTTCAAGAAATGGAGGAAATAAAAGTAGAGAAAGGTACAAGTGGAATAAGCAAAAGAAAAGGTATTTCTTCATCAAAAACCTAAAATGCATCTACTACCTCCCAAGGGCTGTACTATAACACATTAATATACAGTATGTACCTGTACTGTTGGTTGAAGTGTTCATTACTTTGAAGAGACAGCAGATTCCATCCCTTCTGAGTGTTAAGTAAACCCATAAGTTAATATGACTGATATTGAAAAAAGGAAAAAAAAAAGAGAAAAAATTCAGCTGTATCATCTGATCTTTAGTGTACAGTATAAAGCAAACCACACCAAGAGAAGGTATTCATGTGGTTGGTTAATGATGAAAACACCGTACCAATGATCAAGTTCTTGGCCTGAAAGTTGTACCCAAATGTTCGACATTAAAATAGTTTACGCATGAGCTCTATTATCAAGATTTGCCGATGTACTGACCTGGGTGATAACAGAAGAGGCAATGCGCATTTCACTGGGCTTGGCCCAGTTGTCTCTGGGAGCTTCAACCGTTGGGGTTTGAGTCAAACTTGCATTAGGCAGAGCAGGGAAGAGCTGAGTAAATAGAAACAATTGTAACAAAATATATATATATATTTTTTAATACTAAAAAATGATTTAGTTAAACACTGAACAAGTAAACTACTCAATGGTATGTTATAAACTAGATCTCATTTTCCTAAGGCCAAGGTTCAGTCTTCTTCCCAGTGATAAAGAGAAAAGTTACTTTCTCTTTACTTTTGTTAAAACAAGGTAAAAAGAAAACCTTAGGTGTACTTTAGCAATGTATTAGCCCCTGCCTAGCAGACAATAATACTTAAATAAATGTGGACTACATACATTATGTTTATGAATAATTACTACACCCACAGTAATTAAACTGAGCAAGTGTCTAGCATTTTCCCTCTAATGCTTAGCGAGTGATGTTTGGTAATCAATCTTTTTGTCTAACAGATGAACTCTTGACATCTGATCTATAGCCCTCTACCTTGGCTATGTTAATGTTAAGGACCAGACCCCTGGCCCGTTACCTGAGTTTTACCCTCGGTTCCACACTCTCTTGCCCACGATACACCATGAGGCTCCCGAAGCTTCATATTTTTATTAATGTTCACACCATTAATTACAGTGATATCATAACTATTTGTGCACTAGTTTACCTTCTTAACAGATCGAGAAAAGACCATTTGGGTTTGATAATTTAACCTATATACATTTATTTATGATACTTCCAAGGAACCTGCCAAACTCACATTGAAGGACATTCAACAGTGACTGCTACAGGTAAAAGGAAGGATACACAGTACAGTACCAAGCACATATTCAGTGGTCCCTCGGTTAATGAACATAATTCGTTTCAGAAGGTCGTTCGTTAACCGAACATTTTGTTTAACGGAATCCATTGTTTCAATGGGATATTGGTTCCAGCTCACCGAAAAGTACATACAAAGTAAAAAAATGTAGTAAAGTACATTTACTTTGAGGTGTGTATGTAGAAGGCTCCTGGTTGATGATGATGATGGGAATTAGAAGTGGGGGTGGAGGAGAAGGGAGAAGAGAAGGAAGTGGGGATGGAGGAAAAATCACATTCTAGGGGACCCATGCTTGATGCCATCATTTCACCAATAAAATTTTAAGTTCACTAGGTCTAATTCAAGATTATTTTCTTTAAATCAACACTGCACTGTACTATATATTATCAATATGTTAAATAAATTTCAGAATGACCAATAATTGTATTGTAAAAATGTAAAAATACTGTGTTCAAGAGAGCCACAAGCAAGATGTTTCCTCAACTGAACAGAGACACAAACTGACACCTTGGTGGGTGAGTGAAATGGCTGATGGGTGCACCAAAAACTAGTTCCCTGTACTGCAATTATGCTAAACAAGTGTTAAAATGACTAATAATTTTAATATAAAACTTGGAAAAATATTGAATAACACAACCTTCTTGATATTTACTCCAATGGAAACAAATAAAAGCCCTAGAACCGATTACTGTATTGGCGGACTAATTTTCCAGCTGGTGAGCAAGCCAAAACATGCTGTCACGTTTTCGTAAGAATTTCGTTAACCAAATTTTTGTTCTTTAACTGAAATGAAGATTCTTGTGGAAAGAAATTCGTTAACCGAAATTTCGTCAACCGAGGGACCACTGTATCAAGAACCTCACTTTCTACAACTTCGACAGAACAGCCTGTACCGGTACTATATTTTACTAACCCACCAACCTAGACCTCCCATGAACTCTTCTCAACATAAGTAAACAACTATGAGGACATTACATCTTGTTGCAAACATTTACATTATGCAAAAGGACTTTATTTTTTAAGGACCAGAGTTATTACTGCTTTGTTACATCACTGTTTATAATTTCACATGTGTTTGTAATGTAATACTGTAATGTCATTATTCACAATTTTATATTTTTTACTCCTTTTATACTGTACTGTCTTATGCACTGTAAACTGAGATGTAATTGTACTGTAGTGATGTAGCTCATTCTCAGGATTAACCATTTATTGTTATTATCCAAACCTAATGTAACCTTGAAGAGATACTACTGCATTAATGTACAAACCTCATCATAACTAAGGGGCTCATAAGCCTGGTCAGCGTTAGGAGTATTTGGGGGTTCAGAAGGGGAGGCGGGGGCACCGAGGTCAACCTCCTGGGGGTCAGAGGTCACCTCAGGGGACTCCATCACTGTTTGCTGCAGAGGGGTCGGGTCCATTATTCTCGCCGAGTCGTTACAGTAACACTGAAATGATAACACATCCATGATATATCCACCAGACTTTTTCACAACTATCATTAGAGAGCATGAATATTATAAAGCCTGATAATGGTGATCCATTTGAGATGTTCTTGTTTCTTAAGGTTACATTTCCTAATTCATAACATTTACAAACATTTCCTATAAAGATAAATTGAAGTGTGAGTGTACACTGATAAAATGTCTTGAATTAGGAAAAAAATGTTTACCCACAGAAAAATTTTCTCAGAATGCATTACATAAAACTACTGTACACTTCAGTCCACATTTGTGGTCTCGAGTGATATCACGGCCCTGAACCCTAGACACGTTGATTACATAACGGTACCAGATCTTGTGTTGAGCACAAAGGTAGAACTAAGTTTTATCACCATTAAATAGTCAAGGAAGCTGACAGTAAAGGAAAGATACCTGGCTTACTCTAAGGCCTAAGAAGAAAGTTCATGGCAATCTAAACACTCTAATTATGACAAACTGGAATATGTACATTGCATCAAAGGAAACCAATGACACAAGGACAAAATTCTAGACATCACTATTCTTCTTTCTCAGTACTGTACTGATCACAGTAGATGAACAAGTTACAGACAAAGTCATACACAGGCAAATCACCCATAAATTACCCACTAAAACGCCCAGAAAATACCATCTAACTACTGAGAGGTTTCAAAACAACAACAATTCATAGACATAAATCACAAAATATCCACATCAGATCAACAACAGTGTATTGTATAGATATTTGATAAACTTAAGGACAGCCCAAGGTATGGAGGGAGGGAGGGAGGGTGGCACCAGTAATAGCCGGCCACATCAGCATCTTATCACTACACCTTGCCAGTACAGTAAACTAGAGGGTATCATAAACCTTGAATAAAAGTTATCTCAAAGATAGTAACAATAAGATCCTCACAATAACTCAAATTTGAAACTTATCTGATAATAAAATAAAACATTTCTAGCACAGTGAACAGTAAACAGCCACATCCAGTCTTATCGTCTTTCCAGATTTGCTTCTTGTGTATCAGAAGTCAACTTTCTGTACATTAAAATTAATTATATTAATAAATGTCAAGTACCAGTAGTTGGTAGACCAAAGACTACAGGCATTAGGAAACAAAAGTCCAATTGAAAAATTTATGTAACTGATATTGTGTGATTCAAGTGTGATGTAAGATGATAGACAGTGCAATAAACAGTATACTGTAAACAAAAAGTGAATGCATGTAAAAGTATAAAATGTTTTGCACACAACCAAGTACATAATGTGGGTCCACGGCAAGAGCCCTGTGATTAAGTATACAGTATTAATTCTGTGAGGTGTGGGGCAACCATATCAAGAACATTACCTCTGTGCCTGAGCTTTAAACCCTATTGATCAGTTTGGACACCATCATGTAGCCATAACACAGGATACACCTCACCATCTGACACCCAAGATAACAATGTCTAAACACCGGCAGACATAACACACAGTGTACAATGCTCTCATCATTAACTATCTTTTCCCTTGGCATAACGCCATTGCTTGAGATCGCTTTAACAGTCTAGAGATGAATATTCATACACACAAAGGGTATGTACAGTAAGTAATACAGTGCTACAGAAATATATGAAAAATACATAAAAATCGAGGATCAACAAATTCCTTACTTCAGAAAGACTGGTTTTAGTATACAATACTGTACAAATGTATGATAAGGGGCAGTGAAGCGATACTATAATTTAAGGGGCAGTGAAGAGATACTGAACTATAATTAAGGAGCAGTGAAGTGATACTATAATTAAAGGACAGTGAAGCAATACTGTAATATACAAGTTAAGTAAGAGAACTACAGTAGTACTGGACTTAAGGGGATTGTATACTGAAGATAATGTTTATCAAATACTGTATCTACACAAAAGTTGAGATGGAGAGCATGTACAGTGAGTGAAGTAGAGAGAATGGGAAAGGTGAGAGAATGAAATAAGTGAGAGAAAGAATCAAACAATAGGTTAAGTGAGATGTAAACAGGCACACCAAACAAGAGCAGTCAGGTGTCAACGAGTTCTACCAGTGAAGCTACAGGTCAGGTATTTCCTAGGAAGACTGTACACATCCATACCTGCAATTAGGAGTCACTTTTAATAACTCCATTATCTCTTAAAGCCTGTCACTGATACTGCACTCCATAGTAATCACATTGGTTTATTGCAGTGAAGCAGCTATTTATTGATACATTTACATACAGCATAATTAAAAAATATCAACTTGGTTAAAGAGGTTAATGCTTGGATGCTACAGCACAGTAAATACTACACACGAAACACTCGCTACTTACTCTGTAACACCAAAAAGTCACATCCAACTAAGTCAATGATATATTAAATACATACAGTACTGCAGTCAATTTTTTTTCAATTTCCCTCCAATTGATTCATAACACTTTAGCACTCAATTAGCTCATTTTCAACCATGTCTGTCTTCCAAAACTCCTCATTATCTATTACTTCATTCACACCACTTATTCAACAACCAATAAAAAATAAATAAATAAATATATCTATCAAGGTAGACTGAACTAGACCTCCCATCCCTAATCTTCTCTTTACACCACGTGCCGACTGTCTGCCTTTACGAGCTCTCTCTCTCTCTCTCTGATATCATAGCATTCAATCCCCCGTCCTTGCTAAAAATACTTCCCAGATACTTGAAACACTGGACCCTTTCCAACTTCTCTCCTTCCAACCATATCACACACTGACTCCTCCCTTTTAAAAATCACCACTTTATTTTCCACAGTAATTACTTTCAACTTTTTTTCTTTTACGCACCACTAAATTCCTTTAATGTCTGCTAGGTCATCGGCTGTCTCATCCACCCAAACAGTGTCACCATCACTCAATCCTTACAAAGCTTTTTCTAATTCTATTCTGCTCTTTAATTACAATACCAACCAAGTGAAAATTTTGAAGAGCCACTGAATCATAAGTCTTTCTCACTCCAACCATCAACGCCAGACCATTCACTCGCATCTGTTTATTCCAACTAAAGTTTCCTTGTACAATATATTGACACCCTATAAACAACAGTTCATCCTGGGATTTATTTTACTCCAAATTACTATACCCTGTACAGTATATACAATCCTGTTTTCCACCATTTGCAAAGAACAGCATAAAGAGTATCATACGAAATTCTAAACCAAAGCCACATTCCTCACACTCCTCCATTTGTTGCGGTTTAGTTCCTTCATTTAATACCACCACATTCCCTTTTCCTTACAAAATTATACAGTGCATGAAATCACTTTAGCTACTATACTATGCAAAAGCATGTCTCCCGTACATCAGACTGAAGAGGAAATTGTAAAAAAAGAATAAATCCTATCATGGTCATTGGCAAATCCCTAAGTTAATGAGAAAAAAAAATTATGCCCAAGTTCTGTGCTTGAATACCGGAAGGTAAAAAAAAAATCTTGAGCCTGCATAAAGTTTATTAAAAATATCACTTTAATACAGTAAGCATAATAACTAAATAAGGGAAAGCTCCAGGAGTGGATGGCATCAAAATATTTATGAATAGTGAGGATAAGGTAATAAGCATCCTATTTAGACTCTTGTACAGTGATGTTAATGGCAAAGTAATATCAAATACTGTATATGTTACATAGATGAAGAAGCATTACAAAAACTGGTTAACAAATCAGCAGAAAAGGGTGAAGAATATGGGTTAACAGTTAAAGCTGTAAAGGCAAAAGTACAAGGTAATGACTGTTTCCAAATTGGAAATAAATCCTTAAATAAAAATTGTGGTAGGCAAAAGAACTTAAACAAGTGGAAAATTTTGTGTACAGCAATACCCCGCTTTACGCGTTTTTTTTTACGCGTTTCTACATTCACGCGGTACCCCGCCAGAACCGGAATGTTCACTTTACGCAGTGCATCTACTCATATACGCGGAGAGCGGCTGGCGGTCATCTCGCGCTGCGCCATTTTTGCATTCAAACCTCCCGCCATCCCGGGTAAGCGGCGCGAGTAGGTTGCGCAGTGTATGTCTTTGTTGCGTTATCGGTGACGTCATATGACGTATCGGAGTGTGATTGGGGCCAAGCATCCTTACCACCCTCCCCGCTAACTGTGATTGGTTTAATGAAATATGACGTGCCCTGCCGCGGGAGCAATGAAGCCCGTTGACCTCCCCGCGTCAGTTACACCCCTCCCGGCTGCACCGTGTATATCGATATCCATTGTTCCATAAGAATGGCTGCCACCGGACCACCACCACCACAGAAAAACCTTGCATTACCTGGACTCAGCCGCCCTAGGCCAAAGAAGATACGACGTGCCCTAAGCTACGAGGTGAAGTTCAAGATCATCCAAGAGTTGGAGAAAGGAACGACAGGTTGATTTGGCGCGCCAGCATGGTGTGAACGAATCTACGATCCGGACGATCAAGAAGGATGCAGCCAAGATAAAAGAACACATGAACATCACAATGTCTACAGGTGCTTCAATGATCAAGTATTGCCACAACAAGGTGATTCTCAAGACGGAGAAGTTACTTGTGAGCTACTTGATTCGTCAGGCAAGACGGAACATGGCGGTCGACACGCGCTCAGATCAGGAGTACGCATGTGAACTGTACGCAGCAGTGTCACGTAAGATGGGAAATGCTTCCTCTGGGTGGTTGCACAGGTTTAAGAAGAGGAACAAGATCACCAACATTAACATTGGTGGTGAAGAAGTGAGTGTTGACCGTGTTGGTGCTAGGGATTTTCCTCCGTTCATACGTGAGATTATGGAGGAAGGACAGTACACCGACGACCAGGTGTTCAACATGGACGAATCCGGTCTCTTTTGGAAAAAGCTACCTTCCAAGACCTTCGTTGTCAAGTCTGCCAGCAAGTGTCGGGGCCGGAAGTTGCAGAAGGAGTGCATCACCGTCCTCTTTACCACCAATGCCTCCGGTTCCTGTAAACTCAAGTTATCGGTGATCCACACAACCCGCAAGCCACACACCTACAAGAACATGACCAAGCTAAATGTCCACTGGCTGACGGCATGTAAGGCGTGGATGTTCTCTACTCTGTCCCTCTCCTGGTTTGATAACTGTTTCGTTCCTAACGTGAAGAAATTCTGTGAGCAACAGAATGTTCCATTCAAGATTTTAATGCTGCTTGACAACGCACCAGGACACTTGCCCCCTACTGTTGGATAGTCACCCCAACGTAAAAGTAGTCTTCCTTCCTCCCAACACTACGTCATTAATCCAGCCCATGGACCAAGAATTAATTTGCAATATGAAAGCTGCATTCTCTGCAAAGAAGTTTAAGCTCCTGAACGACTATACCATCACCAAGGATGAGTTGCGTAACCTGGGTGACACTGATAGCAAGAGCGACGAGGACGAGGAACAACAGTTGGCAGAGCAAGAAGTTCTTGTGAAACACTTTTGGAGGAAATTCAACGTCAAGAAAGCTGTGGACTTCTTGGTGGAGGCATGGGATCAGCTGTCTGTAGCAACGGTTCGTCACGCATGGACACATGAGTTGCAAGGTACCCCAGGTGGAAGGCAGAGTCAATCTGTGACTGGTGAGGTTCAGACTGTTTCAGTAGCAGTGGACCTTGCCAGAGAAGCTGCACAGAGTGTTACAGCTGCAGGCTTCTCCGAGACCACCAACGACGACATTATGGAGGTGATAAGGGATCCTGATGCGACTGCCGACGAGATGTTAGAAGACGATCATGTCAGTGAAGAACACAAGTTATCGCATGGTAATGTAAGGGGTGCCATCGAGTGTGTAGAGAAACTGAAGCTCCTCCTTTCCGACGACCCTGACGATAACCGGTATGAAGTCTTCACTACCCAGCTGTTGCTGATTATGGAGCCGTACATCAAGGTGTATCACGACAACAACACGAGCCGTCAACAAAGCATTACCGAGTTCTTCACCCGCAACCCACCACAGCCAGTGATAGTGACAGAGAAAGTGATGGTGACTTTGAGGGATTTTTCAGGGAGGCCCTGATAAGTGTGGATGACAGTGATGGTGACTCACCTGAGGGCCAGTAGCCTGCCCTCTGCCTCGGAACCAGCCTCCATTCCCCTACGCCGACCCATCTCTTCTATTAACGTAAGTGTTAAACCTAACCTTGATTTTTCCTAACATAACCTAACCTTAAGTGAGTGTTAAACCTTGAATTTTCCTAACATAACCTAACCTTACGCAAGTGTTAAACCTTGATTTTTTCTAACCTAACCTACCATGACATATGTGTTAAACCTTGATTTTTCTTTTACCTGGTACAGTATATTATTCTCTTATTGATATTTCTCATCTATATTATGTGTGTGTGCATACCATCATAAAGTTAAGATGTTATTTTTACTAAAACGTACGTATTGTGTCGGGAAAAAGTGGAGTTTGGGGGTCGGCCCAGTCTCTATTTCAATTAATCCCATATGTTCTGTTGTTCACTTTACGCGTTTCCCGCTTTACGCGGGCCTCCGTGGGTTCAATTGACCGTGTAAAGCGGGGTTACACTGTATTTGGGAAGTGACATCAGCTGTGATGATAGATGTATGGAAGAAATAACAAGCATAGGTCAAGCAAAAACAGCATGTAATAATGTAAAAGACCTAATGAAGAAAAGACTAACTTCAATCTGAGAAAAAGGCTACTGAAAGGCTTTGTATAACAAAGATAATGGGTCAGAAGTGCGGACACTCATCAGACACCAGAGATTGGAGGCCTTTGAAATGTGGCATTATCGGCAAATGTTAAGAATAAGTTACACTGACAGGAAAACGAATTTAGAAGTACTGTACAGTATTAAGGTTAGCAATGACTTCAGGAGAAATACTTCAAATGAACATAAAACGAAAATTTAGATACTTTGGTCGTATAATTAAGGATGAAGGGATAACAAATATTAATGGGCAAAGTTGAGGGTAGGAGGGCCAGGGGAATGCAGAGACTGGGATGGATGAATGAAATTAAAAGATGGATCCCCAGAGAGATACAAAATTTAGAAATGGTAAAAACATCCCGAAAACATTGAAAGTGAAGGATTACGGCCGCCAGCCCTCAGATATGAGGACGGTATTCTAATTGATTGATTGACTGTACATATGTCAATTTATGGAAACAGAAAATGCCCTGTATTCTGTAGTAACAAGTAAGGGGTCGAAGGTTACAACACTGCCCTTTTATAAGTAGAGAGGAACAGAGTGCACGACTGAACATGAACATATCCAGCAAGTGTACTATTCAAGATGTGGAAGTGTTCTGAGAAAATATGATGTTTGGTCAAACAATATAAATCTGTAAGCATTTTCTCACAGACTTGTTATTACAAATGGGGGAAACACTTTTGGGTGTTTTTTTTTTTTTTACAATTCACAGAAAAAATATTAAATAACTATCAAAAGAGATACTTTACAGTACTGTATACAGTAGTAGCAAGTCTAAACAAACATGAATGTTTTATACAATACTGCACTGTATGAGTCACAGAAAACCAAATAAGAACTAAAGTTTTTATTAATTTAAGTTTGACTACAGGATATGTACAGTACTGTGCAACATCCTTGCTGTAATGCCGTATACAGGAGCTTGGGCATGTATTAAACTGTTACACATCACAGGAGCATAGGCAGACAAAATTTTTATTCAGAAAATACAAAATTACTGCGTCAGGCAGTAACAAGCAACTCCTACAGACAAACAGGCTCCAAAAACATTATCATAACTTTGAAAACTTGAACTTGCACTTCATTGTGAATGAGCTAAATGCAAAACTTTACTATACAGTGGGGTATGCTATAACGAACAGATCCTACTACGAATATTCCTATAACGAACGGTTTTACCTATAAAATTGAGAATGCTATAACGAATGAAACTCCTACAACGAACATTTAAAAAAAAATTTTTTTTTTTTACTAATTTATTGTTTTTTTATTACAAGTATTAATGATATTCTTTATTTCAGGGGTTTAGATGCATATTTATGCACTTTTTTACAATTTTTACAATTTTATATTATATTTTTCAGTGTTAAGTGGTTGTATTTGGGGGCCTGGAACGGATTAATCCTATAACGAACGAATGCTATAACGAACAAGGTTCTAGAACCAATTAGATTCGTTATAGCATACCCCACTGTATAGTACAAACCAGCACCAGGTTGGAGGCAACAGTTCTTTATTTTCTTTAAGATATGATGAACCAACAAGTACAATACTGTACTGTACTGTACTAAAATCACAGTTTTAGGTCTCACCATCATCCAGAACATGATATGCATCATTTTCTGTTATGATTACTACAGGAGTAAAACAAGTGGTTCTTCGATTGGATTAGCAAAGGTTCTTAAGATAGATATTTCTTATAACCAAAAATGTGTGACCACTCAAAGGGAATCTCACCTGTACAACATTACCCAAAAACATCCTTGAAAATTTTCATAAAAAATTAAGAATGAGGACTTACCTTAATTGTTGTACAAGGCTCGTCTTTAAACAGGTCATACATACAAATCCCAAATTTTTCTTTTTGAGAATCATGGTTCAAGATTTATTTACATATCCTTAAACTAGAGTAAATATCCTGTTGCTTGACACCAATACAAGAGATAAAAGGAAAAAAGGTACACCAGCTTTAACCCCTGCACTACAGGGATGCCACTTATAATATTTTATTTGGCCAACACCAGATAATTTTATTCAGCTTAGAGTGACCCTCCACACAAGGGGTTAAATGGGATTGTATTTATAAAAAAAATTAAATAATGTACTCCTTACTGTACCCCAAGTACCTCATATGTCCTATCATTACAAAAGCAAAAGAATAAGATACTGTACTTTAGATATAAAGACATGTGTAGATTAGTTAAAAGTTCAGTTACAGTGATTCTTGTGTGGTGACTATCATTAAATGCACTGCTTCAATTTAGATGTGTTTACAAATGTACTATACAGTACTGTACAGTACATGATTACTGTTGTATGATACAGGTGCCAGTTCAAATGTGTCATCAATTTTTACAGTATCTGACTGATCACACTGTAGTTCATAGTTATACATACTTAAGTCATGGAAACATGCACAGTCAGACAAAGTCCAGCAATTATATAATTATGGATTTTCAGATACATGCTGAGTGTCAGTGAATGCTCCACATCAATACACAACACAGTAGTGACAGGCACTCTAAGCCTACGCCTCTACAACACAAGTCCCTCAAGACCCAGAAAATTAACCATTCAAAGGGATCACTGACAATGACAGACATACTCAGTGGGTCATGACAGATATTGTCATTGGGCTATGACAACTACACTGCCAAAAGGACATGTCACAGACACACCGTCAGAGGGCAACAAATTATATCACCTGACTGTGAGAAGCAACCCAGCTAAAAACATATACGTACAGTTAATGGTCCAAACAGACATATAAATACAATAGTGGGTCATAACATAGATACATTGTAACCAGAGGTGCAGGGCATACGTACAGTCAGAGCTATGACAAACAGAGGCTCATGACAGTAAAAGGATCGCGACAGGTACAGTCAGGGGGGCGCGACAGGTACAGTCAGGGGGGCGCGACAGGTACAGTCAGGGGGGCGCGACAGGTACAGTCACAGCCAGTGGGCCATGACAAACATACAGAGCCATGACATATGACAAAGTCAGAGGGCCATGCCACAGCTATGATACAGCCAACGGACCATGGCACAGCCAGAGGGCCAAGACACACACATAGTCAAAGAGTCATGACATATTACAGTCCAGAGGGTCATGAGTCATACAGAAAAGGGCCCAGAGCCATGACATATCAAAACATACATACAGCTAAAGGGCCATGCCAGATACAGTTAAGAGGCCTCTGTTTGTTAATGTTTGAAATAAGGCAAACAGAGTATAAGGTTTTATATCCAGAAGAGGAAGTAACAGGAGTGCAGAAGTCATATTGAAATTATATCTTGTGCTAGTCAGGCCGCACCTCGATTATGCTATTCAGTTCTGGTGCCCTTATTATAGTGAATATCAATTCACTGGAGTCGGTGCAGCGAAAAATGACAAAAATGATTCCGGGACTTAGAAGCCTTCCATATCAAGATAAATTACAGAAACTAAACTTGCATTCCCTAGAAAGACGAGGAGTGTGGGGAGATATGATATTAGTATTTAAGTGGGTGAAAGGAATCAATAAAGGGGATACTGTATAGATAAAGTTCTTATAATATCCGAGCAGGATAGGACTCGGAGCAACGGATTTAAGTTGGATAAGTTTAGGTTTAGGAGGGAGATAGGAAGGAACTGGTTCACAAATAGGCTAGAGAGATTCATGGACGATAGAGAGTGGTTGTAACTCTCGACAGGAGCTGCCATGCACAGGCCAACCAGCCTATTGCAGACTCCTTATTTTCTTATGTTATGTTCTTAGGTTAAAGGTAACTAGAATGACCATAACACAGTCACAGGACTTCTGACTTATGAAGACAGTCAGGGGCCATAACCAACACACAGCCAGCCTTCCAATAGGCCAGAGATTAAAATATTCCTACAGTCACAAGGCTTCCAAGACAGCAGCCCAGACAGATCATCACAGTCAGTGGTTCACCCAAAGTCAGTAGATCACACAGTCAGCATGCTACTCAAGGTGCACAGCTGGTCAGAGGGCCGTAGTGCGCAAACAAACAAACAAACAAACAAAAAAAAGGAAGGGGGGGGGGTTGGGCATACAGGCCAGAAGTGAGTCATGGAGCCATACCTACACACAAGGCCCCCACACACATTAGGCCTTCACGTGGCCACACAGTCAAAAAGGCCACACAAGAGAACCACACAAACCCAAAATTGAGGCAATAATGAGTGTGTGTTGGGGGTAACATAGCGCCAGCTGTTTTGGGTTGTGTCCCGGCTCAGGCGTGTCGATCCCCATAGGCGTGTTCTGGCAGGCGTGTCCCACCTGCTCTCTTGTCACCACACATGCACATACAATGTCCACTTGTAGCTGGCAACAACACATAGGAGGGAGGAGAAGCAGGAATGGACCAGGCGCCACTTTCATACATACATACAAACATACATACATACACACACTCGACGTGGCACGCACACACACACACACACTCACACACCACCACGGACATGTTGTTCAGTCAGCCACAGTGGTAAGAGATACTTACTGTACTGTAGCCAGTGGGTCCGTCCTAAATAAAACCGCTCGGGCTAAGTCGCTCCACTGTGAGGGCAGGTCTGCAACACAATAAAAAGAATCCAGATTTAGTCCAGGGCGACGCTGGTTATAGGGATAAAATAAGATGTACAAGAGACACCACACACACCCCGCTCACCTTCCACACGCTGAGTGAAATGCCAAGAGCCAGACGCAGACGACACATACGACAGCGCGTGTTTGCCAAATCTATTCCTTCCTGGACAGTAAAAATATGTTAAGATTTCCCAAGAAAGTTTCATCAAATGGTGGCAATTTACTTATAATATATGGAATAAATAAGGAAAAAAATATTTAATTTATAAATATTTGATCTCTCAGGTGTGTCAAGCCATTGATACGAATCTTATTTCAAATATTGTGTAATAGTGAGGTTACAGAAAACTGGTAGTTAATAGTAACTGTTATATTATTAATTTTATTTTAAATTTGTTATATACACGGCAAACCAACTAAGAAACTAATTCTTTATATAATAGGCTATTGAGATTTGGCACCATAGCAAGGCAGTGAACTTTCGCAAAATACTTACCACTTATGGATTATAGGGTTATTTATATGAATGAAAATAGCACCAACATTAAAAAAAATATATCTAAATATATGTTAGACACACGATTACCCTAAAAATTATTTCAAATGATAGAGAAGTAGCCCGAACAGTAACTATCACCGATATATATTTTAAACATTATCGTTATTTAAAGGACAGGTATAACTTCTTCATAGATTTGGGGTAATAAAACAAAATATGTTTGATTAAAATTAGGTTTCAAAATTTCAATATAACGACATTAAAAATTTAATCAAATATTAAAAGTATATAGAAAATTAATATAAATAACACTTCACTTGCCACATTGTAAACTGTTTCGGACAACCTTGAGTACGTCACATCCTTAAACCTTCGACTTCTTTGGTGTCTTATTTTAAAGTTTATATTCTGTGCCTAAATTATTGTATTTTATAATTTATTTAAATAATTACGTCAAACTCAGTGTGTAAAATATATTAAATTTCAAATCTTCGACTTCATTTAATTTACTTAAATACAGGAGATCCATTTTCTTTCAAACGTTTGAGGGAATACTAATAAGATCGACAATAAGTATGATTATTTCCACTAATACTTGCAGCAATCAACTTGGATTGCATCCAGAGGGAATCTGCATTATTGAAAATAATACCATGAATAAAATTAATAAGATCTCGGGACGAATATTTTATTAGGAAATACGTCAATAACAAAATACTGGATAAAAATCGTGTATATTAATTATTTGTTTTACTTGTTATAAGTGTGTCATATAAGAAGGTCGTTCAGTTATGTAGACGGTCCCCCTCCATCGTAACGTCCTTCAAGAGTCTAATGTTGTGACGGCACCAAGTGTGAACTGTTTTAACTCTTTCAAAACTTGACCAACCTAACGAGCCAATCTGTGGCAAAGAGGATAAAAGTAAGTAAAAATTTGACCATGTGTTCTCGAGGGTTGTATGATTTTCTCGGAAGCCTCACAATTCCTGTTACTATCAGGTTAGACCAGTCATGACCAGTATTTTATGAGCCCCGTTGTGGATACCTTTTAGCATCTTTCGTGGTTTATCCTTGGTTTAAACGACTTAATGGTTGCCAACATGTATATTCCTACGACTCTTGAATACCCATTATCTTTTCTGTCCCAAGATAAATTCACAGTCGCCCATCATCCATACTGCATTCAGTATAATTTAGATTTATTTATTACAGTACGAAACGAAGTGTATAAAGTACTGCAAAGAAATTTGAATCAAGCAAGTCTCTCACTTACAAATGGGTGTATTACAATTAAATTATTAAAGTGTGACTGACAACAAGAGGCAAGTTGGCAACTGGTCACCCCAGTAACAACACCTCACCCGGCTCAGCTGATCCCAGGAGCACTACTGCTGGATACGCTTGTATACTGTATACTAATACCGCCTAAAAATATATAAAAATATGGTACAGAAGGAGCTTACATTGACGACTTCCACATTGACTACGTTTATGGCTGTGGCCCTCTCCTTCGGGTTCTTCTGTGGCTACAAATTCAAAAGCTGGAGGATAGAGTGGCTCAAGAGGCGTCGTGAGCGGCTGCAGAGGAAGATACAACAGACACAGGCTGAGATTGACTTGATACAGAAGTCTTAGAGCAGAGATGTTTCTTGTACAAGTATGGGGTAACACGGCTCTATCCTCCTTTATGGTTATTTATAATAGTGGGTTAATGAACATTGGTACTGCCTCTGCTCTGGATTTTTTTTATTGTTACTTAATCCAGTCTACTAAATCTCCCTAGCCATCTTTTGATCCACCAGCTCCCGTCATTGTATCATTTAAGTTTAACTTTCAAAACTTTAAGGATAGACAAGGTTAATGTAGCGCACAGTTAGTACCTTGTGGTTATATCATTATACTCAAGGGGTTGTTATTGTACAAGAGTCATTAGATTCAAAAGGTAGATATCTTATCAGTTGAACTGATTCATTGTGCAGCATTCAGGAGGTTGGCACAGTACTATATTCAAGGGTTTGCTTAAGAAACAAACTAGTTAGGTGTGTACAGGTTGGTATTAGTTTTCTATATAGCCACTAAGTTGGAAATACAGTTCTATACAGAGAATGAAGTTTTGTAAAGGTTCACTTATTAACTGTAGATCCGTTGGCTTATTTATCATTGTTTTATGGCAGAATCTTTAACAAAATGTTTGTTTTAATCCATAAATTGTAAATCTGGTGAATGAGCAAGGAAAAGACATTGAAAATCATTCACAAACTAGACCACAAATTCTAATGAAACCTAATGGTCTTTTAGTATTCTTAGCCACTTCACTACACAAGACTAGTTTTGAGGTTTTGTTTGGGTAATGCCAGACAATTTTATTCAGCAAAGAGAGACCTCACCTCCTTTAAACAAGAGGTTAAGTAATTATTAACAACAATCATGATTGGGTGAATTTATTCCAGACACTACAGTACAGTACTGTACAGAATTTATTGTGATACTGACAAATTGTTGTCACTAAGGAATTGCACAAGGCTCTAATTATAAGTAAAAATATAGTTAGGATAGAAGAATATGAAAAATTGATCCATTAAGTATACTGTAAACTACAGTATTTGGAAAGGTGTTAAAATAATATATTTTTTGTGTTTCAGAACAAAGCTTCTCTTGGGATGTAAATACAAGATGTGTTAATACTGTACCAAGGCTTTGGGAAGGTGCTGTGTAGTACCAGTAGCAAAGGTGGTGGTAATAATGCTCTGACATTTTATTTAAAAGATATTTGCATGAAAATACATAATCACGATATGTGATATTTATTCCCTTGCCAGTTTTCTGCCCAATTGTGAAGTATTGTAATTAAATATTTCTGAAAAAGGCAAATAATTGTACCAATACAGTACATTAAACACAAGAAAAAACAGTACAGTACAGTACCTGTTTTGGCTTAGACACTGCTGTGCATAAAAAAGAATCAAGATTATTTCTAGGTACAAAAGAGACAAAAATATCCTCTTGATAAATATTCCATTCATTTGAAGTCTTAAAATAACAGAAATTCATTCACATTGACAAGGGTATACAGTACAGTACAGTACAGTATACAGTAGTAATTTTTAAAGCCCACGACTATAAAGACAAACATCAGAGGCTGACTGCATCAAGGAGGATTAGAAGACATCATTATGGTTGAACCAGTGGTGGTCGTCCATGGAGGAGCCTGGGCAGTACCAGAGGAATTATGGGACGAGAGTCTTCAGGGCGTGAAAGCAGCAGCACGTCGAGGATATGGGGCAAGCATTCATTGCTATTGTGGTGTTTGTTGTACTGTACTAACTGTGGGTGTAATAGTAATCCTGTTGTTTAATTTGATTATTTCACATAATTTTTATGGTATCACAAAGCAAAAGCTACAATTTCCGAGCTTGTACCCAGCGTATTGTTTAGTATTTGTTATTTTAAGTGTGTTAATTATTTTTGAAAGACTTAATGATTTCAATTATCTTTTAAGAGTAATGTCCAAATATATAAAGTTACAGTACCCACAAGTTTCACAATGGAATTGATGTAGCAAAGGTAGTACAGTACATTGGATCCAAGTAGTATAGAAATCTTGATCAGTTTTGTTTTATGATGGTGAATGGGTTTCTTTGAGTTTGTTATGGGACCTGATCTTATTCTGCTCATTCCACATATGCCACCATTCAGTTTGTTCCACTTATTCCACCTGGTCCACTTACTTCAAAATGTTCCCCTTATATTAACTGTTTGACTTAATTCATGCATTCCCCTTACATCAACTGTTTCCTGTATTCCACTTAATTTGTCTGTTCCTCAGATTCCATCTACTGTACAGTATTCTATATACTGTACAGTATTCACCTGTTCCATTTGTTCCATCCCATTTAGTTAGGAATAGGGTACAGATGTAGGTGGGATGCAGAATCTAGCCAGCACAAAGTTGGATTCCATGTTGGAGTACTTTACCTAAATGAAATGGTCATTATACAGTACTGTATTAGTTATTGGAAGGTTAACCAGTGTAGTGCCTCAATTTGTATAGCACTTTAGCATTGAGGATAAGGATCATTATTGTATGTGTAAGTGTAGGATATAGAGTATAGGTCAAGTATTGAAATGGTTGTTTATTGTCTTAGTCCCATGTAGTTACTTTCCACAGTATTTGTGCTTGTTTCCCTACTGTTCCCTACTGAGTAATCGGAGGAGGGAAGATTGGTAATAGATAGATGGAATCTTTGAGTAGGTTAGTTGTCAGTGATGAACCCCAAATGAGTTACAATAGAAATAAAGCTGTAGTATTATGGAATTTCAGTTAGTTCTTTACTTTAAATCTACTTTTTGTTTCAGGTCCTCACAGCAGGAGGGTCATCAGTGGATGCAGCAGAAGCCAGTGTAGTGTGTCTGGAAGACAATCCTGTGTTTGATGCTGGTAAGATGTGTGCAGGTTTTCCTCAGCTTACTGAAGGGTTTCATTCCATAGAAATTTTCCAAAAATAAAAAAAACAGTGTACGTATTCATGTCCTATTTTCCTGTAGACTTCCATTATATAATTGGAAATATGTTACTGTGGAAAATTTTTGCCCAAGATTTAGTACAGTTTACAGTAATTACACTTAAGACGTTTATTAAACATAAATGAATGGAAAAATACCATGATAATATACAGGGTTTTGATGATATTTTTTGATCTAAACAGTTTGTGGTAAAGAAATACTATAAATAAAAGAAACCGTGGTGATCAGTACATACGGTGATGCAGATGGTATTGGGGATTACTGTACTGGGAGGGGTTGCATGAATTTCTGCCAACCTCGGTGAATCATGTTCTTGTTTTTCTTTTACTGTATTCATAGGACCTGAAAGTTTCATAAAGATGTTCAATTACGGTGAAAAGTCGTGTTCCTTAAACTGAAATTTGGTCTCTGGTTTGTAAATTCCATTAATATGAACTTTCTAAATTGGATGTCTGTGAATTGAGTGATACAGTCAAAGAAAAAAGTTGCATTACACTTACGATGCTTTATGTTCTGAAACTGAATATAAAGAATTTGGGTAAAGTTTCCCTTTTCAGACTTGAACCTCGAAGCCTCGCTGTCATTTTATCCAAATTCTTTGTAAGGGGTTTCGAAACATAACTCTAGGGAGGTGTAACACAACTTTTTAAATTTTATTGTACCTGTACGGTACTTGAGTCAATAATTCATCATGATTTGATATAATTTTTTGTGAGGATCAGTGGGCTTGTTCAACCTGGTTAGTTGGAAACAATGATCACCAGCACTAATTTCCATCAACACTGGATCTATTGACATATTTTTTCTTGCAGGAACTGGATCAGTTCTTACCTTTGATGAACAAGTTGAAATGGATGCAATAATAATTGATGGAACAACGATGGAGGCTGGAGCAGTTGGTGCTATTCGTAATGTGCTGAACCCGGTCAAAGTTGCTCGTTTGGTCATGGAAAAGACTGATCATATTATGCTTGTTGGTAAGGCTGTGTGAGAACTAAACTGTTTATACTGTCATATCAAATTAATCTTACTGATTTTATTACTACATGTATTTTTTACTTTTTTATGTCTTAAGAATGCCTGAGTTCTGTTGGATATTTAAAAAAGTATATACTGTGTGTCTCACTCTTGATGACTTGTGAAATGGGTCCCAATTTTAACAAGTCCCAAATTCAGTATCATTAATTTAAAGCCTTATTTCCACAAATGCATGGTGTGTCCATTTCGATTGGGGCCCAACACAAATAAACCCCTATTTCTAATGGTTAGGCACTCATCTGACCCAGGGAGATTTCTTATAGAATATTTTCAAAATATTCACATTCATGTTTTAGAGACCCTTGCAGGAAAACTAGAAATGCTCACTTAAAACCCCAAATTTTACATAATGATTTTGTTGTCTGAAAAACAAGAATGTGTGGGAGTGATAGTGGTTGCCTTAATATGTGTATGGAAAGTAGAATGGAAAAAGACAACAAATACAGTGGTAATGAAAATAAGAAATATATATAAAGGAAATATAGTTCTACAGTTCACAGTAATGTCAAGATGATGATGATGTTGTGGTGGCAGTGCAGTTTGAGGAACAAAAGAAACATCTTTGAGAAAAAGGTGACCCGTTTTTTCTTCCATGGTAATGCTTACTTGAGAATCTGAGCCCAATTGGTTTGATGAGGATACAGTAATGCAACTGGGGTTTAGAAATGTTGAATACTGTATGTATTTCCATTTAGTGGTACTATACTAGAAATATTTCACTAAAATCCACCAGCCAGCTAATGTTCCCAGATTGATTTAGTTGATAACCTTTACACAACGTACCCACCACCCAGTATACAAATATTGTGCATCCATGTTTATTCTACCTCTCCTATAGCCAGTCATTCAACATAGACAACAAATGTGTACAGGTACTTTGATTTCAGTTTCAAGCATTTTGTATTTGTCACCTGTTCAGTAATTAGTTTTGATAATAGCAATGTTTGTTTCATCAACTTCCAGGAGATGGAGCCAACAAGTTTGCTGCAGCTCATGGTGTTCAAGAAGTAGACCCAGAGGTGCTCATTACCTCTCTGGCAAGACAGACGTTGGCCAAGTACAAGAAGTACACCAGCACTGTGTATCATCTCTTCAACAAAACAGAGTAAGATATCATTAGTATAAAATAGTTTTGATTTAGACTGTGCTTGATAAAATTTACAGTTGTGTTTCTTTTACATTCATAAATAAAGTGGATTGTATATCAGTGCAGGTTGGAAATGTAATAGAAAATTTATTTACCCAACTGAAGACGGGTGACTTTGGTATTAACGTATATGTTTTCACGCAGAAAACCTGAAACAAGTGGACATGAGACTGTGGGTTGTGTTGTAGTGGACAGGGAGGGCCACACATCCTGTGCCACATCAACAGGAGGGATCACTGCCAAAATGCCTGGACGAGTTGGTGACACACCGATAGTGGGCGCAGGTGGCTTCGCTGATGACCAAGTATGACCCAATATGTACTGATAACTATAAGGTCCATTTTTGATTAGTTTTAATTGACTAATTTTGTAATGATTATAACCTTTAATAAAACTTTTGAAGGAAATATGTTATTGTGTGAGTTATTAGACAGCTGTATGTAAGCTCATGTGTTAACCTTCAGGGAAATGTTTTATTGTTTATTTTATACACATAATTTATAACACCGAAAATTCCAAGTGGATTAATTTTTAGATTATTGTACATCTATTCAATATTACCTTAGGGTGCTTAACAGTATATTACTGTATATAATTTCATAACTTTGAATATGATTTCTATAGCACGAGCTCTTGCTGGTGTTGTAGGACTAGACAGGCATGTAAAAAACATTCATCTCAAACCCATCTAAGTAATATAATTGTTGTTGTTTCCACAACTGTTAAACCTGTAAATTTATCCCTTTATCAGGTTGGTGCTGTCTCTACTACTGGGCATGGTGAAGCTATCATGAAAGCTTGCCTGGCCCGCCACATTACATCTGTCATGGGCACAGGTTAGTCCAGGTTACACAATACTTTCACGATACATAAATTTCAGTATGATATCACCTGCAAATACCAGTAATGTACTTCTGTACAAGAAACTTAGTTCCATTCTGCAGGAATTTTTCATGCTAGTGTATCATGGTATCAGTGACTCACTGTAGGGTGCTTGAAAATAACAAACTTCCAATCAATCTCAGGATTTTTAGTAGGAAATCCAAAGAAGATTAAGAGGCTGGGGATCAAGGGGTCAGACTAAAGCAACTCTGAATGGTGAAATAAATACGGAAGAGTTTAAAGAGCAATTAAGGTCAGACTAATAGTATTTCTCATCACATGAATCAGAATTTTGTTACAGTTGACTTTGCCAGTATAACTGACTGCTGTTGTATAATCCACTATACATTACAGTAATTTAGGTGTCATATCAGGGGTTTAAATATTGCACAGTACACATACTGTACTGTGATGTCTTTAGAAACTGTATGGGATTTGTAAAAGACTTGTAGTGTATCGGTATAGAAAAAATATGGTGCTTTGGGAAGATATATTTTAAACAACACTTGAATTTTTGTGCATTAAAATCTAGGTGTTTAAAATTGGCATGGCTGATTTTTAGCTCATATCTGTACTATATGAGTACTGCCCTCCCTCCCTTCCCTTATTGGAATATGCTAGGGAGGGTGGGAAATAGGTAGAGGAAGGAAGGAAGGTGAAGGCAGGAGGAAAAGAACAGGAGGGGTAGCTGTTTCATTGTATGTTTGGATGTTCATTTACAATGTTACCAGACCAGTTATGGACCTTATAGCTACAATGTATACAGTAATACCCCGATTTACGCGGTTCCCGTTTACGCGTTTCCACATTTACGCTGTTCCCCGCCAGAACCGGAATTCCCACTTTACGCGGTGCATCTACTCATATACGCGGGAAGCGGCGCGGGCAGGGTGCGCACAAGGTCGCCCAGTCATCAAAACATTACCGAGTTCTTCACCCACCACCCACCACAGCCAGCCCAAGTCAGTGATAGTGAGGATATGGACTTATATGGACTTTGAGAGGTTTGACAAAGAGGCCCTGCAAGCCTCTGTGGTGGATAGTGATACAATTGATACAAGTGATACAGGTGAGGGCCAATAATCTGCCCTCTGCCTCGGAACCAACCCCCATCCCCGTGTGCCCAGCCATCTTTTCTACTAATGTAAGTGTTAAAAAACCTAATATTATTGATATTTCTCTTAATTATTAATTGTGTGTGCATACCATCATAAAATTAAGATGTTATTTTTACTACAACGTACGTATTGTGCCGGGAAAAAGTGGAGTTTGGGGTCGACCCAGTCTCTATTTCAATTAATCCCATATGTTCTGTTGTTCCATTTACGCGTTTCCCGTTTTACGCAGGCCTCTGCGGGTTTAATTGACCGCGTAAATCGGGGTATTACTGTATTGTACTTATTCCTGAGGCCGACTGTACATGATTACTAGTAGAATTTCTTTCAAATTTGCTTACACGAAGCACTGAAGTGTGTGTGGCATGTCCCCATTGTCATCATCCCTAAAAATATCAAATCTTATGTATGCACTGCATTAAGCAATATTTTTGTCTTCTGACAGTTCATCGTATGAATGGCTTGCAAAACTATTCATTTTCATATACCCTGTAATTCTTTTGTATATAGTACAGTACAGTATATATATTGAAATCTTTCACTTGTTTAAGGGAACTTTAATATATTTTTCCTTCTTTCTCATTCAGGTGAGAGTGTCAAATCCTCTATCCAAAATGGCTTGGCCCATATGGAGTCACGCATAAAAGGTTTTGGAGGAGCCATAGCAGTGTCGTGTAAAGGAGAAGTTGGTACACACTTCTCAACTCCACGTATGACTTGGGCGTATATTCAGGCAGGCAAGCTTCACTATGGCATCCATCCCAATCAGCATGTTACAGAAGACCTGTAGCTTTCCCAGCAAACTCAAGAATTTATGAGGAACAGCTTATGATTTAGTACTATTAGCAGATGTAGTTTGTATTTCAACCGTAGCATCTTTTTTTCATTTCATCACATTACACCACCATGCCAGAAAAGCTTTGGACAAATCAGTTCCATCTTTTTCTTCTAGTTGAATATCTTAATATTCTTTTACATATATTTTTGTAAAGTTTCTTGTTTTATGTAAAGGTAGTGTGGTATGAAAATAAGGTAGCTTTAAGTCTAGGAGAAAGTGGATCACATTTACCACAAAATGCCCTCAAACATCATCTGCTTGTATATTAACACTTCCAGTACAGTACTAATTAGCATTACCAGTTGTTCTGTAGCTTCACCCAAATATCCTTTTCCCCATTTCACTTAATCTCTAATCTCATATACATAACTTGGGACCATCCTTCTCACACCATAGGTTGAAATGTAAATTCTGTCTTGAGTGGCTGGTAAGGCTTTAGGGCAAGGAAAGGTAACATGACAGGAAAATGGCAAAAGAGTTATTGTAGTATCCGCAGTTTCACAAGCAGGAAAAGTTAAGAATTGGAGACAATGGCTTTAAAATTTCGGAGGGAAAGGCTTCATGTGTTCCAAAATAAGATGGGGTAACTAAATAACAAATGTAGAGCTTATAATTAATCTTGATTCTTGATCACAGAATCGACCTCTTTTTGTGCCTCAGACCTATAATAGGACTTGATTTATACAACCTTCTTCCAGCCATGTATTTTATGAACTCAGAAATGAGCAAACTTTTGTAATGTTGGTACAGTATTTTACTCTGCACTAATCATCTATTAATGATTGTAGTACATTTTTAATTATATGAATAAAGTGGTACTTGAGTGTGACTGGTAACCTTGGGAGGAAAAAAGGAATATTGATTTTGTAGTGTACTGAACTAACATACAAAATGCCTTAATAGGAAAACCATTATAAAACACTGAGAGGTACTGTAGTGTGTAAAATATTTGCTTAATACTGTACTGTAGTGGGAACTAATTCTGGAATACAATATTTGTACAGCACAAAATAAAATTTCAAAACAATGTCAACTTCATTTCATTTTTGTTACAGAAGTTGGTTTATAACATTATTGACATGAAAATGTATAGTATAACATCAGATCAAGATAATGAAACTTCTCTTTCAGTAGAAAAAATAAAATAAATAGTGGGGAAGAACTATATAATGGGTTACTGTAGTAAAACCTGTTGTATCATTTAGAGAAGAACTAAGTAATGAATGATTCCGGGAAGATCTAAGTAATGGAAAGAACCGCAAGTACTGTAGTGGATACATCAGGGAAATAATTGTAGTTGTGGATGATTTAGGGGAAAAAACAAAGTAATGGATAATTGAGGTAAGTTTGGCCTAGGTAACTCCTGAAGATATACCTATGGGATTCCCCTCCTCAGATTAGGTACAGTATCATTTTTGGGGTTGATCTATGGGGTGACTTGCTCTGCTGAGTAGATTTATCTGATAATCATTGACCAAAACTTGGAAGGCCACAGGATTCAACATAAACAATTAGATTCAAAATGTCCCATACTGGTATCCCAATGAGCTGTCCCAGTGAGATGTACTGTACCAAGCTGTCCCAGTGAGGTGTACTGTACTGTACCTAGGAGCTGTCCCAATGAGTAGGTGTACCAAGGAGTTGTACCAGCGAGGTGTACTGTACCAAGGAGCTGTCCCAGTGAGATGTACTGTACCAAGCTGTCCCAGTGAGGTGTACTGTACTGTACCTAGGAGCTGTCCCAATGAGTAGGTGTACCAAGGAGTTGTACCAGCGAGGTGTACTGTACCAAGGAGCTGTCCCAGTGAGATGTACTGTACCAAGGAGCTGTCCCAGTGAGGTGTACTGTACTGTACCAAGGAGCTGTCCCAGTGAGGTGTACTGTACTGTACCAAGGAGCTGTCCCAGTGAGGGTGTACTGTACCAGGAAGCTGTCCCAGTGTGGTGATGTATAAGGAGCTGTCCCAGTGAGGTGTACTGAGGAGCTGTCCCAGTGAGTGTACTGTACCAGGAGCTGTCCCAGTGGTGATGTATAAGGAGCTGTCCCAGTGAGGTGTACTGTACCAGGAGCTGTCACAGTGAGGTGTACTGTACCAGGAAGCTGTCCCAGTGTGGTGATGTATAAGGAGCTGTCCCAGTGAGGTACTGTACCAGGAGCTGTCCCAGTGAGGTGTACTGTACCAGGAGCTGTCCCAGTGTGTGTGATGTATAAGGGAGCTGTCCCAGTGAGGTGTACTGTATCAAGGAGCTGTCCCAGTGAGGTGTACTGTACCAGGGAGCTGTCTCAGTGAGGTGTACTGTACCAGGAAGCTGTACCAGTGTGGTGATGTATAGGAGCTGTCCCAGTGAGGGTACTGTAGGAGCTGTCCAGTGAGGTGTACTGCACCAGGAGCTGTCCCAGTGAGGTGTACTGTACCAGGAACTGTCCCAGTGAGGTGTACTGCACCAGGAGCTGTCCCAGTGAGGTGCACTGTACCAGGAAGCTGTCCCAGTGTGGTGATGTATAGGAGTTTCCAGTGAGGTACTGTACCAGGGAGCTGTCCCAGTGAGGTGTACTGTACCAGAAGCTGTCCCAGTGTGGTGATGTATGAGCTGTCCTAGTGAGGTGTACTGTACCAGGAGCTGTCCCAGTGAGGTGTACTGTACCAGGAGCTGTCCCAGTGAGGTGTACTGTACCAGGGAGCTGTCCCAGTGAGGTGTACTGTACCAGGAGCTGTCCCAGTGAGGTGTACTGTACCAGGAGCTGTCCCAGTGAGGTGTACTGTGTGTACCAGGAGCTGTCCCAGTGAGGTGTACTGTACCAGGAGCTGTCCCAGTGAGGTGTACACCAGGAGCTGTCCTAGTGAGGTGTACTGTACCAGGAGCTGTACCAAGGAGCTGTCTCAGTGAGGTGTACTGTACCAGGAGCTGTACCAAGGAGGCTGTCTCAGTGAGGTGTACTGTACCAGGAGCTGTCCCAGTGAGGTGTACTGTACCAGGGAGCTGTCCTAGTGAGGTGTACTGTACCAAGGAGCTGTCCCAGTGAGGTGCACTGTACCAGGGAGCTGTCCCAGTGAGGTGTACTGTACCAGGGAGCTGTCCTAGTGAGGTGTACTGTACCAAGGAGCTGTCCCAGTGAGGTGTACTGTACCAGGGAGCTGTCCCAGTGAGGTGTACTGTACCAGGGAGCTGTACCAAGGAGCTGTCTCAGTGAGGTGTACCTCAGGTTACGTGTAACTGGGCAGGTAACCCAAACACCTTAATCTCCATTTTACCATTGTAACCTCCTCGTTGGTCAGTAATGTGGATACTTCCAAGTTAGTAAAACTATCAGTTGGCATCTTGGGCGGGTCTACAACACCAAAATTCAACAGATTCCAGTGGGTTGTTTCATCTTATCACACTTTATTTACGTTGTTCATCAGAAATGGGTCCTTGTGGTCAGCACAACTTATATAGAAGTTAAATGTTTACCTGAATAGTTTATTCATCATAAAATTGCACATGGAGTTGTTTGGTTGTATCAGTAACTATAAAATTAACGTTGTTGATATAGGTACAGCAGCTGTATTGACGGACTGTGTTGCTAATAGTTAGGTTAAGTTAGGGTAGGTTAATTAGAAAGAAGGCAATCTTAGTAACTATCATTGTATAGTTTGCCTGCCACGCATGGTATTAAGCTACCGTACCAATAGACATGACCTTTCGCACGCGGCTGCCGTACCTATATCCTGCGCCTAAAATTAAACTTCTTAGTTTCAAAAGCTAACACTTCATTCCTCTTATGATTTCCCTGTTGATAATGACAGCATAGTTCTTCCATTGGATCATCTACTTTATAATTCATTTAGCTGCCGCTTTGTGTGGGTGACTCATCTTGCTGCCATACTTTGAAGTCTGTAGATATAGTTTTCTGTCAAACTTCACCTATACACTGAACACATTTCCGATAAATTTATTTTTCTTTAATTTCAATAGCCTCTGGACTGAATCACAAGAAGACCTGGTTACAACACTATATACGATGGTGCACGTCTCTTCAGTTTCACATATTTTGATACCCTTCAGCATGCATAGATAGCCTAGGTAACATCAACTAAGTCCTTATGTTTGAAAAAAAAAAGTCTTGGTGCAATAAACATTTCAACTGTAGTTTCAGTCATGCCTCTAATTGTCTTCAAAATAACTACATCATCATTTAATTATAACCCAGTAACATGCTGATATACTCCGCAGTTACCACCTTCTACCGTCTAACCCAAACCATACAAGTGTTGTAAAAGACAAATTTCCCTCAGCCAGTGATAACTGGAAAGCTTGGTATGTTAGTCACAACACTTGCCTGCATTTTAAGTAAATAACAACCAACTAAAAGCCTCATTAATATGATCCTTGTTCAGTTGCAGAACACCTTAGATTATATTCAAGGATTCGGTTATATGTTGAACTTTTATGTGTTGAATTAATAACAAAGAAATACTTAAAATACACGTTGAGTAAATATAACACAGGCCGTAAGTGCCCCCACCCTTCTTCAATACCCGAGTCCGAAGTCTCAAACATTCGTTCGTTTTATTTGTTTTCTTTCTTCTCGTAAGTGTGGAACATACTTACGGTATTGCCTCTGTTTAATTTCGATGCCACTGTGATAGTCATCCTTGTTGACGTAGTTTATAGTGAGTCAAGGTGTGTTCCCAGGTAAGGTGGGAAACAAATTGACGTACGAGCCTCTGAGAATCCCAGCCCTGGCACATTGCCCACTCCAGGATGGTCCTGGAGATAGCGGAGACAGTGGTGGGTGGAGACCTGAAGCTGTCTTTCAAGTGGCTATAACATTCCCTCACCTGACGAGACTAACTCACAGCCAGTTACACCTTGCCGGTCTTAGCTAGCTCTTGGTATCCGACTAGATTTAAATAAACCTGACAGATTTCAACAAAACTCGTGTAAATACGGGTGGTGTGCACTTTACAATTGTGAGGTGATTGTATTGATGACTATTATATATATCAAACAATTTGTGTTAGTGCATATTTGATGTATAACAGTGTATTTATATTCCGTGAAAAGGGTTTATAAACACGAAAGACCGAAATTTATACAGGAAAGCGAATAATATTTTTGTATAAGGATATGAGGGAGACACGATCTTTGTTTCGTTAAACAGAGGAACTGAAGATAGTGTTGGCGATAGTGGTGATAAGTAAGGGGGAAGTGGAGACACTGGTGGAAAGTGTAGTGGGTGAGATAGAAGTAGTGGTGGAGGCGAATACATCAGGGGTAAGTGTAGCGGTGGAGATAGTGGTAATGGTGGTGAAATGTTTGAAAGCGTCATCTCCCCCTCCCCCACCGAAAACCAGGGAAAAGCCGCTGTTGCCCGGGGTGCACCTACGGGGGCTGAGCGTCACAATAACTCACACCCACCGCCACCCAGCTGCAGGTTTACCTCACCCAGAGAGGGAGACAGGCTTCCCCAGGACGCCTCCTGCCTGCCACAAGAGCCCCACCGACCTGGCCAAGGCTTCCCCCACGCAAAGTTTTCGTGGACGAGGGGAGTTTGACATCCCTAGACAGGAGGAACGACCTCAAAGGGAGGCTGAAGGGGCCAGAGATGACGCCGAAGCCCAAACGTTTCACCAGCCACCCCAAGGGAACGTAGAGAAGCCTTTATGGTACCTAACTACCACCACCGCCGCCATTTTGCTGATACAAGGACTCTTCATCATCCTCTTCACTGCCTTCGTGAGGTAACCGACAGTACTTGTTTACATTAACTTTACTGTGATTTGTTTACTCTTAAACGATATTTATACAGTTTGTTTCTTTGATTTTCGTTACCCATACACGCAACTACAACAAGAAATCAAGAACAATATTTAACTAACCAGAGGGTCTATGTCGAGGCAGCTGATAAAGTCAGTCAACAATGGGACACACAGGACCCCAATAGCGCTATTTAAAGACTGGGAGCATCAGTAAGGTGGCCCATCCCATGATAATATCAGTGTCGCGGTCCTTATCCATCTTGGCAGTTGCACTTCTTGTAAAAGAGACGAAATAAACCAGTCAGAATTAACCTAACGCTAAGTAATTAATCGAGATAGATTTTAATTCTTTAGGAGGCAGGAGTTTCTCTCGGTTGAATAAAATTGTCTGGTGTTAGCTACACTGCCATCTAAAGGGTTAACTAGTATCCAAAGTACTTCAAACTAGCTAGATTATTTCGGTAGGTTAGATTAGGTTAGGTAGGCCAGGTTAGGTTGGGTAGGCCAGGTTAGGTAGGCTAGGCTAGGTTAGGTTAGGTTAGGTTAGATTGGTCAGTTTACGTTAGGTAGATCAGGTTAGGTTCAGTAGGTTAGAATAGATTTTATTAGGTACGTTAGGCAAGCCAGGTAGGTTAAGTTATGTTAAATTGGTCAGGTCAGTAAGTTAGATTACGTTAGGTTTGGTTCTTCGTTGTGCATGTTTTAAAAGACGGTTTCTATGACTCCAAAACAACAATATTTTGACAAACCCGAAGTTAAGAGACCATCGTATGTGAGAACCCAATGAATAAAACGTTTCTTTTTGACGTTTGTAGATAAACACATCATCCTACTGATTCTTTGAATTAATTGTCTTGCGTTTATAATTATAACACTGTTACCCTGTGTTCAGCTTCTCAAAAATTCAGTAGCTATTAAGCTCTACATGAATACGATTTGGCAACGACCATTATTATTATTAGGGTGGTTGGTTAATCTTTAGGTGACAAGCTGGGGTGTAGATTCTTCATGTGATCCATTATTATTATTATTATTATTATTATTATTATTATTATTATTATTATTATTATTATTATTATTATTATTATTATTATTATTATTATTATCATCGTCAGGTATGATGAACTGGCGGACGCGTCACACCCCGGAAACAACCATCACTATATCTTGGGAGGAAATTTATCTAAACACAACCCGGGAGGTCTCCTACACCACCGTCAGTATATTTCTGTTCATCTTTTCTGCTGTAGGTACCTGTTGGACTGTATATATATATATATATATATATATATATATATATATATATATATATATATATATATATATATATATATATTTCATTAGCCCAATAAAGCATGCGGACTTCTACATACAATCAACACCTCAACCCGCCAGGATTCGAACCCACGGCCCACGTGCTTTGTTGGGCTAATGAAATATATATGGATCCTCGTGTTTCGAAGCCGGATTTGGTAAAACGTTACTCTGACCACCTACGTGATACGGGTAGTCCTCATTAGAGGTTCACGGCGCCATAAGCTCGTTGAACAGGCTTTGTGTGAAATATCACAGAGTCTAGTATTGCTTTTAGTATCCTGGTGGTCCAGAGGTAGCGTTCCCCGGTCACAGTCATGGGCTCGTGGGCCGTGGGTTCGAATCCTGTCTATCTATACAGTACATGACTTATCAAGAAGGCGTGTATAAAACGAGCTACTTCATAGGTCTCGCCCCTCGTCATTGATAGTATAGTCTCGTTAATTGTTAAGCCTCCCAGCTCTATTGTGAACTTGTCTGTTTACCTCCAACCAGTTTGGTGTACAGTATATTTATCTACGAACCTTTATGAATCAGACTCCAGAACTACTGTATAAAGGAATGACACATGGGTGATTTATATTAGTGTCATAAAGAAAATATTAGCATAAACATATTTTTTCAGAACTACTAAACATGGAAATAGTGGTGCTGGCGGGCGTAGGACTGCGGATGGCGTTTCTGCGAGAGTATTCCTACAGCAGTGTGGGCGTGTCCCTCCTGCTGACAGCCATGACCTTGCAGTGGGCGATACTATGTCGATGGTTTATTACCGATAAAGAATTTATGTACATTAGCATTTACAGGTTCGTATATTTTCCCAAATTTATAATTTTAATGACAAAATTTAATTTGTAACTAAAGATGTAAAAATGCACATGTCTGTTGATTTAATGTAAAGCATAAAATACATCATAATTACATTGAAAGTATATCATAACTGAATACGTTAATCTAACGCCAGTCAAAAGAAAGGTACATTTCCTTATGAAAAATTGTCTTATAACCAAGTAAATGCATCGAATAATTCTAACCATATTTTTGTGTTTTAGTGCATTCTTATACCTTCACTTATGAAATACTGTATCATCGCAACAGCTTGTGTGTATCTAGACCCACTCTGGCTAAAGCAGTGTATTTATAGCATCCATTGAATTGACAGCTTGCTGGAAGGGTGTGTGGTGAGTGTAAGCGTGGGGGTGACTCACGGGGCTCTGTTGGGGGTGGCCTCGCCCCTCCAGCTAGTCCTCCTGACCCTCCTCCAGGTGCCCGTCCACACCGCTACCCACCACCTCGTCAACAACATCATTCAGGTCAGAACCGGGGCCACCACCAGACAGTAAACAATGATAGAGAAAATACTGTGCTGGTTATCATCTAAGTACATTAAAAAGATCATCTAAAGATTAAGCCTCATCTTATTTCACTATAAGACTAACAGTTCTAACGTTAATCTTACTTAACCTAAGCTTACCTAACCTAACTTAACCTAACCCCTCCAGGTAGCCTTACGGTATGTATGTGTTTGTTTGTGTTTTTGTTTGCTCTTTTTGTTTTTTTTGCTTGTGTGTGTGTGTGTGTGTGTGTGTGTGTGTGTGTGTGTGTGGAAGACAATTATAGGCTTTCAATAAGTCTAATAAAACTCATTGTCATGCAGCCTTCAGACCCTGGAACTTCAACATGTAGTACAAAAATTCAGGCGTGTTAGGTTAAGTTAGATTAGGTTAGGTTAGGGAGATATGTATGTATTTTCCTAATACACTCATAACTTGTTTAAGGATCAGCTCAGAAGGTCACTGTTGGCATCGTACTAGTTAATTTTTCTCAGAGTTCTCCGCACCCCATATATCCTCCCATTTTCCACAGGGAAGACTGAGAACAAAGGGAATATTTCTGTTATTTGTTATATCTCGTCAGAAGCTAATCGTTTATATTGCCGAAGGGAAATATAAACCCCCTAAACTAGATACAAGGAACCTGTCGTAACACATTAATAGTAGAGTTATAGCACCATATATGAGGGGTAGCTTCTTAAAGTCTTAAAAAATTAGTAATTGTGTTTTTTTACTTCTCTCCAAATCTTCAGCTTTTCTGTATGAGCCATTTTTGTAGTCAATGTTGCTTTGTACGTCTCACTTATTGATTTTGTCTGATAATAATACACACCTGCCTGTAACACTGTATATGCTGGGGGCTCCACAGATGTAATTTTCTACTCCCTTGTTCTTCTTAACTGTGGAATCTCACTATACAGTACTGTATTTGTCACCACAACTGATATATAACTGGTAGGATGAAAGTGAATGTTTATCACTGTAACTGCATCACTATAGCTATCACTGTAAGAGTAAGATATCTCATTGTATATTAAATATCATTGTAACTGTATCACTCAAAACTGTGCAACTATCAAACAGGCTGTGGACCGCGGGGGCAGCTTGTCGGTCCACATGTTTGGTGCCGTATTCGGGGTGTCGGCCTGTCGGGCCCTAGGAGGCCGGAGGTCGGCCACCACCACCCGACTCTCCGCATCCAAGACCTCCCAAGTGGCGGCCTTCATAGGTAAGAAACCGAGGTTCCAATAGTTACACTAAATTAATTGTACCCTTCACGTGAATTAATGTTGGTTAGATTAGGCAATGAATCAAGCAGGCTAACTCATCTATCCTGTATTAAATACTATTTGACGACCAAATTATGCTGCATACATTGGTAGATTAAGCAATATGTGACTATGAGTATATCAGAATTTATTGCTACAGTGAGGGGGCGGGTCACTTGGCAGGGACGATGGTGATGGTGGTGTACCTGCCGGAGGTGTGGTCATGGAGGAGCAGTGGAGACGACCAGCACCGCGCACAGATCAACACTCTTCTCGCTACCCTCGCCGCAGCCATCGTCGCCCTCCCAGCCTCATCCATAGCTCACACGCGCAGGAAGTTCTCGATGGTAAGATAAATTCACAAGCCCGCACCCCCTCCCTTCCGGACAGCTTTTTAAGCATTAATTGAAGATTATTTAAATTTCCTCTTCATCACACCACAGAAAATGTAGCTGAGAGAGATAGGACAGGGCCTATCTTTATCTGTACTTATATTTTGCTCCTAGACTAATGAGGTTTTCCACAATCGGTAAAGTAACTTGGGTTTTGTTTTGGAAAGATGCATTCCTAGGGGATTTTCATTATGATCTGTACATACGTTCTCCTGCCACTTCATGGACGACATGAGTACGACTATATCCACAAGATGAAATGTAAATTAAGATTACTGTATATAAACGATGTGTATAATTATTATTAATTATTCCAAGCGACTGTAAAATTGAGGCACTTACGGCTAAACTACCAAGAGAGGTCACTTGTAGATTAATTTATAATTTCGCCAAGTAAAACCGTTCGGGCAGTTGGTGTGTTTTGTTAATCTGTTAAAACTCTTGTTGTCCAATGTTAGTACAGGAAGGACACTTATGATGTTTGGTCGGTCACGTCTGTACCCGGGCTCAGGTCACAGTAGCTAATCTAACCCCCCATTTAACGTTAGGGTGTTTAAATTGTAAGGTAACATAAGATCCAAGATTTTATTTATTACTTTCCAATTCTGCTCTTACAGTAAACGTTATAAAAAAAAAAAAATCTTAAGTAAAAAGAAATCCCCAGAGTTGCGCCAGTGCCATGGAAACAAAATAGAATCGCAATGGTTAACTCATTTCTTTTTAAACAAACAAACCTAACTAACCAAACCAAAAATAGCCTTGTTAATCTTACTAAATATTTTATTTATTTTAATATTTATCTATTCAAGGTAAGGTAAGATCAGGTTGGTTTTGGCTAGTTCGTGTTGTGTACCATCATAAATGTTTTAGTTTTAGTTTATCGCCGATTTTAAAATTTAGACTCCGGATGTGGCGGAATTAGAGGGTTATACTGTATATATATATATATATATATATATATATATATATATATATATATATATATATATATATATATATATATATATATATATATATATATATATATATATATATATATATATATATATATATATATATATATATTACAGAAATAAATCATTAAATGCGAATTTCTGTAGGACAAACATGCTTTAGTTATCCCAGGTGAAATGTAATTATAGAAAGTTTCAATTAAAAGGCGTACATCTCCTCAGAGTGACATACAGTGCGGTGTGATGGGCGGTAGCGTTGCAGTGGCGGCGGTGGCGGACATGATGCTTGAGGCCTACGGGGCGTTGTTGCTTGGCGCCATTACCAGCGCCATATGTGTCCTTACACGACGTCGTCTAGCGGTAAGTCTTGCCACTGTTGCTCATCTTTTCTATAGCTGCATGGTTTATTGTATAATCTTGCACCTGGTTCATACAGGTTAGGGATTTTGCGAATCATATCATCCAAGTTGTCTTATTTATATATTTTAGCATGCAAACCCTTTTTTCCAGCCTATGTTACAGACACGTTTGGGAGTAGCGGATACTGCAGGCGTGGGCGTATCTCATGGCCTGGCGGGTGCTATGGGTGGACTAGCTGGCGTGGTGATGGCCGCCTCCGCTAGTGATAAGGGTTCTTATGGAGTCAGGTGAATCACTATGTTAGTTACTTGGCATGATGTGTGCGTGTGTGTGTGTTATGTAAAACTTTAAATAGCTTGCATGTTCACAATTAAGGCCATCAGAGAAAAGTTAAATCTCCATCGACGGAACACCTGAAACTTGGGTCGGGTGTCCCTGGTTTAGGGCTCCGTCGATGCTTTGCCTGCCACCATGACATTAAGTTAGCCTCTGGTCACCCTTATTTTTTGGGGGGGGGTGTATACTTGAAGGCAAGGTACTATAAGATTCCGTGAAAGGAAATGGGATTGGGGATGGTGGTCAGGGTAATTTAAAAGAAGTATATAAGCGCTTCAGAGGACATTACTCTATCAAGTGTTCATAATTGGAACTAGTGGATGCCCGCCCCACTACAGTAGAGGTCACAGACTCAGGTTAAAGAAGCCACAACAAGGGTCGCCCTCTTTCATCAGAAAATTCTAATAATTTAAACGCGTATAATTTTTCTTTAATGCAGTAATGTACTTGGATATTTTTGTATCGTAAAAAGTAATTACTATTGATCTCAGAATATTTCCTATTATCAAGTGCACAAGTACAAGTTCGTGTCTGGTTCACACTCGTCATGTTTTGCATCAGTAATCGTGTTCCCATTGAAAATAAGTTTATACTGATTTTCTTGGGCTGTCTTTGGATGGATCGACGTACTGCTTGTTATTGTCTGTATGTCTGCACTGCCTATTCACTGTACACACTGAACCAATGTGAACTTGCATAACGATTTCACTGAATAACGATCTATCATCTCATTAGTTCGCAAAATACAGTATTCACCCTTAGCCCCGTGTTATATGCGAAGGCTATATGACAATCAAGGTTGACAACGGACCTGTAACACCATACCGTATTTTATAAGTTTCTAACACTTAAGCTGCGTTATATAATCCAAATTGTTCACTTAAATCCAACCTCTAATATGTGTTCTGTTGTTATATCCCGCATCGTGTATTACACAATTTTCAAGTAAATTTATTTTCACAGCGTGTACGAGATTTTTCCTCCTATGGCACCAAAGGAAAGCACCCCGGAATTAGCTGAAGTAGTGAGTTACTACGTCGTGCCGGCTGGTAAAGGGCGGTCAAGTGGGTCTCAGGCCGCTCACCAACTTGCTGCTATTCTTGCCGTTCTCGTCATCTCTGTAGTAAGCGGCGTCCTTGCAGGTTAGTGGCTGAACCCAAGATTGTGTTGCTTAATGACAGGTGTTATTGTTTTATGGTAGATATATGTTAGACAGCTTTCACACAGGGGTAAAATATACAACAAAACTGTTTAGGATAATAAGAGTAAAATTGTCATGAAAATACGAAAATCATTAAGTATTCGCGGTATAAAATATATTGATAAGGTCGCTAGAAAATTTGCATGAAGTTCATAATTTTTTTTTTACCAGAAAATACCAGGTAATAAAAGAAGTATGACCATGACACTTCAGCTACCTGCTTCGTCACAGATATTGGCTTTATGACATATGGCTCTTGGTATTTGATGTACTGTTCTAGTCGGAGGAGTAACTTAGTGAGGGGTCAGCCGAGTTTTGCAAGTATCCGCTCTGTTGATGAAGCCAACATTAACTTCGAAAAAATTTTACTGCTATATTCGTCATAGGTCAAACTTTTCACCATTCGTTTTCCTCAGATGATGCGAGAACTCATCTAGCTGAGGTGTATTATCAACAAAATAGTTTTAGAAATTGTAGTGAAACTTCTGCAACAAGATGGGTTTTCTCTTCCCAAGTTCAGGGGGAAATAATTGTCTAAAACTGAGCTTTCCTTCCTGTTCGCCACTTGTTGGGTTGCTTACCGAAAACAAACTATAAATATTTAAATTTGTTGCACCCCAATTCTGGGAATTCAAACCTTGACCTAATCTAACTAGCTGGTTAGTTAAGTTGAATTTAAACAATATACAGTACAGGTACATAAGTTGGGGAGGATAAGATTTACAGATAAGTTAGAAAAGTGATACTAGTTTATAAGTTCAAGTTAGGTTGGTGAATCATGGTAATGTAAATATAGTGAAGCTTGTATATTAAAAGTGGTTCCGTCTAAGTTAAATTAGGTTCTAAAGCCAAGATAATTTAAATGGATTAACTTATGTTGTTAAGTTCGATTAGGTCTCTGTACTGACGTCTGTGATTCGCTAGGTTTGTTGCTGAGGCTGCCACTGCTTGAGAACTTGACCCAAGATGACCTGTACAGCGACCACCGCTTTTGGCAGATCCCCGCCCGCCAATCATCACCCTGCCGCGCCCACACCCAAGTCGGCCCTCACACCCACTCCCACCCGCACGACCCCGCCCACGCCACCACGCACCATAAACACCAGCAAATCCAGTCTCTTGCACACAATAACAATACTGGCCCTTGACTTCCTCACCAGAATGTGAGACTTCATTCACCACAACTACCAACCTTTGACTTCCTTCACAACTACCAACCTTTGACTTCCTTCACCACAACTACCAGCCTTTGACTTCCTTCACCACAACTACCAGCCTTTGACTTCCTCCTCACAAGTTCATCGGCCCTCAGATGGTAATATGACTGTCTTCTTGCATTCAGTACATAGATAACCCGATACCATGTTGGTCATATTTTCACAATTATTATTTTTTTAGTTCAGGGAAAGTTTAAAAACGCTCCATAGATAAACGCACATCTTACGGCAACAGTTGATCTACACGAGAAGGATCTGGTAAACTCTGCAGGTCAGGGTACACGATAGATAGCGACTACAAATTACATGTCTAGTATTTGTTTATTTTCGTAATATTTAAACGAGGTTGTCTATATTTACAGTGAATCTTCTTTTTTCCATATACAATATTTATCAACCGCTTTTGATAAAACTTGAAATGTATTTTTATTGTAATTTTTAGAGGACCTTTATGTTGTGAGGCCCTAAGCTGCAGCCTGGTTAGCTTGAGTAGAAGTCCGGCACTGTCTCACCATAAAAGGCATTATAGTATTGGCTGATGTGGTGTCACGTGAGATTCTGAACAACCAATCAACTACGAATTGTAACGGTTGCTATGGAGACCAAAACTAGATGGAACTTAGGGTGATGGAACAATAAAGTTGATTTTAAGGCATCAGAAAATATTTAGGTTTGAGGTGTTTAGTGTAGTTATCGTTTTATTTTGATTACAGTGAGCTTATAATTTAGTAGTATCCCAGGAGTAGTAAAATAATGTAGCTTTGTTAGAATATTTTATAGTTTTACTCTAATTTTTTTAAAGATGATTCACTTTCATATGAGTGTCATGCATATGTAAAGGGTATTTCAGGAGTTGATACTGTTTCTGGAACATGTGCGTAAATGATATAAGATAGCGTCATACCAACTTTGAACCAATCACTGAAAATTTTTGCCCCCCAAAATCTAAAATGCTGTAGATATATGATTCAGCCCAATACACCTTTATAACTAGGCATGTTTAAGGATCTCTTCTGTATTCAGAGTTACCATGATACTGATATTGGTAGACCTTCAAACACTCTTAGACATACGTTTACACAGACACACACATGCTTCAAGAACATTATTACGCTACCTTTGAATCCCTGGGGGTAAAGCTCGTAAATAAATACCTGTACATGTATGTTTGTGAGGTAGAATGTGTATGTCGTTCTCATTAATCAGATATTTTTATTTAGAAATATATAGTGTGTTAGTAAAGATGTAGGTATATACAGAACATACATAATACTATTCATTAGGTGACAGGTCTGAGTTAGTGCCTTCAGGTAGTTGAGAATAGAAGTCTTAACTCAGAAGCTCATTAACCTAATCATTTAATCCCCTAGTATTGTATATAATTAGGCTGCTGTATAATCATTCCATACATAAAGTATATATGTAGACAAAGTACCCAGGACTCTTAGTAATGTTGACCATCTACTGTATACTTGAGTTATTTAGTTAAGGGGAGATTGGTATGTAGAAATCTATTTACATAGTTTTTCCTTTGTAGTGTTATTTTGATGTGATCTATAAATAAAAGCAACACTCACCATATAATATAAAGCAGTGTTACATACACCTCTCTCACATGGACCACAGGTAGATGCCAGAAATTGCTAATGTATCTACTTATTTTTGATTGAACTAATATCGTCAATTGCTATCTTTCGTGTATAGTTAATTTAATTTATTCTCTTATTTTTTTATTATCGTCAACATGCAACAATCTGAATGTATATCGTGCGTGGCCTGCCTGTGAAATTAGCTGTTTTTGAGAGTACAGTAATTACATCTGTTACCCTGTATATTGTACTGTACTCAAAGAGAGAATCTATTTCCACAGATGACGCAAATAATTTAAAGTAGTTCCCAATTAAAAATACAGCTCTTCCCTTGTTTACTATCTCTTACAAAGTTGGTCTACTCAGTGTTCCATATTCGTCAACCACAAATTAGAAATCGCTCTTGTTATGTGTAATGATAACATACATTTCATTACTATATTTACTATTGTGTATAACCTGCATCGTCGTAAATGCAACAGTGATTATATCCCATGGTATTTATTTTTCAGCATTGAGCTCAGTGTTGGCAGAGTTAGTGTGTAGAGAGTAGGCCAGTTTAAACCTCTCTAATAAACGCGTCTGCGGGTGCTGATGGTAAAGTGGATTATATCGGTACCATGATAGTGCTCATTCCTTGGATGTGCGCAGAGCAGCAGAATACTTTTGTTTATAATTTCTGGTCAACATTATTATAATCATATTTATTCAGTAACGTAGTCATATAGGTTTACAATTGGATAAGCTTGTTTTTAAACTCTACAGTTCAGCATGAATATAGACAATGTAGGTATACGGTACAGGTAGGCCGTGGGAGTTTGCCGTGACAGTGCAGGTAAACAATGGAAACAGTAAGGCAACTTGACCAAGAATAGCAGACAAAACTGTCAGCTGCTTATTTCCAGGAGGAGAAAGGTTTCAAAGAGTGTACAACATTATGAAAAGAAACAATAATTAAGTCCTTCTTGGTGATAAACATGAAAAGTTGGTGACTCAGCCTAAGGCGAGTCAAGCCGGAAAATATTGCTGAAAGATTTTTTTAGTCTAGTTAATCCTAAGATCACGTTTTCTTAACCTTATTTTCTGTTAATAGAGAACAATAAGGGAAACTTGTGTATTATGTATATTTTTCAAAGCATTTCAGGAAAATAAATTTCTTACCACATTTATATATGCAACGTTTAGTATTTTTTTGTGAGTGAAAGACCATGTATCCATATTGTTTTATTTTATTTGTGAACATAGTTTCTTTGAACTGAACTGCACAAGGACTAACGATGCCAAAGCCTGTATTCCTCTTGAAATATGATCTTTGCTCACATCTCCGATGGTATTTCCTGACTGCTCTTACTGGGGTGATCATCGTTCATGTACTCTAAACTAATAAATGGAATGATTTACTGATAATGAAATGAAATGATGAAATTAATGGATAAAATGGTAATCTAGATAAAGTCCTCTACTCTAGCGATAAAGTCTAAGGGAAACTCACACCATATTTTACTATCACAAGTTTTTTTCCAGACTTATAACTTATAAGTCTGGAAAAAACATAAGAGCTGGAGTCTTTCTCAGTACTGATTTAGAAATAAAGTATAAGAAGGGTAATCCCGTGTGGTGACCGTATCGTAAAGGTAGTGGTTGTTGTTGTGGGTCTGGATGTAACATTCTACCACTATACATTGGCCACGGCTTAAAGACCTTAGTACAAGACTTAAGCTATAGAAAGATCCTTGTTTTCAGAGATCAAAGATTTGCACAGATTTGGATTTTCAGCCCAATATTCCGGTGTCCTGTCATTAGAATAACCAGGAACTCCATGTAAAGATGTCTTGCAGCAGCCCCCAATCAGCGGTAAAGATACGTAGGATTCACTTGTCTTCATCTACCATTATAGAGGTACAAGTCACCAACAAGTTCCGTAAGACTGTTTTTTATGCGTTCCTCTAACTTGCGAATGTTGACATCTTTTATAATATTTAATTAGTCCAGAATATTTAGGAGCCTTCCAGTGTCATTCTTCGTTCTAACCTAAGTTTTATTGTAAGATTGTTAAATTTTGGTTCCTTTGTTTTATCAGTTATACAATCAAAACATAAGAACAGTGCGAGTTATATTACTTTAGCTGTTAAATAGGAATGAACCCGCAGGTCACCACAGGCAGAAAAATCGACTTGTAATGTTGCCATCATTTGATCTTCTGTGACAAATTAAGAACACGCTGTAATAGTTATAATCAAATTTGATCTTTAAATTGAAAAGAAAAAGGTGTTTATTAACATGTGTTATGGGTAGCTATATGGGCGGTGGTAACACTGCGGGGGTGTCCATGTTGTCCTGTCATTTGAGTGTTGGGACACGACCTAGTCTTATCCCCTATATGACTTGGGAATCTATTTTCTCCATTGCTTCCACTCTCACGGATCATTATGAAACGTGTTGGTGACCTAGTTCGTGTGAGCTGAAGTCACGCGTGTCCCTTGATTGATAATCTCGCTGTACGAGTTTCCCAGCCTATCGCTGCCACAAAGGTACCTGCCAGACGCATGAGCAATACACAGCGTCAAAATTGGTAGGGTTGGTGGAAATTAGAAATATTATCTTTATACAGTAATTAAGTATTTTTTATGCCCCTTTGACCTTTAAAATAACATAGCCACTCAGAGTTTACAAGACACATTAAAATTTTATTTAACTCACACACTAGCACGCACCGAGTCTGGTATGGATGGCGGCGCGCGGTGTGTTTCAGGTGGCTGGCAACACTGTATAGGGTCCCAGCAGTTTCAATCGTCACTTGCCCGCCAGCTTTCAAACTGGCCGGATTGACTACTGACCTGACAACCAAGGTTCTCACATACCGGGTCGGCACTGCTTTGACCCCAGGGTGTTATTTTGGTGTGTAGCTGTCAAGTACCGTGGGTTTGTAGCTGCAATGAAGCTCTCAGCCAAGGATGCTGTGTTTATTCAGCTTGGCCTGCTGTTTTTAACCAGTGGTAAGGTTCACCATTGTTTAGCAACTTTGAAACTGCAGCATATATGTGAGATACAGGCCACATTATCTTCAAGCTGTAGATGTGTATTTTCCCTTGGATATCAAAGTAATAATTTTCTTACAGGTATAGTCAAAATATATGGAGTACACCAAAACATTTGAAAATTTCTTGATGAGATTTATATTTTTCGTAAACAGGATTTTTTTATAACCAAAACACATAATCACACTACAGTCAGGTGATTTACATTCAGACAATACTGTACTAACACTCAAAATGTGAACAAACTGAGACCCGGGTTCTCAAGGTTTTTAAGTTATAATTTACCCTTAAATAAGATTAAGATAAAATGTCTGGTAGTTTCGCAGTGCAATTTGATGTTCTGTTTCTATTGTTATTTCGAGCTAAAGTGAACCAATTAGTTCTTACAGCGAACCCTTGAGGATCAGCCGTGTGTGATAACAGAGGTCTGGAGTTTCCCTTACTGTGGTGAACGATGTCGATTGGAAAAAAGTTCAATTACGCGCCAAAAAAATGGCCAACCTGAAGCAAGCATTCAAAATCACCAAAAGAAAAACCGATTCAAATTTTAATGCGCCCCGTTCCCAGCCAAAGTCGGAAGGCATTTGAAGCAGAACGTTTTGAACTTTTGGAAGTGGTGTTAGAGGTGATAGAATTTTCTCAAGGTGGAATATCATAGAAAAGGCATATACCCTCCCAGGAGGTCTCGCAGGCCCGTGGAGGGTGTGGAAGTGACGGTACTATTGAGTGGAGCTCTTCAGGGGAGTGTGTGACGGTGGATGTAACTCTAGCATAATGAGGTCGATGTTTGTGTACTTGATAGTGTGCTTGTGTATGTGGTATAGTGTGAAGGATAGTGTGCTTGTGTACGTGGTATAGTGTGCTTATGTATGTGGTATAGTGTGAAGTGTACTTGATAGTGTGCTTGTGTACGTGGTATAGTGTGCTTGTGTATGTGGTATAGTGTGCTTGTGTATGTGGTATAGTGTGCTTGTGTACGTGGTATAGTGTGCTTGTGTATGTGGTATAGTGTGCTTGTGTATGTGGTATAGTGTGCTTGTGTATGTGGTATAGTGTGCTTGTGTATGTGTGTATGTGGTATAGTGTGCTTGTGTACGTGGTATAGTGTGCTTGTGTATGTGGTATAGTGTGCTTGTGTATGTGGTATAGTGTGCTTGTGTATGTGGTATAGTGTGCTTGTGTATGTGGTATAATGTCCTTGTGTATGTGGTATAGTGTGCTTGTGTACGTGGTATAGTGTGCTTGTGTATGTGGTATAGTGTGCTTGTGTATGTGGTATAGTGTGCGAGGTGTAGTGTGCTTGTGGAAGTGTACTTGAAAACGTGGTGCCAAGTATAGTGTATTTGAGTACTTTGATTGTGTGAAGTGTACTTGATAGTATGATTGTGTACGTGGAAGTGTGCTTGAGTACGTGATACCAGGTATAGTGTGCTTGAGTACGTGATACCTGGTATAGTGTGCTTGAGTACTTGATAGTGTGATTGTGGTCACTTGATAGTACTTGATAATGTGATTGTGGGCTCTTGATAATGTGATTGTGGGCTCTTGATAATGTGATTGTGGGCTCTTGATAGTGTGATTGTAATAGTGTACTTGATTGTGTGAAGTGTACTTGTTAGTGTGATTGTGTGTACGGGGTAGGGTGCTTCTTACGTCATGTGTACATATTTTCCCAGAACTCCCGGGGGCTAATATGTCGTTCGTGACAGAAGTCAATACAATCCGGCTCCTTCAAGACCCCACTATCAGTCGACCGGACGCACAAAGGTTCATACATTAAGTTTTCTCCCCTTAACTGAGATGTGTGAGCGCAAATAACTAACTCATTTAAACTGCAACACAAAGATAGAGGACAAATTTACACTGAGACTACAATATGTTACAATTTTATATTCATACGGAGAATAGATTGAACTTATACAGAGTCCGTGTATTTTGTCAGCGCGTACAACTTATTCTCTTCGTCTATAATTCCAAGATAATTACCAAATTATTATACTTCCTCGTTTGGTATTCATGTCGATGGAATGTGTCGCGGGAAGTATTAGAGGGAGAAGGGTCACGCTGTTACTACGGGCCTAATATATTTTTTTTATAACTAATTATTCTTTGTCGATTCTTTACGTACTGCCAGCTTATTCTACATCATGGTGAAACAACCATAAGGCTAACCAAACATAAACAGAACCTAACCTAATTTAAATGAACCTGATCTAACGTAACCTGACCAATACATATACAAACAAAAATTAACAACGACGACATTGAAGAAAATATATTAGGCTGGCGACCCATTGACTATCGCACCTTGAAGAACTGTTACCGGCTCCTCGTAATCATCCTTGACTGTAGTTTTTATCGTATTTTATTTGTCTTATCTTCTTTTTGTTGACCTCTCCCCATTCTCCCAACTTCTTCCCCCTACCCACGTCTCTATCTCCTCCTATCCATAACTCTCCCTTCCATTTCTCTCTATCCACAACTATCCCTCCTCCCTATCTCTCTCTCCCTTCCCTCTGTCTCACTCTCCCCGTCCACAACTCCCTTCCCCTCCCCCCTCCCTGGACACAACGAGAGAAGCGGCCGTGGTTGTCGCCAACATTATCACCCTATCCCCCCCCCACCGCCCGCCCCCCAATATTTACCTTTCGTAATTACGAGTCACACACCAGACCTTGACTACCTGAGCCGCCAATATCTTGACCATTAAGGCCCAGGATGTCTTGGCTCTGTAGTTAAAGCACACGACTGGTTTTTTGAAGGTCTTCCGTTCGAGCCCTGGCCTTGGCCCCTTGTGTTTTCATAGTAGAGGAATATTAAGACGGGTGTGTCATTGTCTTATTGTTTTGTGATGATAATAGTGATAAAGATAATAATGGTAATACAAATTATACTAAAAATAATAAGGATAACAATGACAACAACACTAGTAATAATAATAATAATAATGATGATGATAATACAAAATAATAGCAATACTTATAAAAATAATGGTGAAGCTTTAAAGCACTGTGTGTGTGTGTGTGTGTGTCAGTGTCTGTCTGTCTGTGTGTTGTGTGTGCTTAGGCGTGTGTCTGTGTGTAAAGAAGACATTTTATAGTTGTGTGTGTGTGTATAATCCCCCAAATCAGTCTCAAACTAACTATGACCTCTGACCTGACCTTTGTAATCGAGTATAACATATATCTCCTGGACCTTTTACTCTTATAGTATATAATCTTCAGCCTCACCTACTGATTCTTGTTTATATACTGGGAAACAAACCTCAATTAATGTCTTTCCTCGTCATTACCTCAATCCCTTAATACATGCGTCTGTAACCAAAGCATCACTGTATTCATTCATTCATTTATGTATTATCTCATATGTATACAGTGTCTAGAAACAAAATGGCGGCGAAATTAAACAAAGACTCGATACTAAGAATGATAGTGGATGAAGGAAAGGTGTTGTGAGTATTATATATTATGGTGAAGGTCATGTTTTTAAGGTGGAGGTTGTGTTTTCAAGGTGGAGGTCGTGTTTTCAAGGTGGAGGTCATGACTTCAAGGTAGCTGGGAGTCTTTAGCAAAATGATCGAGTGTTGTGGTCGCCATGTTGTCGATATTTGTGTCCTTGAATCTGATTGGTCAATTTTTTCTCTCTGTCATATAAATCGTTTCGTAATTGGATGAACTGCGTCAATCACCCTAACTGTCAAGCTCCACCTCGGCTAAGGACAGTGATTGGTAAGGATCTTTCTCTCTCTCTCTCTCTCTCTCTCTCTCTCTCTCTCTCTCTCTCTCCAGTGTTCCCAGTTACATCATCATGGGAGGCCCTCGCGTGCAACAAGGTCATACCCAACGATACAACATCACCAAACAACATCGTCCATGAAACAAAACATCACACAACATCATCAGACCTCGGGGGGTTATATAGTGTGTTTACCTTCTTTGTTTACTGACTCCAGATGTTTAATGTTTCTTCTTACTCTCAACAGTTCACCTGGCGTGTTGACTTCACTAGTGAGGGCACGAGGGGGGTGGGGGAGAGGGACGGAGAGGGTGAGAGGAGGTGAAGAAGGGGGGAGGAGGAGGAAGAGAGGGAAGGAGGAGGAGGTGAAAGAGGGAAGGAGGGGGGGGAGGTGAAGAGAGGGAAGGGAGGGTTGAAGAGGGAAGAAGGGGGAGGAGGGAGGTGAAGAGAAGGAAGGAGGAGGTGAAGAGGGGGGTAAGAGGTGTCGAGGGGGAGGGGGGGAGTATGACATGAAATATTTTGGACTTTGAGGTAACCTTGACCTGTCTCATCCAGCTCCGAGGAACGATACACACATACACTGCCAGTACGCTACTACTGCTACACACACACACACACACACACACCCATACACACACACGCACACACACCGCTACTACGATACTACTACACACACACTATTACTACGCTACTACTACATACACACACACACACACACACACAGCTCTTCCACCACCTCACCTACAGTATACAAGAACTTGTTGACAATTGCTATTCATGGACGCGTTTTGGCAGTACACCGTCATGATACATTGAGTCCATGACGCGTTCCTCCTGACGCCTGATATTGAAAGGTCACATGGTCCTAGTTAGGTTAGGTTAGGTTAAGTTAAGTTTTGTGTTTATTCTACGTGTTTTCCTTCTCTCCTCTCAAGGTTAGGTTAGGTTAGGTTCTGTGTTTTTTCTCAGTTTTTTTTCTGTCTCCCCTCTCTCAAGTGGTCCCAGATGCTCCCCCTTGTGTCTCACGTGTTTACAGCCACTCAGGGAGGCGCTGATGATGGCGTGTTTATTGGTGCAGGAGAGCTGGAACCATTCTTTCTCCCTCACAGTATTATAATCCTTTATGACTGCCCCCACAACTACCACTAACTACCTTTGTCACCACTAGCAAGAACACCATCACTACTACCTAACCTAACCAGACCTAACCAGACCATCTTCTAGTGACTGTCATACCTAGACGTGTGTTGTAAGGGGGATTATGTCAGGGGTTCACAGCTGATGCCATATATATTTTAGAGCCTGTGTGTGTGTGTGTGTGTGTGTGTGTGTGTGTGTGTGTGTGTGTGTGTGTGTGTGTGTGTGTGTGTAGGGGGCATCGACAAATTATAAACGTCTTCTTTACACACACACACACACACACAACAATACATGGTCGATGGTACAGTAATTTTCCACCTCGTTCTGTGGTTAGTCACCGAGTTGCCGTAGTGTGTGTGTGTGTACGCTCGTTTGTATGATGACTGTTTATGTGTACATGTATAGCTGTGTATGTATTTGGATGTACCTAGTTGTGTGGTTATTTATTTTTGTCTGTACGTGAGTGTTAGTGTGTGTGTGTGTGTGTGTGTGTGTGTGTGTGTGTGTGTGTGTGTGTTGAGTAGTGAAATGAGGTGGTTGGGTCCGTAGAGTTATAAAACCTTGAGCTTTCCTCCTCCTTCTGCCTCTCCTGCTCCTTCACCTACTACTGCAAAATTTATAACTCCTAATTTGCTCTCTCTCTCTCTCTCTCTCTCTACTTATCTATCTATCTATATCTCCGTTCCTCTCTCTTTCCTCTCCCTTTCCCCGTTCCTCTCTCTCTCTCTCTCTCTCTTTGTCTAAACGAGGAAATAATTGTTAAGGAACAAACAATGAAACAAACCTTCAAGAAAGTTTTTATTCAACAATACTGGTGAGAGACATGTGTGTGTGTGTGTGTGTATGTGTATGTATGTCTTGACAGCTGGGTGAACATGCAACCCTTGTGATCACCCTCTCCCTCTCTCCCTCTCCCTTTAACCTTCTTCCATTTCACTTTTCTTCTTTCCTTTACTCTCTCTTTCCTCTTGCTACCTCCTTTCTCTCACCCTTTCCTCCTGTCTTCTTCTCCCTGTTTTCTCTTCTTCCTGCCTCCTCTCTTTTATTCCTTTCCCCTTAGTCTTTTGTTTCTCTCTCTCTCTCTTTCTCTCCCTCTCTGCCCCGTCTCTTCTCACCTTCCTCCCCTCTTCCCCCGTCTCTTCTCTCCTCCCTCTTTCTTCCCCGTCTCTTCTTACCTTCTTCCCGTCTTCTCTTTCCTTCCTCCTCTCCTCCCCTCTGCGCCAGGATAGAGTACAGACCGGGTGCCCCCTCCCCCATGCCCTGTAACTTACTGTACTCATTACAACTAATTACCTCATGGAATCACAGCATTAACCACTTGGAGGATAACTAACCTAACCTAACCTAAATCAAGCTTTAACCGAAACTTAACCTGACCTGACCGATATTGAATCAAACTTTAACCAAAAACTAACTTAACCTAACCTGACCTAAACTAAATGTACTTTTAATCCAAAATATTCCCCATCTAATTTAACTCAGACTAATCTTATTTAACCTAAGCTAACGTAACCTGCTTTGCCTTCAAGAATAGTTTGTTTCCTCAGTCTTATCTCATCGGTCTACTTTATATATTTACCTGAGTCCATGACGAAAATAAAAATTCGGTTTATTGCAATATTTCATTCTTCTAATATGAAGTCTTTTTACTGATAGGCCACACGCAAAAAAGAAATTCCGTTCAATAGATTCTTTACATTATACGTCATACATTGAAGAGGTGGTGATGTAACGTCTGCATTATCCGTGGCTAACAGTGTAATTACCACGGCCAAGGTTTATCCTTAAAACGCGACAAATAATATATGCGCACCCTGACCTCCATTTTTTCCGTGACGCACGAGAACATCACGAAAAGTTTACATTACGTTTTATTTTGGATTATAATCTCGTGGTTAAATGTCAATTGTATCATACACACAATGCAGGACAAATATAGATCGGAATAGAGCGACCTTGAACGTGAGGAAGATCTTTTGTCATGATATTACGATTTACGGCGGAGCGGGAGTTATGTTGACGCTAACGAGGTGTTCCCGCCTTTGTACTGTGGATTCAGAAATATCAAGGTTTTGCACGATGGTATTTTTTTTTTTTTTTGCCCTGTAACTAGAGATTTAAGAATACTAAGAACAGCTTAAGATAAGTCTCAAGATTAGCTGTTTAAATGGCGATGAAATAACTCATTGATTTAGATGTGTTCTTTCATCCCCAGACAGAAGGAAAAAGAAAAAACATGAATCTTTGACTACATTATTTCTTGCATGATCACGGCAATGGTGTGAAACAATGAGTGGCGCTCGAAATGGTAAACTCAAAATTTACTTAGAATTTTAACCACTAAGATATGACGCTAAACTTCTCTGATGACGGAACAAAAAATCTCTATACTGAACTATGAATTAGATACAAGTATAGATGAGTTCTTGCCTTATGGACGAGCGGTGACTGTTATGAGACGTTGGTTTACCTTCTATTGTTTTTTAAGTCCCTCCTTTCATGAAGACTAAAATCTATTGTCTTTTTACTACGCCTTTATTACGAAAATACTGTATAATGGTGCAAACTTGTTCTATAATTCTTCAGAAAATAAGATTAAAAACTTATGATTCCTTCCTGTCAAGGATTATCCCCTTCTCATGGCCATCCAACACCGTCTTAGAAACTTTTCCTCAAAATTACGGCAAGGAGCCGAAATTGTTGACTAATAAAAAAAGGTGAGTGCAAATTAACCTTATATCATGTTTTTCTATGATTCAAAATATAAAATTACGGATTACAATTAAATATGGCTCACATTCACCGACCTTCAACAATTAGAGAAAATGGGGCATGGATTTTTATCTGTGCTGGACACGAACATGGGGATTATTTCCAGTTTGTATATCGATATTATAAAACCTCAAATTTAAGAATTCCTCAATTTTATGGTAAAATATTCTCATAATATGTAATAATTTTAAATCGGCATAGAAAATATAAATTACTCATCAATAGAACTGCAGCAATTAACGATGTATTTATTTACGGTTGTATTATAAAATGACCCTGAGACAGCAGCAGCAGCCAGAGTGACGGGGACTCCTCAACAACTCTGGCGCTATGGCGTGTTTCGTGACCTTTTTCTTGTGTGTGCGGCTTGCATGTCTTGACCTTCGTGGGTGAGGCTGTCACGGGTGGGCCTGGCGTGCTGGACCTTACCGCTCCACCATCGCCAGGGACAAAGAGCATCTCGGGAATCACTCGACCCTGACACCACGCTGCCCGACTCCTCGCCTCCATTATTGATGTCTGAGGTAGGATGATGATGGCCACTGAACCCAATTACTCTATGGGATTTATTTGTGTTGATCGAGTGATGATGGGTGAGGTGCGAGTATTTTTACATGTGACATAGGGCACCCGTCAGCTAGAAGGTGCTCTGTTAGTCATTAATGTTTCCAGTCTTATGTAACCTAAGAAAACTTAATCTAACCTAACCTGCTGTTGAACCATTAGGTTAGGTTTTAATAGTTCATATGGTTTAGAAACGTAATGTATCCGACTCCCAAACTATCACGGCCTGGATGATGTGCGTTCATAACTGCTCGAAACTTTATTTGTTCAGGTTTTAATTGTTAAACACCATATACAAAGGTTAAATTTTTTTTACGTTTCGAAAAGTTAAGTCTGTAAAGAAGTCGCTCCTGCTGCCCTGTGAATCCCAGTAGCACGCCACGTTCACACATTTTTCGTACAGGTTCCATTTTGAGTAATTAAAGTGCTAAGGTGCCAGTTTAGCAGGTGAGAATTTATTGTAAAGCTCAGTGATTTGTCGATATGGGAGGTCACAGATACCCGATGCTACGAGGAATGTACCCCACGATAGCGTAGTAAATTGAAAGATACTCACAGTGCAAGGGTGAATAATTTAGTGGTAACATTGCTTGGCGTGTAGATAGGTTTACGCTCTTATGTTGCGTCAGTCTCCTCTCCACCGACAAAATATGGTTATATCCACACTACAGTCCTCTATTGGGGGGGGGGGGTATAGTTAAGTCTGAGAGTCAATTGATTCAGTTTTGTTCATATTTTATTTATGGCACTTGGCTGTTATGTCGGCGTGTACATCACTGAACCCATTCGATAATACGCTATTGGTGTGCTTATAACCTCTGCTTATTTTGTTATATTGCAACTCCATGTTTAGATAAAACATAACTGTAGTCCAAAGGTGCTTGAGACTGTATGTTGGAATTCTCCTTAATTTGCATGGAGGCTGACCTTCGACCTCTAAATAAATATTTTTAGTTAGCCAAATTTTTAATACTGTACTTCTTGTATTTTTTTTATCATAAGAAATTTATTATCATCTTCACTTCTCATTTGTGAAAATAAATTTTAATTGTAACGTTATTCAACATTCATCGGTACGGCTTTTGTAACCAAGGAAAGAGAAATCCATGCTTAATCATTCAAAATAAGGCGACAAAATGGAACAAGATGAAACAAAAAATAACGCCAATAACACGTTATGCTCTTACTGTCAGTTGAAAATGGCCGTAATTGGAACACTTTAAAACTTGACAAAATTTAGTTTTTCACACGTCATTATAGTTTTTGGACACTTGGCAGATTTTCCACCATAAAACAAGTTTTTTGTGTGTGTTCAGTTTTGGGGGTTAGGCTAAGTTGGCTCGTGTTGTTTACCGTCACCTTGAGAGGCAGCCATGCAAATTGTGATCAGTTTTAAGAAACCTGTCATCCCGTGCTCCCACCTATCACAGCCTGGATGACAAGCGCTCTGTAGCTGCTGCATTTGCGTGTCCCTCACCACCTGCAGTATTAAGTGGCGTCAACAGGCTTAAAGTATTAGTGGATGATAACGAGCGTAATGATACTGAATGGCGGGCTTAATGATAATAGTCTTAGCTAATGACCTTAATGGTATCCGTGTTTAATAACGAGCTGAAAATGATGGATGATTGAAAATGAGCAGAAAAATTATTAGGGTTGGAAGGAGTATACTGTACTTGTTTAACGGCTAAGTTCATTGGGTTAAAGGGGCGGGGCTCTGTGTGTGTGTTAGTTATCCTATATTACACTGCTTTACATAGCTAAGTTGTCCGAGTAACGTGGTCGCGTGTGTCATCATCATTGATTTGTGGGCTTAAAAGACGCTAAGCTACGGAACTAATTAAAGGTAAATATTGTGAAGTTACGCTTTTCATGCCATGGATCTCTCTCTCTCTCTCTCTCTCTCTCTCTCTCTCTCTCTCTCTCTCTCTCATATGCCTGTTTTGTGTGGGTTTGTTATGCTTGTCGCAGTAACACTCCGTCCCATTGTATGATTTCAAAAAAAATTACCCCGAGTTTTACATAATACAGTCGGTCAGGGTCAGCCAGGGTGGGTTTCACAAAGGTTCTTACGATAGATATTTCTTGTAACTGAAATTATATGAATGCAGTCAACTTTTCATTCACTTAAAGCGTAAAATTAACCTCCAAAAATAAAATAAAAATTATACCGGGATGCTACTATTACCGGGTTCGTTCATTTATTGACAGATAGTGTTAGAAAATCAAACCTCTGCATTAATTTGATCTCAAGGTATGGTAATTTTCATTTTTATTTTTATTTATTTATTTTTTACATTGTTTTAGTTTAAGTTATCGAGTTTGTTATATTTTTATGTCTACAGTTACGAGGAATATTCATCGTACGAACCTTTAAGAGTCCGAGGTGTCTCATATACTGTAAACACAGACCAGATGCCGAGAAGATGGTTATAACTCTTCTGTTAATCGATCTAGGTTGAGGTGCTCTGGGAATAACGCCATTTATATCAGCGTTTGTGGCATCGGCTGCCACCTTTTATTGCATAAAAAGTCAGTAAGCATATGCTGTCAATACAAGAAGTGTGTGTAAATTGACTATTAGTGTCTGAATGCTGACATGATTGTGTATATCCATGAATGTCAAGGTCACATTCTATAATAGTAGCAGAACATGAGACACACCAGTGCGTGGCTTTACTGTACAACTGGGCCTGGTGTGAAGAAGCATGACTCGTGGTTTTGAGGCAAGCAAACTTTAATATTTTAGGAGCTAAGACTTTCAAACACAGTAACGGACATGTTGAATCTGGGTCAGATGATGACGTTCGTAACGTCTACGAAACATCCAGGATTTTTTTACATTCAATACTAAAGTGAAACCCTGAACCGGAGCGACAGGCCAGCGTATATCCCCACCATTTTATACTGGTTGCAATGAAGCTCACTGGTTCGATCCCGGGGCACTCTTAATCGACTTTACAAGTTGGAGGAATGAATGCTGTCAAGTGCAGTCTCCCTCGAGGTCCAGTGTTAGCACAGCAGAGAACCTTTTGAGTCCCCGAAGAAAACTAGCGATGTTTGGTAGTCACGCCGGACAACACCCTTCACACATTCGACCCAATAGGGGGTCAGAGCCAAGTCGCAGTGGTGTGAGTCATGCGCCTTACCAAAGTACCACCAACACCCGACAGTATGCAGAATATTTTTAATATATTTAGTCACGATTACGTCCCCAGCACCAGAATAGTAAGAGTATCTTTGAAACTTATATACCAGTGCCTCACACTTATTACGTTTAATAGAGAGTGAAAGTGCGTCCCATAGGCCTCACCGCCCGGATGCAGCACATGGTAGGCTAAACTTCGCGGTACACAGGGAGGCAGCGCGGCCGGTACTGCACTCTACCACCTTCAGTTTCTTCAATTGTAAACTTAGGAACCCATTCACAGCAGAGTGGACGGGATGTGTCCAGGGCGGAAACCAGCGACCCTTGGGACAGGAGGCGAGCTATGTACAGTACAGTATCTACTTGGCCCATGTTACTAAGCACTACTAGCTGAGTATTGGCTATTTTTCTATACTTCAGAACACTCATTTGCACATCGATTAAATGTTGTGTCGCTCCCTCGTATCATTCATTAATTATTCCATATGAGAGGTGGTTGGTGGGGTCGTTGTTCCCGAGAAAAGCGACTATGTGCAAGTTCTGTATTGATTCTTGGTCAACTTGGTGGCCACTCCCACGTCGAGCCTCACTCACTGTACACTTGGCAGGAAAGAGAGTATAATAACAAGGTAACAGTACTCTAGCTGTACAACGTAGGAGCAGTAATAATTTGGAGGATACTTAACCTAACAAAACTAATTTAACCTCTCCAAATTACCCTAACCACGTGGGTAATAACGTTTTCAGCACGTTAACTACCTCATTCACGATCGTATTGAAGTATCGATGGCAACAACAATAACGAGATCTATTGTACATGCCCCCCCCCCCTCCCACCACCACCAACGTGCAGTAGATGGGTGAACCTTACGAATAACGGCTCATAACCCGTCCAACACCACCAAGCAACAGTCTGACTCTTAAAACTGAGAAGCTGTCCACTCAAAAGAATACATCATGACGTACGGACAGACGGACAAAATGCTGCTTCCCCCAGAGTTTTTTATCTGTAATAATAATAATAATAATAATAATAATTATAATAATAATAAGTGCAGCCAGTGGTTCGCTATGTTTATTTTTTAATTTTACAGATACTGAATTTTTTTGTCGGCAATACGCCAAAAAAAAATCAAGTTAAATAATCTTACTGTGGTTGTGAGTATTACTGACGCTGATTATTCCTCCAGTAAAAACCTTGTTAAAAATACATGTTTAGATATAAGAAAACTATAAAGTAGAGTTACTGTATTACTAAAAATGACTGGCAATTTCTCCTCCCCCAAAATATTGACGAAAGCAGAATGTTTCCGTCGACGGAACGTGTTGTTACTCACCATTAATGCCTCACCTGGTAACATGATTTATATTAACAGGTAATTACATATAGATTCACGAGCGGGTCTCTAGGTGTCTTATTCACCGACACACACACACACACACACACACACACACACAGAGTCACTGACCGAGAGAAGCATTTTAAGTTATTCAATGACTGATAGAAATTGATTAACGGTGTGTGTGTGTGTGTGTGTGTGTGTGTGTGTGTGTGTGTGTGTGTGTGTGTGTGTGTGTGTGTGTGTGTGTGGTCGCTGCTTGGTTTTGCCTGGACTGCTTGGGGGAGTGTGAGGGAAGAGATTGGTGCTGATTAATAATACCTGAATAGTCGAGTGATTTACGATATTTATGCTCCACTGTCACTCTGTCTTGAATAATGGACCAGCCTCTGTGTGTGTGTGTTTTTGTGTGTGTGTGTTGCGAGTTAGCTCGACTGCATACCGAGGCAGACAAGCGCCAACCCCGGAAAGACGCTGCCACCGCCCCTCCCGCACTAGAAGTAGCCCTCCACATGTGCAGCATCTGTGGACGACTCTGCCGGTCCCATATCGGCCTCTTGAGTCACCTCAGAACTCACCAACGAAGACAACATCCTCAATAACTCATACCATTGTATCACAGCTGGATGATCGTCATACTCGATTCCGAGTGACAGCAAAGTAGTAGTAATAGTGTGTGTGTATGTATGAATGTGTGCGTGCGTGTACGTGCGTGTGTGTTGCGTGCTACCTGATGTGTTTTTTGTAATCAGTTAGTTCAGGACATGATCTTAAGGGAGCGAACAATAGACAAAATCTCAGGTAATCTTCACCTCCAGTGTTTCATCATAGGTGTTGGCGCCGCGGGCCAGGTACATGCAGACTTGTGACTCATAACACAACACCCACAAGACGAAATCGATTTACTCAGCACGTGGACGATGAGCTTATACGCAAAATACCTGTCCCCACCCTCCCCCACCCCCACTACTAGGTTATGCTACGCCTTATGTTTACCCGCCTGCAGTATAGTTCATGTGTATTTGCCGTCTGTGTGAAGTTGTATTTGATATAGTGTATTTGCCGCCAGTTGTGTATTGTCAGGATGAAAAGTTATGTAAGATTTGTGTAAGTATGATCCCTGGCTGGACCAATGTTTACACCCCGTCACGCACCTCAACTGGCTCGCTAGCTCTGATGCCCTGGTTAGGTAGGAAAACCACTCACTTGAGCCCCGTCCCGCACATAAATATATGGTCAGATTAGTTTAAAACATGATCCAGAGTAAGTTTAAGTTAGGTTAGGTTTCATTATTTTGATATTTGACTCGGGTTGGATGAGACTAATCTAGGTGTGTGTGTGTGTGTGTGTGCTGTAAATATGACTAAGGTTATGTTAATGTATAGGATTCAGTACATTTCCGTGTGGGTTCGGCATTGGGGATTCGACGGCCTGACTCCCACACTCCTGACCGTCTCATAACAAACCACTCCCCTCGTTCGTTCCTGTCCACAGTTCATGTTTATTCCAAACTCTCCTGCGTGAGATATTCGCCAACATGATTTAATAATACCCCCTTAACCCCCCACCTCCCTTCCTAGAATAATGATATAGTTGTTTTTCGTTGACAGCATAAATAAACAGGACCCCGAGAAAAACGTTAGCGCGTGTGTGTGTGGGAGTGTTTATACAGTATTGAGAATTCGTTATCAGGTGAGGTTACGTCGTCTGAAACTAGCTACCCGAGCTTCTAAACTTCGAATCCCTTGTAGATACGATACCGGACCCACGTTTCTCCGTATGTGGTGACTGTATCTTGATTGGTGCTGTAACCTAGAAATACATAATATAAGATTGAATTACAGGTATACAGTAATTCCCTAAGTATATACAAGGATCATAAAGGCGGTGTGTATAAATAACTTAGATGTAATTGAACTTGTACGAAAAACAAGTGACACAAGAGATAACTGAGAGACACGAAAACGTTTTTAATATCACGAATATCATTATCAACTTGGCATCGAAGATCATCCCGAAATGTTCCCAAGAGGTGAGAGAATGACCCTTTAACGACCAGGAGGAAGATGACTACAGGCTGATGATGACGATGACGTGTATTGGGGGGGGTGAAGCTTCATACACGTGAAGGATAATGATGATTAAGCAGGAGACAGGGCAACGTCCTCACTACTGTGTTTTACTGAGGATACTTTACCTTACCTTACCCAGGTCATACACACGCATATACATTGAGGCATACTCGAGTGTTCCTTCCTGCCTTCCGTCCTTCCGTTATTAGATTTTGGTGGTCCTCTTCCCTGCCTCCTTCCCTCCTTCCTGTTATATATTGTATTAGTCCTGCCTTTCGTCACTCCGCCACTTGCACGCTAGACTTCAGAGCATTATTCATGTGTCGTCACCTCCTTTATGTCAGAATTCCTTTAAAATTTGAGAGTCGCTGCTGCTCATTGACTGAGGATGTGTCCACGCGGTGTTTTATGTCGCTCGTGCATAAATTGTCGGTAAATAAGACGAGGCTGTGAGCTTTGTCCTAGCGAGGGAGTTTATGTCGTTCAGGCAAATATATGGTCGTTAGTCAGCTGGGGATGTAAACAGATGCACGTGGTCATCAGTCAGCTGGGGAAAGTAAACAGATGCACGTGGTCATCAGTCAGCTGGGGAAAGTAAACAGATGCACGTGGTCATCAGTCAGCTGGGGAAAGTAAACAGATGCACGTGGTCATCAGTCAGCTGGGGAAGTAAACAGAGGCACGTGGTCGTTAGTCAACTGGGAAAGTAAACATAATCACGTCCCATCAGTCAACTGGGTGAGGTAAACAGACGCACGTAGATGGTAGTCAGCTGGGGAAAGTAAACAGAAGCATGTGGTCGTTAGTCACCTGGGGAGGTAAACATAAGCACGTGATCACGTTGTAGCTGTAGTAGTGAACAAATGATCACACACACACACACACACACACACACACACATTTAATTGGTATCATCGAAACTTTAATTAATTAATTATACATTGAGACATGAAAACAACACACACTAATGCTTTTTATTTTCTGTGCTGACATAAAAGACTCCAAAAGACATGAACACTTTGCGATACAACACGTACAGTTTTTAGTGATTAATAAGAGTAAACAATCCTTATCTGGTAATGAGGCGGGTTTGTAACAGCTCTTCGACTCAAAGTACAGAATGTAATAATGATAATGATGAAAATAATGGTGATAATGATGAAAATAATGGTGATAATGTAGCGATAATAGTGATGATACTTTAATAATAATACCGGTGAAGTTAATTAAATTTTATGGAAGAATACAATTTAAGTTTAATAATTTCCCTGTGCTATTATATACAATTATCAGTTATTCTTAAGGTCAGTACAGTATGTGGCGTCCAGTCCGGTAATTGGAGAGAAAATGTGTATAAAAATTTAGGACGTAATTAAGGTGTTTTTTGTGTATTAGTCAACTACCTGTTGTACAAGACAGAGTAGCGAGGTGTGAGGGTAGGGTGGTGCGGTGTGGTGTGGTGGTGTGGTGGGGGGTGTGGTGGGGGGTGTGATGCCAACAGATAACAGGAAATAGGATCACTCATCATTTGCCTCAATTAACTTGTACACAAATTATAAGTTACCGTTGTTTATCTCTCGTTATTTATATATACTCTACTCCATTTTTAACGTACGTGTCTCTTAATTAATCTCTATTATGCTTCATTATCGTGTACGTGTTATCCTCCTCCCCTTCAACTCAAAAAACATGTTACGTGTCGGGGAGGTATAAGATAGTTTGATATGCAGTTGTTATATCTTTCCTCTGCATTCTTACATATACCAGCGTTGGTCGACACAGCTGTTTCTGGGTGTGAAGAGTGTTGTTGGTGACCTTGACGGGGCCTTGTAAGGTGTATTCAACTATATTATCAAAAAGGTAACCTGTTATCAAATATCATCATTAACTCGAACACGCTGGATAGCTTCAAACATAGGTTGGATGGATATAATTATGAGCAATAGGGGTTGGGTGTAAATGGGACTGCCCAGTATGGACCAATAGGCCCGCTGCAGATTCCTCCATTCAGTGTAGCGTAGGAGTGTCGATCCGTAATTTAAAATCCATTGTGGTGATGAGGAGGAGGTGATGGTGCGGGCCCCTATTAGGAAGGTCTTGTGTTGGTTTAATGGGTCAGAGGTCGGGATAATTTTGTTACTGGGACTATAGGTTTATGTGGCATCTGATTCTTGACAAAAGGTTCCCATTAATTTGATATTTGGGGCTACTAGGTCAAAGGTCAAGGTTATCGCTGTTTAGAATTTTAGTTTCCGAACTCTTTACCGGAGGTGTTTTTGTGCACCCGTGAACATGGTATTGCTTAGAGATAGGGGAAAGTCCCTATTGATTTTTGGGTTCAAGGTCAAAGTCACTAGTGGTGATAATAGACCTTCAGTTGGTAGACCATGGCGTCAGGGGCTCATAAGGCGGACAATTATGTGTCGTTGTCGGCAGTGTAATTTGGATACTGTCAGCACATAAAAGTTACTGCCTGTACTTGATGCTTACTGTCTGTTTTTATACCGAGGTCTTAGAATTGACTTGATGTGTCTGGGTGTATTGTGCGAAGACCCAGTATTCGTGGTGCTGTGCCTGGACATCATGACCTTGGAAATTACTTGAGGCTACTTGCGTTTATACCTAATGCTTAGACCCTGATGTTCCTCAATAAACTAAGAGCCTTTACTCACGTTACCCCTTGACAGCTTGAGTAATTACGTATCCTGATGCAACACAAATTCATTATAAAAAAAATATTAGTAGCTTCATCAACAGTTTCTGGAGTAAACATTGCATTTTTTCTCGGTGTTATGAATCTTGAAAATAAATCGAGAATATTTTATTTTAATTTTGTGATGGTGTGCAATTTGGTCACATTACCTGACCTCGTGTGTTACGTTAACGTGTTGGAATCAAGTGTAATAATAATAATAATAATAATAATAATAATAATAATAATAATTGACGGTTTATTGAAAAAGTTCTGCAGCCCGAAGGCTGAAAATATACATTGGACATAAATGACTTATTACATACATTGGTGGTTTAACAAAAGCCTTCATTAGAGAAAGGTAAAGGAACATACAGTGAACATACAGATTAATGTAGGTGTTGAACAGCAAAAACGTAGTGTAGTAACTCCCTCCCAGATGGTGTTAGGAGGGACCTCACGTGGTGTAGTAGTTCCCTCACAGATGGTGTTATGAGGGACCTCACGTGGTGTAGTAATTCCCTCACAGATGATGTTATGAGGGGCCTCACGTGGTGTAGTAGTTCCCTCCCAGATGGTGTTAGGAGGGACCTCACGTGTGTGTGTGTGTGTGTGAGACCTTGATTACTGTTTTAGCAATTTGTATGTTGCGCGCCAGCTGATTACGATGTTCTGTGAACACAATCACAGACCATGCAGGTAGGTATGTGTGGGGGAGGGGCAGTTGATCGAATTCTTTGACTAGTGTTATTAGCTGCGTATTACCCAGATAGTGATAAGGTAAATAAGGTTTTGTTTACTAACGACAGCTTAACAATTATCATTCAGACCTGATCACCACAAAACTTAACAAATCACCGTAATGCCTCAGTGAAGATACTGTGAGTTACCTTCACCATCTCCAACCATGAGGACACCAGCGTCCATCAGGGCAAAAGTTACTATTGTATTATTCTCCCAGTGTCCAAACTGCCGACTGAAGCTGCCTGAGCTAATGTTTTAACTAACTTTAACCATCAGGACGAAAACGTTATGATTATCGCAACGTTAACTATTTTGTTATTCACACCTCTACATATAATAAAAGGACGTGTCTGTCTGTGTGTCTGTTCCGGTCAAAACTATAAAATGGAAGTAGTTACAGAACTAAAACTTTACTCACATATTACATGGGTACTAAGGTTGTGCTCCTTGGTATTACTATTGACCACTGACCCCCGTGTGATCTGGGCAAGAACCAAAAATCTTCCCCGACCGAGATAACACCACGGCGATTGCTGGAGATGGTTACCCGTGTCAAGGAGGACAAGCGGTGTTACTTGCCGAGATCCCATTGGCGGAGAGCGAGGCGTTTACTGTACTTCCCCTGACCGTACCCAGTGACACCCGCTACCATAGATAGCCAAGGGTTCGAATATAAGACGAATCTAATTGGCGCGTATTATACCCAGCATTTTTGTAGAGTCAACATACGGCTCACCAGCATATATTATTATTATTGGTCGTCCTGGACTAAAATAGAACTCCAACTTGGGGTACAGTTATCATTGGTTGGGCAAGACTGACCTGTGCTGGACAATGGTTATGATTGGTTCATAGCCAGACGCACAGGAGAGTCGAGACTGGGATACATGGAAGGAAGAACTTTTTTGGCGTGAAATTGATAACGCTTTTGTTTACACCGGACAGACGCTCACTTGAATGGGATTTTTAGAGAGAGACAATTAATATGATTTACTTAGTTGAACGTAGTAGAGATGTCAGTGAGAATAGTTTGTTTACTAATCTACGTTTTTATGAAGTTTACTGGCAATGCTAAACAAAATCCGCATTCTGAGGATGTGAAGTGCATCTAATTTTTCACTTTGAGCTGCGACACGAATGTGTATTTTAACCCGTTGAGTACGATGGCATTGTAATCAAAAGGGATTAAGTCGTCTTACTTAAAGGATTAAATAATTGTACTCAGGGGGTTAAGTCATCGTACTCGGGTTAAATCATTATACTCAAGGGTAAGTTATCGTACTCAAGAGTTTAAGTTATCGTACTCATGGGGTTAAGTCATTGTACTCGGGGGTAAGTCGTCATACTTGGGGTTACGTCATCGTACTCAGGGGATTATGTCATCGTACTCAAGGTTTTAAATCATCGTACTCAAGGAACTAAGAGACACGTTTACATAAAATTTCCTCATAACTAGTAATGTGAGATCTTGATGATGATGATGATGATGATGATGATGATGATGATGATGGTGATGATGATGTCTTCCAACGACGTCATGGATATTGTCATGGTAGTGGCCGGACACACCTCTGACACGAGTCATGGGAGTGTTGTATAATGACGTATAATGACAGTAATAACGTTCTCCACCCCCTCGCTCGTCAATGATCGTCCCCCACGTCGTCGTCAGGTTGCCGGAGATCGATAGCACAGGTCACGCCCCCCTCCCCTCCCCTCCCCTCCCCACCCCTGAGGACTGACTGCCAGATTTACATTGTTAGAAAAGTACCACGAGCATAACTGCTTAACCGTGATTATTTTAGCCCAGTGTTTCTGAACCAGCAAAAACGTAATTAGACGTAACCAAATCAAATTCTAAGCTAAATTAATCAAATATAACCTAGGCAAGTTAAACCAAGATCTTACTTAACCTATTAAAACTAAATCACACCTAACCTAACCTAAAGAATATATTATATTCTTTCATGGAAACGTAATAATCCTTCCCATTGGTTCTTGTCAAGTAACAGTACAAGTGGCTGCTAAAGTATCACAAAGACACTGAGCCAGATGTGACTAATCTTCTCTGCTACTGGACGGAGAGAGAGAGAGAGAGAGAGAGAGAGAGAGAGAGAGAGAGAGAGAGAGAGAGAGAGAGACCTACCTTATAATAGGAACGCGGGCCAACAGTGAAAAATTCGTACGTTTTCATATTTTTGCTCTAAATGTGAACGTAAGAAAGCATCAAGCTACTGAGAAATTTATTTTTGAGGAGCTTCAGAGCGAACAGACATAAACACCACGTTATAGTGAAGGAACCTCTCTGTATGTGTGTGTGTGTGTTAAGAATAATATATATATGAAAAGTCGTCGTGTGCTTGCAACTATTGGAATTCCAGGAGAAAACTTATTACAGTACACCATTTGTGAATCATATAAGAGACAGCAGACAAATGTAGGTCTTACGGCGTGTGGGGGTTAGATTTATTTTGCCTTTTTTTTTATACCGCGCTTTGATGTTGTGAAGTGTGGGGAGGTGTGTCCAGTTATTGCCTCCCTTCCTCCCTCCTTCCTTTCTTCCCTCCCTCCCTTCCTCCCACTTTCCTTCCTTCCTTTCTCTCCTACTTCCTCCTCCCCCCCCCCTTCCTTATTCTCCCCATGGGCCAGTCATTCTCTGAGCCTACATTATAATAATATAAAAAATGCAAGTGAAAAAAAAACCATGCACACCACAACTCAAAAATCTATCACTAAGAAGCAATCAACGCCAAAAAAAATAATTGTTGTCTATAATTGGAGTGATGGAGTATTTTGTTTTGTGATTAACGAGACCGTAATCACTTCCCGGGATTACCTGTACGTGTTGTCTAGTGTAAGAGTTAACGAGGGGTACGTGCTTCAACACCTCTGACTCTATGATGACATAACCCATTAAGTCATCAAGTCATCGTCGTCAAGGGGTTAAGTCATCGTCGTCAAGGGGTTAAGTCATCGTCGTCAAGGGGTTAAGTCATCGTCGTCAAGGGGTTGTCATCGTCGTCAAGGGGTTAAGTCATCGTCGTCAAAGGGTTAAGTTATCGTCGTCAAGGGGTTAAATCATCGTACTCAATGGGTTAAGTTATCGTCGTCAAGGGGTTAAATCATCGTACTCAATGGGTTAAGTTATCGTCGTCAAGGGTTTAAGTCATCGTCGTCAAGGGGTTAAGTCATCGTCGTAAAGGGGTTAAGTCATCGTCGTCAAGGGGTTAAGTCATCGTACTCAATGGGTTAAGTTATCATCGTCGTCACATCGTCGTCAATGGGTTAAGTTATCGTCAAGTCATCGTCGTCAGGGGGTTAAGTCATCGTCGTCAGGGGGTTAAGTCATCGTACTCAATGTCATCGTCGTCAAAAGTTATCGTCATCGAGCAAGTCATCGTCGTCAAAGGGTTAAGTTATCGTCGTCAAGGGGTTAAATCATCGTACTCAATGGGTTAAGTCATCGTCGTCAAGGGGTTAAGTCATCGTCGTCAAGGGGTTAAGTTATCGTCGTCAAGGGGTTAAATCATCGTACTCAATGGGTTAAGTTATCGTCGTCAAGGGGTTAAGTCATCGTCGTCAAGGGGTTAAATCATCGTACTCAATGGGTTAAGTTATCGTCATCGAGCATACTGAAACAATAACAACAACAACAATCTCGCGGAAAAAAAGAATATACTTTATATCTAATGTTGGAATTTAAAACCGAATACAATACCATGAAATTTCCTATGACTGAAGATACTAAGGAGTGTATACTAAAACTGGCTAACTTAAAGCTAAAACAACTATGACGACCAGACAAAAATTATACGGAGATTACTTTAACTAGATACATTCACTTTTAACACCAGACGTTAATAAAGAATATCTTCAATTATCTCCCAAGTATTTCTCGACCAATATTTTTATCTCTTAACTGGTGGTGCGTCTCGTGGTAAAGTTTGTGGTGTATTTGGGTCGTTCATATTTAATGTTAGGTAAAGTCGGCCATTGCGGTGCATTCTTTCGTCTTCATTTACCAGGAATGTTCATCGTGCGAACTTTTGCGAATTAGAACCCTGACCTTTGAAGTGTCTAATATATTTGAATTTTAAAATACCACCGTGCACCACCACCCTCGCGCTGGCCACACACACACACTTCACAGAAAGGTTTCCCCGAGTTTGCCTCCATAATGCAATTTACTGAGAATTCAAAAGTTTGTGAAGAGTATGTTAGAGTATAGCTTGACTTACAGGCTTTTCACCATACTATTCTTACGGCATTCTAGATTTATATATATATTTCAATTTAGGTAATATGTTCCCCATACTAACATACGGTATACTTATTTTTACGGGGAATTTCAGAGATTTTACTTTAACTGGTTATTTGTAATCTATTTAGAGGGTTATCAGGTGTTTTATTTGTAGTTTGCAGTGATTTGTGCTTTGGTTATCACAGGTTTTTGTAGTGTGTATGTTATCATGGTTGTAATGGTGTGTGTTCTTCCTGGTCGTAATTATAAGACGGTGTTAAGTGGAGGTTCGTGACGTGTGTTACCTCAGTCATGACGGTGGTGTAATGAGTCGTGACGATGAGTGTCGTTTAGGCCACTGTTGAGTGCCCGGGCGTGTTGCGTGTGTGTGTCATGCATGTCGCTGCTGAGTGCCCGGGAATGCATCTCTAAAGCCTGTGTGAGTGTCAGTCAGGGGTAGGTTAAGTAAAGTGAATATAGGTGCAATCATGTATTTAATTTAACCTTCAGACAACCAACGACAATACTATCTTAAAGTTTACCCTCCCCTTCCTCCTTCGATGTCGTTTTCTTTGAAGTTTTCCTCTTATTTATTATATTTTTACGAAATGGACGAGAAATACCATAATGGATAATATATTTATTTTATATCATCGTTCTGTACTTGTGTGTCAATAGTTCAACTCCCCCCCCCCCCAAATCATCTTTACATGAGTAGCACAGATAGATACCCTGGCGTGTAGGGGAGCGGGATGTTGAGTTAGTGGTACACGTACACTGGACAACAAACATGACAAGTGCTGGGTGAACACGTAACACACACCTGGGCTCCTCATTACACATATAACATACCCACTCCCTTTAACACACCGTGACACTTAACCATTACTGTACTTCCCTGACGCCTATTACCTTGGTACTTTCTCCTCGATACAGTGTTTCCATGACTGTCCTGGTACTTTCCTATGTTATAATTGTGATTTTTTTCATTTACTTTACATTTTCCTGACACTTACCTTGGTACTTTCCTGACACTGTCTTTGGTACTTCCTGCGCACTGTTTTGTTTCTTTTCTGCGTTGTCTCTCTTTTTCTATTCTTTCTCTGTTTCTTCTGTTCCTTCCCTGTTTCTTCTGTTTCTTCTGTTTCTTCCCTGTTTCTTCTGTTTCTTCTGTTTCTTCCCTGTTTCTTCTATATTCCCTCCCTGTTTCTTCTGTTCCTTCCCTGTTTATTTTGTTCCTTCCCTATTTATTCTGTTCCTTCCCTGTTTCTTCTGTTTCTTCTATATTCCTTCCCTGTTTCTTCTGTTCTTTCCGTTTATTCTGTTTCTTCCCTGTTTATTTTGTTCCTTCTGTTCCTTCCGTTTCTTCTATATTCCTTCCCTGTTTCTTTGTTCCTTCCCTGTTTCTTCTATATTCCTTCCCTGTTTCTTCTGTTCCTTCCCTGTTTCTTCTATATTCTTTTCCTGTTTATTCTGTTCTTTCCGTTTATTCTGTTCCTTCCGTTTATTTTGTTCCTTCTGTTCCTTCCGTTTCTTCTATATTCCTTCCCTGTTTCTTCTGTTCCTTTCCTGTTTATTTTGTTCCTTTCCTGTTTATTTTGTTCCTTCCCTGTTTATTCTGTTCCTTCTATATTCCTTCCATGGTTATTCTGTTCTTACTCTGTTCCTTCTTTATTTCTCCTCTGCTACTTCCCTGTTTCCTTTGTTACTTTCTTGACTAATTTGTATTACTTCTGGGGCTCTACAATAACCTTGTATTGCATTACAGTATAGTTAAAAGTTCAACCCTCCAAGGCATTTAACCTGGACAAGACACCCCCACCCCCTTGTTACAGGTCACTGCCTTCGACCTAGTAAGCGTCACTTCTCCCCCCCTTCTGGTGTCTCGAGTATTTAGGTCACACTTGTAACTTGAGGGTAGGTGACCGGTAATGGCCATATTTCGTGTAGTTAATATCACAGGTGTGTTCCAGGGCAGGTATATATATACGGGATACTTACACTCAACATGAATTCACATGATCTTGATTAACTTCCGTATGTAAATCTTGTTTGTTTTTTAATTGGGGTTTGGTATATTTTACCCTTAGATGGTAATTTTAGGGTTTAAAATTGTCTTACCAGGGTTCAGAGTTGGTGATTGTTTGTTTTTTTAAGAGAAAGATGTTTATATTGTATATGGTTTTAGAAATTATTGTCATGCTAACTTTAAGTCCTTGAACATAAACATATACAAACCTTTAGGTGTTACCCCTGATATACGATCACTTACTATTTGTTATGTTTGGCAGGTGTCCGCATTCCTTTTGGAGTGTGTTTGTCTATCAGTCTGTCCCTTGTGTCATGGTAGAGGGATATCACACTCTGTAAACCATTTTGTTGTCTCCCCCAGAAAAGTTTCTTTGTGGTTTCGGTTTGTTAAATGTGGGTGTTTATTTTAGTTTCGTTTCTAGGCGATGATTTATAACCCTAGTTAATTGCGCGTCATACAGTGCCTTTCTGCCCTCGCATGTTTCTTAGTCATTAGTTCAGGTTTTAATTTTCAAGGTGGCTTAATGTCTTGTAATGATGGTTATTTGATATTCACAATATTTTTTTTTACACTGCTAACAACAAATTATTTTGTATGGTTCACTTTCTGGTTGAATCATTAAAATACCAAAAGTATTCTTGACTGTTTTACCTCATTGCTTCAGAGAAAATGTGACCAGTCATCGTATTCAAAAAGGTCATGACATGGTGCTCAAGGTGCTCCCGTGTGTTGGTATTTTTACTTATTAAAATGTGTTGACCTTCACCTGTAAACACCGTGCACTTAATGATTGTTCTCCATCTGTCTGATTGTCTTAACATTAGTTTTAGTCTCCGGCTCCTTGTTTTTTCTGATACCGCTCAATACACAAGAATCACTTAGGTTCTTTCCTCTAAACTTGCCATAAGCTTACAAAGTTTATATTTGTTATTACTCTGTGTCGGAATAACGTGTCCTACACCAGCTGAATGAATGAACATTTACTGTTGAAAACTTAAAACAAAATTAAACTAATGCTTAATTACAGAATTGGACGAAGAAGTACTGTGATTAATGAACATATCTTACCTTTAAGTTATAGTTTAATCTAAGTGAAAGATTAAAGTACAGTACCTGCAGTGAGTGATGCAACACCATCTCAGGCTCCAAGACTGTCCATTTTTCACTGAAGGTCAAATACATACATTAGATTAATGATTAATTTAACAGAAAGCGTAAAGGTTAAATTCACTAGATAGAGTTGTGAATATTAAATGTTAATATTGTAAATATGTTCATTTACTTTCGTTAGTAAGGTTAGATTTGGTATGATTTGGTTTACATAGAATCAGGTTGGCACTTGTTTACAGAAATGTACCGAGTGTTGTGACGCCTCAGTACGGTATATATTTACACATTAAAACTTTGAAGAAAATTCTATGTTACTGGTAGTGTGTGTGGGGGGCATTAAATACTGTATACGTATATCGGTGGTAGTGAAGGAAACACGACGAAGAGATGGAGCTTTAATCTTGATGTTTCGTCACAAGACTTTTTCAAAGGAATGAGTACACAATATGGAGTATTGACATTTATACACAGAATTTGGACTACGGTGGTGGGCAGGGCTTAGATCACGTCTCCCCATTGATCATTAGGTCTCACTGTTGATTGTTTTCTCTGCTAATCGCATGCTGCCATCTGGGCCGCAGTGTGCAACCAGGTCACCCAGCCTACTTTGATGCTAATGCTCGGATGCAGCACGATGTACATGTAAGCTGCTTCCAGGTCATTTCTGGTCTTCTTGTTCATACACTTGTGAGAGACTTGGATGCCTTCCCACCCGGACAGATGTCCCGTAGTGTGTATGTGATTGACAAAGGCGCTGGTTGTCCTGTGGTGTCCGACGTCCACTTGGACTTGACATGTAATGCTGCAGTTTACTCATGTACCCACTTATTTACAGGAAAACATTTGACCATTTATGGCACTTTAGTGAGGAATGGAAGAGTTGAGTCAAAAGAGTTATTAAGGTGGTGGTCGGGCTGTGGGAGTCCTTGGTATCTGATTCTTCATTCTGTAACAAAAATTTTATTCTTGGCTGCTGTGTCGTCAGTGGTGGTGAGTACTTGTATATAGTACAGCACACTAATTAGTACAGTATATACCAAATGTTTGTGTGATTTATTACTAATTTTTTAAAATTTAATGTTACTTGTACTGTACTACTGTTAGTCACCAATATTGTTTATTTACGTTAGCTGTATTATTATTATTATTATTATTATTATTATTATTATTATTATTATTATTTATAAATTTATTATTGTTATTTATTTACAACTTTTCACAAACAAAATCTCGTCAGTGACAATTTACCAGTGGACAAAATCTCGTCAGTTGCAGTTTCTTTGTGACCAACATTCTTACCAGAACACAATGTTGGTCCTGTATAGTTTGTGGTGAATTACTAGACTGGGTTACATTTCCAGTACTGTAGTATGTTAGGTCACGATAAACTGTGATTAGGTAAGATTAGGGTAAGATATATTGATTAGATCAGATTATGGTATTGTATGTTATATTACATTAGAATTCTATTAAGTTAGATTAAGAATACAGTACAGTAATTATGTTGTAGTCAGGGTGAATTATCTTAGGCTTTCATGTTTGATTATGTTAGGCCAAGATTAAGGTTGGAATAAACTATGGGTAGGTTAGACTAGTTTATATTGGGTTGAATTATGTCCTAACGTAATACCTAGACGTTGAAATTCATAATGGACAAATCTACTCTTGTATCAGACATTAGCATATCCTGTTTCATTAAGAATGGTGAGGGTGAAGGGACGGGATGACAGTACATTATTGTGGATTAAGTTGTAATACAGTGAAGGGGGTGTGATAACTATTTTGGTGTATATCTCAGGTGATGGTACAGTGATGGGTGTTACAATTGGGTGTATTGGTTCCTGCAGGTGTGTCAACCAATAGGCAAGGGTCACTGCTTCAGCCCATCAATGCCAGGACGTCCCCCAAGCCTGCCACGCCTCCTGGCAGTGCCAACCGCCCCGCTGAAGTGAGCATCCCTCTTCTGCGGCCCTTCACTGGCAACGTCCTCAACTCCCACACCTCAGATGCTGGTGCCAATGGCCATAACGTCCAATTTCAGGGCACCGGCGATAACAGTGGTAGCAGTAGTGGCGCTAATACCGGCAGTAGTTTCAGCAGTAACACTGGCAGTAGTTTCAGTAGCAGTGGCGGAATTAACCATGGCGACAATGACAATGGCTTCGTCAGCGGTGGTAGCTCTAGCAACACCGGCAGCGGCGGCAGTAGTTTTGGTGTTGGTGACAGTAATTTCGGCGGCAGTACTTTTGGTGATAGCGGCAGCACTTTTGGTGATAGCGGCAGTAGTTCCAGCAATATCGGTAGTAGCTTTGGAAGTGGCAGTAGCTCCAGCGCCGGTGGTAGTTTCAGTGGAAGCAGTAGTAGTTTCAGTGGCAGCGGTAGTAGTTTCAGTGGCAGCGGTAGTAGTTTCAGTGGCAGCGGTAGTAGTTTCAGTGGCAGCAGTAGTAGTTTCGGTGGAATTAGCACATCATCTATGGTCACCAAAACTCCCCTGGGGGGAGCTGTGAACCAAGACACGCCCTCTGGGGCAGCAGGGACAACGGGCTTCAACTCACCCTCTCAGAACAAAGACCCTGCAACCCCGCAGCGACCCTCCCAGACATCAGCCACAGCCTCCTCTTCAGCCTCAGCCCAGAAAGAGTTCAACCTCAGCGCAGCAGGGTTCGGGGGTCTGGGCGGTGGGTCCAGAGACAAGAGCCAGGGACCCTCGGCAGCTGTGGGTCAGCCCAATGCTCACAATGCACAAAGTCCCACCCCACGACCCTCAACCTTTGGTGGCAGCCATGCACGTAAGTAACATATTCATGATCTAAAAGAATCGTGGAATTCTATTAATTTTTATTATATGTTATAGGATTTTGAGAGTTTAGAAGATTATGAACCCTGCTTAATATTTTAAACTCTTGGTATTTTATTTTTTCTGAATCTCAGTATGCAGATTAAATACCCAGAGTAAAAAAAAGAAGAATAAAGAATTATGGTACCTGTGCTAATGACTTGCCAATAAATATTTTCGCCTTTCCTAACCCATTAACTACATTTCCTTTAAGTTTTGCATACTGCCTTGCCACTATAAACTGCATGCATCATGCCTTTATAGAAGATAGTGGTGCTCTCCCCATACACTGTCATCCTGCACCATCGGTCGGGTTTTCCCGGATTTTTCTCCTGGAGCCACAAAAAATGTAGAATTGTCCTCCACCATCACGGGATTACTATGTTGGTCGAGTCTTCAGCACGCAGCGGGCAGGATGACAGGGTATAACTGGAAGGGAAGTCATTCAGAATCTCACCTTTGTTATATTGTTGGTTTGCCTTTAAGGGGTTACCCGGTGATTGAAAGTTGGAAGGATATTATTTTTTGAACATACAGTATATATGTGTACTGTATGTATAATGAAGACTTACATAATGTGTTTTGGGGCCCAGGAATCAGTGTCAGGCTAATTTTGGAACCCTCTGAACTGATCCTTAAACACAGTTAGGGTTTGGTTGGGGATAAATATTGTACAGTATAATTATATTACTTAAGAGAAGGATGGTGCCCACTATGAACCTTCAGATAAACCATTAATACCTATTTCATGTTTTTGGGGTATGGTATTGGGGTTATCTTGTCATTGGGGGAACTAAACCCTATTTTCCATATGTTTTATTATTCGAGAAACTAAAAAAAATCTTTTTTTTTTTTTTTTTCAGGAACCTAACCCATTTGTTAAGTGAAGGATTCCTGTACCTTGCTTTTTCAAACTTTTAATTTGGACAAAATTTCACTTTAGGACAAGCTCATCAAAGATCCAAATTTAGTACCCAAAAATTCAAGGAAATTGTGTTAGTTAATGAGCCTTGAAATAATTTCACCACATTATAGTCTTAATAGAAAGCAGTCTTGAAATTGGAAAGTACAGGAATGTGGTTTACTTCGTTAAAACTGTTTAAACATGACTGCATACTGCATAAAAAATATAATCTAAAACTTACAATGATCAAATACAGTACAGTGCATATTGTATTTAAATTTCAAACCTTTGAAACCAGATCGCTATGTTAAGGAATATACTATACCCCTGTACCAATATCAAGATTTTATACAAAACCAATTCCCATAAGCAGTGTTGAGATACCCAAGTACAGTATTTTTATACTGTACTGTACATTTTATCAGGTTGATAAGGTAAATATCATTTTGTTTCAGAATCTCCACAGTTGTCACCATCCCTCTTGGTGTTGTTGCTGTTGTTGGTTTGTACACGAGGGTAGAAGACAGTTTGTATTTCACGCCGTGTATTGTTGTCCTCATGTTGTTCCTGGGATGGCCTGTATCCTCATGTCTTGAAGGGACATGCGAGTCCCTTTCTTAAATTATTTCTAAAATATTAGGTTATTAACACTGCACAGTACAGTAAATATGAGGTAATGATGAGTCTCACTCCATAAGGAATGTATTGTACTTACCAACCTATGTTAGTGCTTGGACATCTGGTTTTTAATAACTGCCATTTTGGCTTTGCTAAACTAAATAAATTAGAAATCTCTTGCATGTTCTAACTGCACTATTAGTCTTGGTGTCCATTGACACCTGCATCTTCTCTTCAGTGAGCAAAGTTGTACATATAACTTACACAAATATCAAAGGAAAACAGGTTGACTTTTATAATTATAAGATTTAAGATGATGTTTTTCATGATATAGGTAAGTTTTCATTTTGATTAAATTGTACAGTGTAGTCTTAATTTTCATAAAATGTGTGTTTACTTTATATTGTACTTGAAACAGAAGCTTAATAACAGGGTACATTATAACTCATTACATAAATTAACTTTAGGTTATTTTGTAATTTGAATAAATAAAATGACAATGTAGTAAAAAGTATTTTCAGTACCTGGCTATCTCCACTTGGGAATGTCAGCTAATGTAATGTACTTGTAAGGTAGTACTGTAGTTGTCAAAATGATGGTTTTATATCCCCATTTATAACCAAGTGCAGTACTAGGAACTACAGTATAGCATTACATTATTTTCTAAGTTTAAGGTGGACTCTGACTAATGCCAAAGTTAGTTATTTATCCATCCACCCAGACCTGAAGTGCTAAAACTGGCACCATTGATACAGTACAAGAATTGCCACTTAAGGCTCAGTCTTTACCACAAGCCCAACAAATGTGCTGCCAAACCCACATTTGCCTTGGTTTCTTTACATTGTTTTGTGCATGAACCTCAGTACTCCCAAACAGGAGGGAAGGAATCCTTGTAGTCCGATCTAAGCTCAAGTTATAAAATGAGATTTCAAGATGAATCTCGCATCCATAACCTGATGACTATCTTGCACAATTTGATTACCTGTATCTAAAGCCAGTTAGGGAGCAACAATAAGTTTTAAGAGCTACTGCAACACACATCCTCAGAGAGGAGTAACTAACTTTACACACTCTTGAGAACCAGACAGTTTTGAGGTACTGTATAGGTTGCTCAGCCAGATATTTGCTAAGGAAAGTTTTGGCCAATAACCAGGCCCCTCCCCATTGTGTGCTTGAGATATGCTACACAGAAAATTAAAAGAAGCATGAGAGAATGTACAGTCAGCTCCACTCCTGCATTTACCACTAAGCATTGCCAATCCTCTCTCCCCCTGAGGTGTGATTTCAAAGCATTCTCTAGTGAGTGGGAGGGAGAGGGGAGGGGTGTATCAGGCCTAGTAACTCCACCACAGACATAATGATCATTGTCACTGGTTGCAAAGATTTTCCAGTTGGTGGTGGATCATCACCATGGGTCTCGCACTCCACCCTCACCCGAGTGTCTTAGTGTTTGTATTTTTTTAACATTACCTCCAACTTATCACTGTAACAGTTGGAACAAGGTAAACTTTTCACTATATTTTCTGAGTATTGTTAACTAATGAGTACCTTGTACTGTAGTACTTTGTGGACTAATTTCGTGAATGTCTTACGTTTCCTTTGCACTTGATTTGGTAGGTAAATGTGCTATGGGGATTCTGTTTCCTAATTTTTCCCATAAGAAGCCAATGAAAGGCTGTGCATAAGTGCAAGTTTTGCTTTGATGGTCATGGCATCATTATATAAAGGGATGCCTCAGGTGAGCAGCTGATGAACATGTCCACCCTCCACTTGGTCAAAGACACACCATCAGTCGACCATTGCCTCCTAATTAGAAATTGTCACTTAGTCGTATAAAAAAAAAAAAAAAATTACAGAATTGAAAAAAGTGGGTGGGGCAGAAAATGGTCACTGGCTGCCAGGGTATTTAAACTGCATGTCCCTTTTAACACGAAGAACATGTTTTTTATCCACATAATAAAGTGGACGATGCAATAACATACCATTGGTTAATCTCAAGATAAATTAATGCCACATATAAAATTCCTGCATCCACATATGTATGAACATGTGCAAAAATCATGTTTCAGGATAACCAAGGTTAAAGTTAATGTTCATTGCTTTTATAATTACTCCATAACCAACCATACAATTTTAATGATTCTTGTGTCAAAAGATAGAGAATTTAATGTAGTTTTTGAGTATGCAACAAAAGTTGGATTGTAGTATATACTGCATTGAATGTTTACATTTATTTAAAGTTTAACAAGAAAACATTAAAAATGAATTATTATCTGGACTGTATTTTTGCCTATTTATTATGCCATAAACTAGAAGAATATAGAGTGAAACAATATGTTGCATTGTACATACTCATATTGACTATAGTTTATTAAAGTAGAATACTTTATACACATACAAATGTTTGTACCAAAACCATGGACGGAAATAGATATCCAAAGATGATATTTAACATTGTACAAAGGTCACAAATCTAACCTAAAATGATTATGAACAATTTATAATAATGTTAGTGTGCTTCTGTCAGACACATAGTTTCCTTAAATCCTGTGAAATAACATCACCTGTACAAATTTCTAAATATGAATACAGTACACTAGTAATCTCCCCATTAGCCAGAAAAATTGGTGTAGAGCGTTTCCAGGTATTGAGATAAATTCTCTTACCCCTGGAAAAAAATTGCGCATCTAAGGGATTTTTCTGGGCATTAGTGAATGTTTCCACATTTAAACTGCATCTGGCATGGAGCACCATTGCTTTGGAGGCTTAACTGCAGTTAGACAGACAGCAGTATTTATTTATGCAAACACTACTGCTCAAGTACAGTATACAATATTGTAAATACAGGGTAAACAAAATTCACCCTATATCCGTACAGCAAAAAAGAAAAGAAAAAAAGTCCCAGACTAATTAAGTCACAGCACAGTCATTACTCAAACAGAATCCGTTATTCAGACGTGCTTATCAGTTGGGAGGCACAACTATTCAAAACAAACAGCCAGCATATTACACTAACACTGTTTGGCCTATTTATGCTCATAATAAATTAGTTCAAGTAAAATAATAATACTTATGATATGCTTTCAGTAAATTCAGTTTTTTTATTTAATATGTTAATAGATATAGGTAAGATTAGAGACATGAGAAGCTTCCAAAGTTGCAAAAGAAGATTCTTGAAGGCCCCCACACTGTAATTAATAATTCCACTTATTTAATTATTAATGTATTTTTTAATGATTGGTAGATGTTCAAATAAAAAATTTATCATGTACAGTACAGTACTGAAAATCAATTTCTAACTTACCCTATAATGATTAGGACTGAGCATGGCAGCTACATTGTTGTGATGTGTGCTGGGCTGGCAGGACCATGTGGTCTATGCTGCGCTGCTCCAAGACAATAACAAATGACCCCCACAATTTTCGTGATGCCATATGTTCTTTGACTTTTCCTTTTTTTATTCACGGTTTCTGTGTTGGTTCATATTTATTTACTAAAGTGGTTAACGTTTTAAAGCAAATGCTATTGAAATATGAATGGCAAATGAACAAAAATGAATAGAGACTTAAATGAGGTGTTTCATTTCCGTAGACTTTATTTACTAGTATTAACCGACCTTTTGGATTATCCGTCGGCCCCTTCCCTCCATATGTGGGCGGTTAATGAAGGTTTTACTGTATATATATATATATATATATATATATATATATATATATATATATATATATATATATATATATATATATATATAAGCAGTAGTAACCAATTATGGCTCCAGAGTCTGCCACCCACTTGCTCGGCACATGATGCAATTGCTGGGAAATTCATTCAAATGCCCGGAATGAAGAGATTTTTCTTGAAGGCTAAAATTTTATTTTTCGGGTAAGGAAAGGTTCTGGGGATCAAAAATTCAGGCTAACAGGGATATTACTGTACACTGAAAAGTAGGAAAGCAATTATCCAGATGATCTCTGGGGATGTACAGTACAGGTTGACAATCCCTTATCCGAAATCCTTGGGACCAGAGGCATTTCGGAATTTTTCGGTTTTCATGATTTTTTTTTTTTTTTTTAGCCCATCCGGGCACAAGTCACTGACCCACATTGGGGCCTGGGGGGCGAAAATATAATAATAATTATAATAATAATAATAATACAGGTAATAATAATGATTCATAGGTCTAGGTCGTGTTTCTCACTTTTATCTTTTTTTCATTCTTGTATTTCTTTGTTATTATTATTATTATTATTATTATTATTATCATTATTTTATTAATACAGTATTATTGTTATCATTATTATTTTATTTTGGTGTATTTTTTAATTAAAATGTTTATTTACTATGAATAATTATTATTATTATTATTATTATAATAATTAGTATTACTATTACATTTTCGCCCCCCAGGCCCCGATGTGCGTCAGTGATCTATGCCTGGGTGGGCTAATCCCTGTAAAAAAAAAAAAAGCTCCACAAAAAACTTTCGGTTTTCAGAATTTCGGATAAAGGGTTGTCAACCTGTACCATCAAACAGCTTTACAACACATGGTCTCACACCAGAGCCAATAATAATAAAGTTGAAACCCCATTACAATTCTATTTAACCTAATGGCTCTAACATCCCTAACCACTTACTGTACTGTGATTAACAAGGGGATCAGGTTTGTCTTATTCTGGTGATCAAGGACATCAGATTCATCCAGTTTGTCACATCTATTTTAATAGCACCATTTAATTTTATACTCTACCACCATACTAAAGTTATCGTATTCTTTTATTTTAAATATGGCCAACCTTAAACAGGTAGCCAAGAAAAATCTGAAAAAAAAAATATTTTAGATACACACACAAACAGAGGAAACAGTGACAATGCTGATGTTAAGTGAAGAAAGACAATGATTGACACAAAGAAATTCAACAGTTTAAGCTCAATACTGTATAGTATAACAACACAAACACGGGTCATGTCATTCACAACAAACTATATAATATATAGTATAAAATAAAAATTATTCCAATACTTATGATTTTAAATCAATAAAATAGTACATATGATTAAAGGAGCATTTATTTACAATATATTTACCAATTAAAAGGCTACTACAGAAAGAATCAAGAATTGTCATTCATAGCACATCACCGAGAGCTTAGCTGCCAAAACATCAATAGCCTGAAATAACTAGACAAATGATGAGCAATATCCTGTATAGTAATACCCATTACAGTACTGACATATACTGTATGAATATAACTAAGTAAAAAGAAAGTGACACTTTGAGAAACATACTGTACCCTCCAGAAGCAACAAGAACAATGTGGTGAGTGAATAAGGTTACTGAGTTCAATCCACAAACATCATCACCAATGTCAACAACAATGAAGTTGACATCAGGTTGGTATCTAACTTTAATACAATATTATTTAAGGAAAGACGAGTCACAATTAAGAACCTCTAACTGTATCCCACTTTAAAGCTCCATGTATAAAGACAAAGAGCGACATTTCTTACCCCCTTTGGATACTTACTGGCATATTGCACACGTCTTTCCATATCATTTGTATTCACTCTTATTCTAATTAAACTAAAAAATTATCCAAATCCCTATTCTTATGTAAATATCTCCTTTCATATGAATAGAAATAATCAGCACTACATCTTACACTGACCCTATCATCTGGGTATTCTACAACTTATATCAACCACAACCTTTATACAGTACATCTTTCTCACTAAATTGGACAGCTGAATGTCACCTCTTATTAAGACTTCCTCTATATCATCATCCAGCTTTCTAGGCTACGAACCTTAAAAAGAGACAAAATAGGATAGTTTGGAGCCTTGTTGTGTAAGTGACAAGCAGCTCGTGACTGACTCCGAGAACTCACAACAGTTTCTGATTGGTTCTGAGCACTTAATTTCACCTGGCTGCAAAACATAATTCATATCAATGAGTAAAGAATCCAGAACCTTGCTGGTGACCTATGGTGCACCTATATGAATTCTGGGAAAAAATCAATATAGTACTGTAATGGTTTTTGCATGCTAAATGGGAAGGAAAGATAGCAGTCTTAAACTGCTGTATCACTGTGGAAGGAGGACACTAGCAGAACATAATCTGATCCTTTAAGACAGGAGCAACAAATGACAAAATGAGGGAGTTTCAGTGTTGCTCCTGATTCAGTCAACCTGCACCATAGCAAGATATAGCTTGCAAGAATGAAGAAAATTCAAAGTCCTAGATTCTATTTAGATTTTTCTCTAATTTGTACCTCTTTTGATGGATTTACATTTAACAATAACTAAGATCACAATGATACCTACAGTAAAGATAATAATGATGATTATCATGGTCACAAGGGTGAAGGCAAAGCTGATAATGTGATGATACTTCTAATGATAATAGTAAATATAATAGTGATTAAAAGAAGTGATTAACAAATAAACTGGAGATATTATCTACAATCAGCATAATAAACCGACCCTACCACTACTGTACTGTACTACAGAATAAAATCTTTCAAGTCCATTACTCACAAACAGTAGCAAAAGTTCATTATTACCTGCGGATACTATGGCAGACAATGTTGTATGCATCCAGTTGAAACTAAAGTGAATTAGTCATCTGGCGGACGAAACATCTGAAATTAATTAAATTATAAAATGTTACTTTCACATACCGTACAGTACACAATGACTCGTCGACACAATGTACAATTTATAAGATGCAAGAGGCCAATTGGTACACAATATCAGAAGTTTTCAACCATAAAATAATTAGAATCATAATATTGAATAAAAAATGGGGCTAATATTTAAGCCCTTGACAATTCATTAAAGTATTTACTTTAACTTGCCTCAGATTTTCCCATGCTTTTTATGACAAAGATATCATTTATAAAAAATTACCCTGAAGGTGTTTCTCTAAATGAGGAATTTTCAGTTGAATTTTGACCAAGTTATGCCATAAACCTCACTCTATCATCAATTTGTCCTGTAAGGGTGAACAACATTCTGCACTATATCAAGTACTAGAAGACCTTTTGTCATCTTGATCCTGTAAATGTATCTAAGGTACCACTCGCTTATGAACAAGCTGCAGACTTTATTAGTAGAATCATAGAATCTTAAATACATGTTTTACATAGGGAAATTTTTTGCAATCTTAAGAAACAGGCTTTAGTGTGTCCACTTTTTAAGAAACCTGGTTTTGATACTGAAAATGTCAAACCATCATCCAGTCTCTAATCTCTCATTCTTATCAAAGATCATAGAGCGTGCTATGCTGGATCAATTACTTCCTCTGTTTAGAGAGAAATGGAGTGATCCCTCTGGTCCATTCAACCTATAGAAAGCATCATTCAACTGAAACTGCCTTATGTAGAATTCATAATGATTTGGTAATAAACACTTGCACAGGAAAGTCCTCCCCCTGGTCTTGCTAGATCTCTCTGCAGTTTTTGACACGGTGGATCATCATCTGTTGCCTCAGGATCTTTGGTCGTTTGGTGTCCATGAGAATGCACTCTCACTGCTCGAGTCTGATTTGTCAGAGCGATCTCAATGTGTGATGATTGGTGTAGCCATTTCAGACCTGGTCTGTGTGCAGTTTGGAGTCCCACAAGGATCAGTTTTGGGACCACTTCTGTTTACAGTCTATACCAGTAGTCTTGCAATCTCTGCTAGATGCTCATGGTGTTGCCTATCATTTCTATGCTGATGATACACAGCTTTATGTGAAAATATTAAATGTTAAGGATATTGAGGAGATAATGAAATCCTTGACGTCTGATATTAGGATTTGGATGGCTAGAAGAAAACTTACTGAATGACGGCAAAACCGAGATTATCGTTATCCAAGGAAATAGGAGGGGAGACAGCACAAATGATTTTGGTTCTTTAAACTTTGGGGAAGTGCAACTCAGTCCTGTCGAGTCTGTTCGTAATCTTGGAGTGTACTTTGAGTCTAAACTGAATTTTTTAAAGTATATAAATTCAGTAGTTAAAGAACTGCAACTTTCATATTCAAAATCTATAAGCTGTTAAACAGTTTTTGGATAGACAGTGTCTTGTGACACTATTACATTCACAGGGCCCCCTTCAAGTTTGCGGATTTTTATTTTGCGGTCCTCTATTATTCATGGATGACACCCTGGATGTACCCAAGAATGTCCGTGGGTAGTTTTAAAGTTGCCAAAATTTTTGCGACCGGGACAATGAGCCATTCGTTCTAGAGACAGTAATTTCCTTTACCTGTATTGTAAATGTGTGTGTGTGTGTGTGTGTGTGTGTGTGTAGACAAACACACATAAAACACATACAAATAAATAATAATTGGAAAATCCTCTCACAAATTTATAAAAAATGTGAGTGTACCCTCAAGTTCGTGCTTTATTAATAAAGTAATAAAGCACGGACTTGAGGGTAGACTGTCACATTTTTAATAAATTTGTTTTGGGTTATTTGTGAGTGGATTTTTCCATTATTATTTATTTGTATGTGTTTTGTGTGTGTGTCTACACACACACACACACAGGTATATACAATACAGGTAAAAGAAATCATTGTCCTAAGGGCAAACACAAAGGGAATATACATTTCTTTGTACACAAGTAAAAATGTACACCCCCCCACCCCACGTCCGTAAATGTTATTCGTGGCCATTTTGATAACCTAACCCCCGCAAATTTGGGGGGGGGGGGAGCCCCCTACTTATTTTGTCTCAGGTTAACTTCTTATGGGTTTGCCTACTTAATTATCTGCAGAATAAAGTTCAAACAATATTCAGCTGGTTTACCAGGCTTATTTTTGCTCTCCTACTAAGAACTCCTGGGTGCTGTATATGAAAAGGACCAAGTAGCATAAGAACATCTCTATCTGCTCTAGGCTCCTCAAGGCATGAAGGATCATCATTACGACTCAATATCATTTCGGTGTGAAGTCAGTGGAATTAGTAGGTTGGCCAAATACTTAAGTTCACCAACCATTAGTGTCTTAAAAGTCATTTGACAGAGTTTCAATTAAATCCTAGCTTTAATTGGAAGCCAATGTAATTTGATCAAGAATGGGATAATAGCTTGTACAATTGTTGCCTGCATCCATGAAGTGGCTGACTTCTGTGGAGGCCTTTAAGAAACAACTTATGACTTTTTTTGTGTGTGTGTGTGTGTGGGGGGTGGAGATCACGATCCTGAACAGGGTACTGTACGGTGATGGAGAATTACAGGATTTAGAAAGTATTAAAACTTAAGGATATATGAATGACAGAAGTCAAACTGTTACTTTTTGTGATCCTTTATTGTGGGTCTAGGACAACTGGCCGCCGCCATCTGGCCGCAACTGGCCGCAGCCTCACTGGCAGCGGGAAACTCGCCGCTTTTTACTGGCCGCCATATGGAACTTTTTGTTGACAACCTAACCTAACCTAACCTAACCTAACCAAACTGGGCTGCGGCCAGATGGCGGCGGCCAGTTGTCCCATTCCCCTTTATTGTAGTACATTATTTCTTTTTATTTTCAAGTCTTTGACTTTGTAGTGTTACAAACGCTAGTGAATGCTTTAGAAGAAGGAACGCTTTTGAAAAAGAAAAAAAAGACCAGCTATTATTACTATTATTAACAACAAGGGGAGGAGCTTATCTGCCAAGATAATCTGAACTTTGTATTGTGTAGGTTACATTGCATTATACAGTATTAAATATGCAGAGGGGCATTATGAAAGTGAAAGTGGGTCTCATGGACCTGATAGCATGTTAGGGACAGTGTGGATACACTACAGTATTTACTGCACTTTTAATTCATAAAGAAGCAGCATGGCCAGCATTACACTCCATCTCTTTTACTTCCATGATTTTTAAAGTTAACCCACTTACAGTTGGGTGGATTTGGGGTGCCTTGGGTTTGGACAAGTGATTCTTAGGACAGGAGGGAAGTACTGTATCCACTACTCCACTTGTGGGATAAGAATACAAAATATTAACTCACATGTTGTAATTCACACAGTTCCAGGTCTTGTGTATGAAGGCGAGCTCTAAAGTACACAATCTCTTCCTCTTTCTGGGCCAGAATGGACTTCATTTCTAAATATCTGCTTCTGGCACCTCGCTCACTTGCTTCCAACTCATTTAGTTCATTTTCATATCTTTCTCTCAAGTTCCTGAAAGACAAGATATTAACAAAAATTATTTCTTCCTTGGGTAAGTAAAACTCAAACTTAATGAAATCATGTAAGTTTGCAATTTTAAGTATTCAAGGGGAAAAATGAGCAAGAGAAAGTGAGAACCATCTAAAAGGTAAAGTTTAAATGACATGAACAAAAACTGGTTACAGAATCATATGAAATACTGTCTCAAACACTGGGTGTACAATAACTTATTGAAGGAATACTGTACCTCAAAAATAATAATAATAATAAAAGGCTCCATTTGAACGTGAAGAAATTAATACTGTACTGTAATCTTCAAATCAAGTGAAGGTCAAAAATTAAAAGCAGCAAGAAAACAATCTGAATACGTCAGTCTGTCGAAAAGATTAGTTATGAAGATATTTGTATCATTTCAATGGGCTCTAGTTAACTAATTCCTTTCAATAAGAACTTTAAGAAGCTTCAAAGGTTGTGCACGTCTACCATAGCTCTGGGGCTCTACTTACTTAATCTTCATCTCAAAGGCCCTGTGGTCCTGCTCCTCACGAGTACTAGTCTCCAGCTGGATCTCCTTTATCGCTCGCTCAATCTCTTTGTCACGTTGTCGTTTGAGTCTCTCTCGCAGCTCCCTTTCAGCTTGCAACCGGGCCTCGTTGTGTTCCTTCAAAAACTGTTCCCGCCACTCAGATCGACTCTTTTCATCTTTTTGGCGAAGAACAGCTGTATCATCCTGAGGAAAAATACTGGTCATCAAACTGGGATTAAAATTCAAATTATCCATTAGGAAACAATAGTACAAAGATGTATGGTTCTACTTTCCTCATTATTCAAGAACTACTTCTTTATGGTTAGGTTTGACACACTGTAAAAATGTTAATAAAATTTTCAACTATTTAATGACAGGGTCCACCTTCACATTTCAACAGTTGAACTTCATATCTCTCTCTTTAGTCAATGTAGCCAAATAATAGTGTTTTCCATTTTTTTTTTTAATATCCAAGGCAGCAACTCTGAACTGTTTGATAAAAACCAACCTCATGACTTCGAATTAACAGCCTGATCTTGTTCTCATATTCGTCTTTAAGTCGTTCCTTCTCCTTGGTAGCATCTCTCGATGCAGCCTCATTTTCGGAGCGAATTCTTTCTTGAGTACGATGATGTTCTTCAATGAGTGACTTCAGATCTCTCTCATGCTGCTTGCGAACTGTTTCCATACGACTCAGAGCTAACTGTTCACTCTGTCGCAACTCCACTTCCAATCTGGTACAAAAAATTTCGAGATTATATAAAAAAATATCTTAACTTGTTTTGTCCAGGGAGTTTCTGCTTGTCATCAAACAGGGTGTGTTTTCTTGAAAAGTGCAACTTTAAGCAAAGGAACATGAAATGAATCATTTTTTCACCCATAATAAATGGCAATATAGTACAGTACAATAATGTTAGGTTCCCAAGAAAAAAAACAATTCAGCAGATAAAACGTGACAAACTATTTAAGGTAAAAAAAAAACAATATATATATATGTACAGTGCTATGCCTTACATCATATCACAGCCACACTGAGAGGTACACTGTACTGATTCTGGTCATCCATCATAACTAAGGGGTGTAAAAAATTTTGCTCTGGCCTTAATCTTCTCAGCATTACCCTGATTAGATCTTACCTTGGTGGGAGGTAAGGGGGTAAAGTTAACAGAAAGCAACAAATCCTGCATAGTCTGTGAAGCACAAATACACAATCTGAAACAGCAACCACACTAAGGTGGGGGTCCTCTGCATGGTCCTCCAGAAAAACAGTAGTTACCTGGCAGCACACAACAGCCAATGGCAGTATAACACTAAGGCGATGTTTAATGAACATCTTCCGTAATTAATTCATGACTTATGGTAATAATAATAAAAAAAATGATAAATGGGAACCCCCTGCACTGAGACTAGGTTAGGTCAAGTTGATTTAGACTGGTCATTTATGCAAAATACTGGTTTCTGAATATCCATCCCCTCCTACCCAGTGTCTCCCTCATCCCACTCTTCCACATCCTCAGTTTTCTTCTCCCTCCTTCCATTCACTTCTGTATCATACACTCTTTTGACTGATCATTCCTTCAGTATATACAGTACATAGCACCAAAGCAAACCCTCTTCCCTACGCTTCTTTAACTTCTACTTCACCTCAAATGCATTTCTTATTTTTTGCATGTTCTTCACTTCAAATATTGCTCTTAGGCTCATCATTTGTCATTTACAACTTGCTTCTTCCTCTTGCATCCATTCCATGCTTCACATCCATTTATATCTCAAAGCACCTTTTAATTTATTTAATTCAGCTACTCAATGATTAAATTCTTTACTCCTCCAATTAGTGATATAAATTCAAGTTAAAGTGATTGTGAGGTATCTGAAACACACGCTGAAATATGTTGATGAAAATACCTCTGTTGTTCCCGTTCCCTCTCCCTCTTGCATGCCTCTTCTTTCTCCTGTTCATATTTCTTTTTTAATTCATCCTCTTGGGCACGCAACTGACTCACAAATTTTTCCTCAGTTTCCTTCATTGCTTCCCAATGCTGGGCCTTCAATTGGCTAACCTCATCTCTATGTTTGGCACTCAGGTCCTTCATCTTGGTCTCCAGTCCTCGATATGTAGTTTCCTTCAACCATAAATGTGTTGGAGTTGTATAAATATTTCATAATGCTTACCGTAATGGTTAAGAGTATACCTTAGCAAAAATATATCATAAACAACATCATCACACATGTAACTATTCACTGGAAAATGGCCATAAAAACGATAATGATAAAAAGTAGCATCTATAGTCAGCCCCCAATATACACGAAATATGTCCAAGTCCTAGAGCTGAGAAAGAAACCAACTGGCCAGTGTCCTATAGAGTTTTTTGGCAACACCAACCTTGATGACTTTGGTCTTCTGCTGGGTCCATTTTTCTCGCTTCTCCTGTTCAGATGCAAGAACTCTTTCTCTTGAATTTTTCATTTCTTGAGAATGTCTTTCCTCAAGAAGTTTAATCTGAAATAACAATGAATTACAGTAATGAGTTACCAATAATTATCTGCATCCATTAGGATCACCTTCCCCCCCACACTCATAGCAGTGGCCATCTTCACATATTCAAGTTTCACAATGACCCACTAGCAGTTCCTTTATAACACTTGTTCAAAACTTCTTCACAGTGTTTTTTTTTTGGTTATCACTGACTAACACTCAGAAATTCATATATGAAACAAATATGAAACATACACTGTACAAGTATACACACTTACACATCCTAAAAAAATAATTATATATGTATACCACATTAAAAAAATATTTAATACTGTATACAGTACATGAAAATGATTAATGGTGGAAAAGGGAAGGAAGAATGTCTTAAAGGTGTAATACTTCCTCTAGTATGGTTATTACTCTGACCTCTGTAATGTTATCAAAGCCTTCAAAAGGACTGACATACTGCTTCCTTGAAAACATATGATGCAGAAGAGTGAAAGATGGGAAGATAGTAATGACACAGAGTGTACTGTAGAGGTTAGGCAAGAAAGAGGTTAGAGTACCAAGGGAATGGCAGTGAATTTATATACAGTAATTCAATCATATACTGTAAACCGATATGTATAGTTCATACATAAAGCTTTAGAGGAAGAACAGCAGGGGTTCATGACAGGAAGAGGATGTGTGAATTAGGTGTGTGTGTGTTCAGGGATACAATATAACTGAGAAACATCTGGAGAGAGAATCTGTAGTACTGATGAATCTGGAAAGAAAATATGACAGTTGTTTGGAAAACAAAGTAGGAAGCATTGAAATGCATTGAATAAGTGGGAAATTGTTGAGTACTATTAAAACATTTCATACAGAGTGAACCATGTGTTAAGTGTGTTAGAATAAGGGGAACTGGTTGCTAGTGAAAAAATTAGAAAATGAGAACAAATATTCATTAATATCCATCTATAATTTAAATTATGACTAACATATTACAAACAAGGAGAGAAATATTCTAAACTTACACAGCCTAACAGGATAATAATTAGAGTACAGTAACTACCTTATCTGCATGTTTCTTCTCTGCGAGTCTCTCAGTCCGGTGCATCCGTTCACACTGCTCCGTCAGTAGCTTTTTATCATCCATCAACTGAAATATTGTGAAAACACCCATTACAGGTACAGTGATACCGTAATGGTAAAATGCATATTATAAAAATACAGCAATACTTTATCCAAAAGCCATAACTGACTTTAAAATCCCTCAAAATAACACAAACGACCTTCACTTGCATATTTACTAATGTGCAAATTCCATCTTAAATTTATTTCCTCGAGTTGTTCTTCTATGGTTTTAAAAAGACACGAGCTTCAAATTAATGAAGAAAAATCACGAAGCTGCAACATGTACAGTAATCCCGTGTTTTTCGTTTTTTTTATTGCGATTTTGACCATATGCGTTTTTTTTTACTAAAAAATTATATTCAGTATATACATATACAGTACACTGGTCCCTCGGTTAATGAACACAATTCGTTCCAGAGGGTCGTTCGTTAACCAAATCCATTGTTTCAATGGGATATTGGGTAATTGGTTCCAGCTCACGGAAAAGTACATACAAAGTAAAAAAAATAAATGCAGTAAAGTACACTTACTTTGAGGTGTGTATGTAGAAGGCTCCTGGTTGATGATGCTGATGGGAATTAGAAATGGGGGGTGGAGAAGGGAGAAGAGAAGGAAGTGGGGGTGGAGAAGCATTTTACTGCTTCTTGGAAGGCGAGTCACCTTCCATAATAATGTCAGGAACCTCTGGACTGACAGATTCTCCAACAGGAAAATCCTCTCTCCTTTTTGAAGAGGAACACTGACGGGAAGCATCTTTCTCACGCTGCCTTTTAGAGAAGAAACTGTCAATTTTTCGTTGTGGGGCATTTCTCCTCCTGATCATTAGCTGGTTCTTGAAGGAGACCAATTTTCCTCCACAGTACACAAAATCGGTTCTGATGTTTCCACATTTGGGTGCCTTGCAGCCAGTTTCCTGAACATCTCCCAGTGGTGAACAACATCTTTTAAGTCTGAAGAAGACATATGGTCATCACTTTCCTTTTCCTCCTAACCACTCTGTTTCTAGCATCTCATCCAGTTGTTTCAAATCTTCAGGAGTAAGTTCCTGCTCATGAGACATCACAAGCTCTTCAACATCCTCCTCCTCCACTTTGAGTCCCGTCGACTGACCAATGGACACAATCTCCTTGTCCAACTCCGTTTCTTCCTCAAATCCCTCAAAATCATGGACTGCTGTTGGCCACAGTGCTTTCCATGCAGAATTCAGGGATTTAATGGAGACTTCTTGCCATGCTGACACAATCAATTTTACAGCCTCCAGGATGTTATATTGCGTCTTCCAGAACTGTGCCAGTGATAGATCAGGATCAGTGGAAGTTGCCTGATGACACCATCTGAACATTTTCTTCATGTACAGCTTTTTGAAGTTGCTGATTACATTTTGGTCCATAACTGATGTAGTGTTGGGAGGCAAAAACAACACTTTGACAAAGTCAAATCAAGCCTCCAAAGTGCTGGCAAGTTCAGGGTCATGACCAGGGGCATTATCCAGAAGGAGAAGAGCCTTTAATGGAAGTTTATTGGTGGTTAGGTAACTCTTCACAGAAGGGCAAAACACCTCAACTGCCCATTCATTAAAGAGCTGTCTCGTTACCCATGCCTTACGGTTTGACTTCCAATAAACTCCAAGTTGTCCTCTTACCACCTTTTGTTGCTTGAACACCCTGGGGTTCTCAGAGTGGTATAAAAGCATAGGCTTCAGTCGGAAATCCCCTAAAACATTGGCACCAAGCAATAGAGTGAGACGGTCCTTCATGGGTTTATGCCCCAGTAAAGAAGCTTCATCTCTGGTGATGAATGTCCTTTTGGGCATTTTCTTCCAGAACAGCCCAGTTTCATCCACATTGAACACTTGCTGTGGAAGATAATTCTCTTCATCCATCAGTTCCTTGAACTCCACTACAAATTTTTCTGCTCCTTCTTTATCTGCACTGGCAGCTTCACCATTCCTAACAACACTATAATGTCACTTCTTTTCTTAAACTTATCGAACCAGCCCTTGCTGGCCCTAAACTCTTCAAACTCAGTTTCAGAAGAACTAGGTTGATCTTCCTTCAAATGCTTGTATATTTCCCTGGCTCTTTCACAAATAAATTCAGTAGAAATGGAATCTCCTTTCATTTTTTCTTTAATCCAAATAAGAAGTAACCTCTCTGTTTCTGCAATTAACGATCCACCTTTAAACACTCTGGTAGATTTATCTCTCACTTTCACTTCTTTAAATTTTCTTTCTGCGCAAGAATTGTAGACACAGTTGATGCCGACATGCCATATTCTTTACTTAGTACATTGGTTCGAATGCCTTCTTCATGTTTCTTAATAATTTCCGGTTTCACTTGAATTGAAATCACCTTTCTAGTTTTCTTTGGACTCATGCTGGATGCAATACAGTAATTTCACCACTAATATTTTAAGTTCACTAGCTTTAATTAAAGATTATTTTATTTAAATCAACACTGCACTGCGCTATATACTGTATTATCAATATGTTAAATAAATTTCAGAATGACCAATAATTGTAATGTAAAAACATAAAAATACTGTGTTCAAGAGACCCACAAGCAAGATGTTTCCTCCACTGTAAACAGAGTTAAACAGACACTTTGGTGGGTGAGTGAAGTGGCTGATGGGTGCACCAAAAACTAGTTCCCTGTACTGCATATATTATCAATATGTTAAATAAATTTTAAAATGTCTAATAATTTTAATATAAAACTTGCAAAAATAATAAAGAGCACAACCTTCTTGTTATGTACTCCAATGGAATCGAATAAAAACCTAGATTCGATTACTGTATTGGCTGACTAGCCTATCAGCTGATGCGCAACCAAAACATGTTGTCGTAAGGATTTCGTTAATAAAATTTTTGTTCGTTAACCGAATTGAAGATCCTTATGGAAGGTTAACCGAACCGTTCGTTAGCCAAGGGACCACTGTATAAAATACTGTATCCTTTAAAAAAAAAAAAAAAAAAAAAAATTGTGCCATTTTCGATATTCCCCTATGCGGTGCGGCAAACAGAGGCCACCCTTACCCGCCTCAGACACCCGCTGCTCCGAGAAGCCTCAGTCCACACGTGCCTACCATACTGTGAACGCTACTGTGACTGCGTGAGGGCGGGCAGACGCCGGGACAGCAGGGAGAGGCTGGCAATGCAGGTGTTGCTGACCTCAGCGAAATAAGAAATTTTTTATTTACTTGTAAATAATTTGTTTTTGTATAGTATAACTGTATTTACGTTTTTCCATTATTATACTACAATATGATTACAGTAGTTTCAAATAATGTTGTTAGTAAATGCCGGTACAGTGCATCAGTGATCTGTGTGACCACTGGGCCGTGAGTGGAGAGCATGGTGTGGTTAAGTGCATGACCTACCTGAGCTGTTTAGTGGCCACAGATACAGTGATTCCTAAAAGAGTATTCGCGGTTTTGGCTTTGCGCGGGGGTTTCAGGAACGTAATTCCCGCTTAAAACACGGGAATACTGAACTACAAAATCAACTTAGCATATTATCTGACATAGCCACTATAACCTCTACTTGTACTGAACACAAAAGGCAACAAGGAAAAACAACCTCAGTAATGCAAGTCACAATATCAGAACTAAAGCTACTTGCAAAACAGTGATACAGTTTTATTCCACTAATTATATACTGTATACATCAGTTGAGATGACAAGTATACTACGATACAGTAAGGAACTGCTTAACAAGCCTCGTGTATTCCTCCAAGCATTTGTAAAGTGAATTCTCCTTATATGGGACCAATTTTCCCACAGGATCCCATGTTAAAAGGTGAGATTCATGCCAGCCTAAAAAATTATTTACTACCCACAAAACCTACATTATGAACTGACATGTGCTCCAGCTCTAAAATTTGAAGACAGGTACTAAAGTGATAGTGAAAAATGTAGTCTGTGCTAACCAGCTTATTGTATATGTTTCATACCAATAACAGAATATGCCAATGGATTGGTAAATAGGCATATAGAGGTCGAGTACATCATGCCTTCACAAACTGTACACAGTACAGTATAGCATTATATGATATTCATGCAACACACACACACATCATCCTCACCTTACGTATTAGCTCAATATTTTTCTGTATCCTAGCCTCAGATTCCTCCTGCTTCTTGCGAATTTTCTCCTCACACTTGGTATGGAGGTCAGGACATTTCTTGGGGTCCTCTTTTCTTCCCTCTTGGATGCAGATATGCTCCAGGAGTCTCTCAGCCTCTGCTAGTTGGTAGAGCAGATCATCGCGACAATCTGGTAACAGTCACACACACACACTGTAGTGATTTGGTGTCACGTGGTTCATGAGGATGGATGTGCTACTGATGAATGATGATGAAGTGTATGAAGTGATGGGTAAACCAAATAGAAATCCTAGGGCCATGTTTTGATAAAGGAAAATTGAAACAGAACACATCTGGTAAGGCAGCTAAAAGAAATGGATGAAAACAAATGAGGGGGAGTGGGCATTTCTTACTCTTGAATTTGGCTACTTATTGCATTGAAATGTGAAAAGGCTTACAAGAGTCTGAAAAACAGATACACAAGCATTGCAAGATTTAAATAATATATTATTTGCTCTTCATTGGTAAATTTTTTTGATTACCCAACACAATATTCTTTACAAATTAAATGTTTTTTATGTAATGTACACATAATTCCCACTACACAGGATAAAAGCTTTCAAGAGGAGGGGGTCTTCCTATTTAGATCCTTTAGATGTTAATGTTCAACTTTAAACACTTCACAGGTGAGAAAATGGAAACAAATATCCTTGACATATAATACTCAAAATCAAACTTGTAATTATTAGTCATTATAAACACATCTATCTTCCTCTTACTATCAAGTAGTATAGCAATTGCACAAGTCTCCACCATACACAACACAACACACTGATCCTCTCTCACCCACAGTTAACCCTTCTCATCCTCATTTGCCCTTCCTCTATCCTCTTATCCCATTTTATATCTCTTCCCCCTTTCCACCCCCACACTTCATTCATGTACACATTTAAGGGGAGTCAGGATTACTCTCAATTCTTGCAACTGTCTCAGTGGGGATAGACTTGTCAGAATTAAAAGAAAAGATGTAATCATGAGGTAGCTTTTTTCAATACAGTTAAACATGAGAGAATCTAGGAAGTGACTTAAAAGATTTGCAAACAAAATACTGGAATGTAAAATATGCTGCACTCATGTCACAAGTAACTCGATGAAGAAGAGGCTTACCATCAGCATTTCCTTGTTTCCAGCGTTCAGCCAAGTCTTGCGTGAAGAGGAATACCTTCTCCACCAACACCTGCAGAACAGGGAGTGTTGCTTCACACTCATTTGACATCAAGGAGACACTTGACTTTTTGAGATCAAGAGATTTGCTGCCAACAGTCCTGCAGATGTAAAAAATATTCTAGATCAGAGTTGGCTAACACAAGCCTATATAAAATTATGTACAGTTATGTATCTAAATACCAACATCATGTATTATGTTTACTGTTGTATTGTTCCTTTCTTATTTTTTATTTCCCTGTGAATATCTACAATACATACATTATTTACAATACCTATGACTATAATGGGATAAATCACCGATATATGATTTTTTTTCTGGTTCCTTATTATTACACAAAGTCAGTCAAGTCCATGATCAATTTTTCCAATACAGGTAGTTCTGCTATAACGCGATAATTGTGTTCTTGTAAAATATCGTGTTATAGAAAATCGCATAATAGAAATAACAGGGCTTATGGAGAAAATAGGGTTAGGTGCAGATTACTCGAAATCGAAAAATTTAGTAGCTAGCCTAACACAAAGGATAGCACAGTCTAAATAAAGGTTACATTCATATCTAATAATGAAATCATACAGTAAACGTAACACTTTACCTTGAAAAAATATGAATGTAACTTGATGAGGGAGAAGGGTGATTTTGAGGTTGATAACATCGAGCTTCTCTTCAAGTGTTATATCCTTTCTTTTACGATCATCACCGGGAATTCTATCACCAGAACACTTCTTGGAGATATTCTTCTTTACCATATTCACAGTTAATACCACAAAATTGGAGAAATAGTAAGAAAAAATCGCGTTATAGCAAACAAGCGTTCGCGTTATACAAATATCGTTCCTAATTCATAAATCGCGTTAGAGCAAATTCGCGTTATCAAAACACGCGTTATAGCAGAACTCACTGTACTGTACAAATGGTTTTTTTTACAAATTAAACAGGAATAAAGTCATGATATTTACCTGTGAACTGAGCTGGAAGGTTTTGCACCACTGTCAACCTCATATGCAGTGGACTCATACGAATGACTCATAGAAACGCCATCACCAAGGACAAACACTGAAGGTTCTTCTCTGGTACCACCGTCTAATTTGATTGCTGGAGAGTCCTTCGTTTCGTGTGATTCTGAATCTTTCTTTTCTTCATCCTCAATCATTTGTAGAGCCTCCAGTAGATCTTTTGAAGACTGAGGTTTCATTCTTTCTCTGGAAAATCGACTCCGTACAACATAAGTTATGGCTGAACCTGTGCGATAAGTTGGAAGGTCAGTTGCACAAGAAATATTTGCAGAGCTGGAGAATAATGTGAGAGGAGGATTTTCAGGACTTTCAACTGACGTTTTACTCACATATTCAGAGCTTTCAGACTGCGGTATTTCTCGACTCTCAGAAACATCTTCTGGACTTGACTGAACGAGGTTTTCATTAGGGTTTGGATCCCCGTTAGGATTTTTATGAGTTTCCTCCATGGCATCTGAATTATTAACTAATCTCCTGGGAGTTGATTTATCACTTAAACTTGATTCTTCAATGATATCTTCGAGGACACACTCAGGGCTTTCTGAATTTGTATACGATTCTCTTCTTTCATTATCGTCTGGATTTTTATCTTCCATATGAAAATGCAACCGCTCATCTCCACCATCATATTCAGAATATATGACCGGTTCAGGAGATTTTACACCTGCAGTACAATCCAAGGATCCCTTTTCATCTGCATCTTTAATAAAACTAGTCTGGACTCCACTGTCATGAACCAACACTGTCTTTTCATAGTCATACCCTGGGGTGTTATCAGGGGACCGGAGATCTTCTCTGCTAGACAACCTTAAAAGTAACTCATGGTTCTGCTTAAGTAACTGTTTCCATTCAGTGTCCCAGTTTTCATCCTTATTATCATGATCTAATTGTCTGCTTGGTTGAGCACTTGCCATAATTTGTATTTTCCGCCCCAGGCTCATGACAGTACATTCTGAGCCATCATTAGAAGTTGTGTCCGTGTCCCTCTTCAATAAGCTCACCCCATTATGATGCACATCATGAGAACTGTTGCCCTTTATCCTTACATCCCCACATCTACTGCTAAGTAACTGTGACCTTCTATTATAAGCTGAATCATTGAACTCTCTCTGGATATCACTTACAGCAGTTCTGTCTGAGGAAAAATTCCTTTGGTCCACAGTTGCCTGGTTGAAATAGCTGCTGTTATGAAGATGATAAAGATTGTCTGATCTCTCTGCTCCCGCTTCAAGAGATCTTCTCACTGGCCTATCAGGGAACTCAAATTCCTCACCACTAGTCACACTGACAGTATTTTTCAGAGTATATGTGCTTCCAAGTTTATTCTCTATGTACGACCTTTCTTCATCTCTTTCAAGCGTGGCGTCATAACCCACTCCAGTCTTGTCTGCATATGGGTGTTCAAACGACAGAGCACTTCCATATATTATAGGCTGATTCACTGGTAATGGCAGCGTGTAAGTGCTGCCAAAACCCATTCCACTAGACTCGGAGTCACTGCCCAATTCATGTTTCTCAAGTGATCCTGACTTGTGGCTTGAAAAAAACTGGGAAAGAATAAATGAAAAGTTATGTGAACAAATTAAAATTTGAAAAAAGTATACGTAGATAGTAATATATGCCCTTTTATGCTAAAATCTTGCAAAAAGTAAACTTTATGATACTGTATTCTTCTCCTTCATAAATAAATTAACCATTTGTCCTTGACTGCAGGAAGAACATGAAAGGATGGTTGCTGTGAGCCTGTGACCAAGATGAATGGACACAAGAGACCAACCTTGTAAATGCAGTGACTTGCCTTATATTCGTATATAAACACACCCATCAAGAGTTGAGGAAAATTGCAAACAAGAAAGAAATATACAGTGGCAATGTAAATTTGGAGATCTTATTTACATAATGTTACTGAAACCATACCAAAGTATACTAGCTGACTGCAACAAATACAATAGATATGGAGACAAGGCAAGTACTGTACCAGGAGGAGAATCTGTGACATTATATACTTGTACAGTACAGTATAGAGTTGAAACCATGTGGTAATATGCAGAAGTAACATAGATGAAGCAGATGGCTATTATCAAGTCTTTTTGTATACACATATCTGTTTCACAAATAGTAAGAATGAAAAACAGCAGATCAAGGTATATTCTGTATAACCAGTGTCACACTAGAAAAAGAATTGCAAGAGTGAAAAAATACAAAAGAAAAACTGGAGTACAAAGACAAACTATGGTTATGAAGATCAAATTAATACTACAGTATACTGGTATAGTAGTATCATACAGGAAGAAATACCTGAGTGTGGGCATTTGGGAAGCATACCAGGAAAACACACACTGTTTGTATTAATTTAGAAACAAGCATTAAGTTGTCACTTACTTGTTTTCTCTTTCCTCCTGCAGAATACCCGTGACTAGAGATCACTCGCAGGGACCCCCGGCTTACTGGCTGATGCCGTCGTGGTGTGTAGGCCACAGACCTAATCTATCAATATAAATAAATCATTTTACTACCCCTTACACTGAGAAAAATTTTAGGTCAACATTTTGATTACCCGGTACGGTATTTGACATACCACCAAGACATTTTCAACAAGGCACATTTTTACCTGAAAATGAATCTCTTAAGAATTATTCTTCTGGCAGCCTTTTCTTGCTGTGATGGAGGGAGAACAAACAAGCAGTAACACATCTCTGTTTTTTAACATCCAGGATCTAGAGGGTTACCACCCATTTAGCTGGATGCTACTTAACCAAAGAATTGCTCCACCACTGAAAAGTCTACACAATAATGGACTCATTTTATTGGAAAGTACTGTACAATATGAACAATACAAGGCATAGTGTACAAGGGAACCCAGTTTAATCCAGCCAGAAATTGAGCCCAAGTCGAGTATCTTTCAAGGTACAGTATACACTCTGTGCCACAGTACAAAAAATATGAAGAGACACAACAATAAAAAATGAGAGATGGCCTTTGGAAACCTCATTAAAAGGTAGGCCTGAAATATTCTTTTTAATTGGTTATTTAATTTTACCTGATTTGCTATTAAAACAGTTGAAACATTATGATTATCCAAAATGGTTAAGCTTTACAGGGAGAGCTATTACAGGTACAAGTAATAAAGAGTGCAGTCAAAGTAAACAAAGGCCATGCTGATGTCACACACACATAGTGTTTTCTTACTAACTGAAAGGTGCATTATGCTGTGGATATAAAAATAAAGCACTGTAAAAATTCTAAAAAATATGAAAACTAATGTGCTCAATGGATCAATACTGTAAATGCATACATCAAACCTAATTTATTTTCAGGAGCAAATCCCAAGTATACAGCAGACTATTACATAACATAAAATTTCAAGATAATAAGTATCTGAGTACAGGATACAGTCAAATGAAACTAATAAATTATAGTCTAATGAAAGCATAATTGTATATATACATTATAAATTTTTATTCTATGCCACTCAAACAAGGACACTCAAATGCTTAGTGTTGATATGCAGTTTTATATTTGAAAAACTATTCAATTTGTAGGTGAGTAGCAACCCTGCCTTGTCAGCTAGGGGGGCACTTGCAAATCCTACAAATAATACCAGTACATGACCAGCACTTTGAAAAGGATATAGTACTGTATAAGCCATAAAAAGGTGAAAAAAAGTCATTTAAGATGAAAAACAATGCCAACATTCTTGTTGTAATTTTATGCATATCCAAAAACTATTAAAATTACAATTTTGATTTTTTTCTCTATGTAACTTCAAATTTTTAAGTATAAAACCCGTTTCTAAAAATAAAGTTTCCAAGCTCACCGACTTCCCTTCCACCTTTAGGTTCAAGTGTGATACATCATGAGACTTGATAGAGCTAGACCCAACACAAGTCCTGTTGACTGGGTAGGGCCCAGTCCGTCCTGGAGGAGGGGCAGAGGAAGGCCTACTAGGAGCTGGTGCTGAAGATGGCCGACCAGTGTGCAATTTGGGACGGCGAGTGTCAGAGGAAGGCCTTGCAGAACTGACTCGACCACTACTTGGCCGGGCTGATCCAACTCTTGACAATCCTGAACGTGCAGATCCAACACGTCGGCGGATATTGGGCCTCTCCTCCAGCATGGTAAGGTTGTTCTAGTGTAGGTCTTATATATTCCAATCTGTTAATAAAAATGCTTCAATAAACAAAAAACTCTTTATTTTAAGTGAAAAGAAAATTTACTGTTTAGTCAAGGCTTGAGATTCATTAATCTTTATGAAGAAAATTATGTGATGTGATTACTGATAACATTCTAAGAAGCTCAACAGTAGCAATATTAAAAGCAAAAGGTAAAAGTCCTCCTCCTCAATTTTACCTATTACCTATTATTACCTTGGCTAATATTTGATAGTTGCCATGCATGGAACTCTATAGGGCGAGTCAAAAGTCTCCATACATAGGCAAAATGATCACTTTATTATACAATCACTTGTAAGTCACAAAATATGCTCAATGTGGCCACCATTACATTTCAGCAAGATGGGGCGCCACCCCATTATGGTATCCGCATGTGCCAGTGGCTGGACCAGCAGTTACCGGCTCATTGGATTGGAAAGTACTGGGCATGCACTGGCTCCTGAATGTATCTGAACCTGTTCCAGTACTTGTCAAGTCTGATCTTGAAAGAGCTCACACACGGTGCTGTCACAACACTCTATGGCAGATTGTTCCAAGAGTTCACAACTCTCACTCTGAAAGTTAACCCTCACAGTTTTCTGGGCTTGTGGCTTCTTCAACCTTGAGCTGTAACCTCTTGTGGGGCGAGCGTCCGCCAGCTCCAGATACGGGCACTTGACTGAGTAGTGCCCTTTGAGATGCTTATACACCACCATGGGACATTTTCAATTAACTGAGAGTCCCTAGCATATTGGTAAATACTGGTAAAATTTTAGTTAAGTTTTTATTTCCTATAATTTGTCATGCTTGTGACATTCATTTACATGTACAAAATAGCATTAATAGTTGAAAGGTAACATACAATAATAGATGACAAGGGATATACAAAATTAAAATCAATAAATTTTACAGCTTAAGCAATAATTACTGTTTAGCTCATGCAAAACTTTGTCAGAGCCATCTGCTCCACCTTTACCAAAATATATAAATACAGGGTACAGGGTAATAGTGCAATTCCTCGCCCTTATTTTGGAATTTTCTCCAGATAAAGAAGTTATCTTCGATACAATATTTGTGAAAAATAAGAGGTTTACCTGTACAAATGCCGTCCAATATTAATATTAAATCTTCTCAAGATGAATATTCTACCCTTTACTTAACTCCTCACCAGCCATTTTGATGTAAATACTGTAGTAGTATACTCCAGTGGGTGGTGTCATCCACTCAACTGTGTATACCACGATTGAGTACACGTCCACCACTTAACCTTACCTTATTTAGTGATCTATGTAGTATGTCCGTCTCACACCATACAACTTATTTAATCATCACAAAAGGGAATGGTTATAATGCCTCTAGCTCTTTAACAACCCTCAAGCTTCATGTAAAATAGACCGCTTCCAAGTTGGTCCTCTACTTATCCTAAGTTGGGAAAGTTTCCAACTGTGTGTAAACAATGCAACAATCGACAACTACTTCTCAGGGGTTCACTTTAACGTAATTTTAAACAGAATATAGATAATATACATCACTAATTATCCTTAATTCAACGAGAATCCGCATTGATAAATACCTCAATGTCCTTCCATATATCAGTTACCTCCTAGGGATGCCTCACAGTTGCAAAAAATTCGAAGCTTTAAGTTAGCTCCTTACACTACCGTGAAGCCGCCACTCACCACTGTCCGAATACCGTAGTTTAATCAAAGTTAACAGGCTTTTCGTCATAAATTTATCCTTATTCCAGCAGTATGGATTATCACCATCCCGTCAGATGTATATTAATATATCTGTATGCTTACATGCATACCAAATCAGATATTATTTTATCACTGTCGACCTAATATGCAGAATACTGTACAAGTAGAACGACATGAGTAGCCAAGATGGTGATCAATATTTGTCATGACACCACCTACTCAAGACGCAATTTATCCTTCAGTTTACCTTAGTCACCATGAATACAGTACGAACTTTATCTGATATTTCCAATGTACTGCATTTTAAGTCAGATAGCACTGAAAGTTGGTTTATAAACTGAGAGCTATGATTATTTTTTTTTTTTTTTTACAAAACAGGAACGGCTGGATTTTCATAGTTTACTGCATTAATATTAGAATTAAATAACTTCCTATTATTACCACTAAGTCATATTTTGACAGATGCCGCTCTGGAGAGGAGAATGAATGCATTGTACTTCACTCTCTTCGTCACGGTCTTGAATGACCTCACACTCAGTGCCGTTACAACGCTCTCTGGCAGTGTTACAAGAGTTCATATTTCTTACTCCAAAAAAGTTTGACTTGACAATTTTCTGAACTTGTGGCTTCTTAAAGACGAAGCTAAAGTTTAAGAAGCCACAAGTCCATAAAACTGTGACGGCAAACTTTTTGGGAGTGAGAATTTTGACCTGACAGCACCGAATGTGAGCTCTTTCTTGACCAACATTGGACTGGAGCAGTGACTTTACTCTGGACATTTTCAATTAACTGACAGTCTAACATATCGCGGGGACCAGGCGGGGTGACAGTACCCCAAACGGAAAAAGCACTTCGGTTTTGAGGAGCTTTGTAAGGGTAGGGAGGGTATCACATGCCACGTCCTCTTTCGAATTTTTTTTTAACTCATCCTCTTCGCCACTGATTCGTTCGTTACCGGTTTGGGCCTACGTGCACTGTCTATACCGACATTGTCTATGCTGAACTGTATAGTTTAAATACATGCCTATCTAAATGTAAACCTCTATGATAAATTTACCAAATCAAGAGCAGAAACCGAAATACATTCCGGTTGAAGAAGTCTTTTAAGGGCGTAAGATTGGTAACTTAGATGAACGAATGCGTTGGTTATCGAGAAAAGGTTCGATCATCATCCCCGGGTAGGGTAAGTGACTGCCAAAGAATGTTTACCCTGAAGTAACTGGAAACCAATAAACGCTCCGGGGTAATGGTTAGCCAGTGCAGTTGACGAGTTACTTGTCTACTCCTTGGGTTATTCTTTGCCAAGTTGACGTTGGGTTATACTGTAGTGGATTCCTCCCCAACAAACTCTGTTTGTCGCTGCCTAGCCAACCTCACGATTTCACCAGCCTGCCCTCGTGGTCTAGATCAGCAACCAGCGCTATCTTACACGACTGAGGTCAACTAGTAAGCCACGCCTACCTCCGCTATATAAGACCTGACCTCGTGGTGACCTACCTCTTACTACCCACAGCCACCAGCAAGCAACACCTCCACCTCCTCCGCTCCCGCCGGCGAGCATGGCGACTCACAAGCTGGTCCTCCTCTGAGCACCCTCACCAAAAAGCTCTCTCTACTCAACGCTTGTAACCATGCTGCCTTCCCAGCACCAAGCTGCATTGTACATCCAATACATTATGTATACAGAGAGCACATTGTGAGTTTCCTTTCTCCATCCCATCCTGAGTGTGAACCAAACATCCTTTACCCCACAATACAACTCATTAACTCGGTGTAGATGTGTTGACGTCAGTTTCTACTCTTCGAACTAATTCACGTCAAGGTTAGATCATTCAGATTCGGGTGCTAGTACTATAGCGTGTGGTCTACAAAGATATATTAGGTCTAATCTAACCTGACGTAACCTAACCTAAATTAAATATCTTGTAGACCGCAAGCTATAGTAACACCCAGATTTAATCCCGCGCAGGGGCTAGTTTATTGGGCACCCCTTTACATCTTGTACCGAGGTGACCACGGCCACAAGGAGCTACCATTTTAATCTGATATCGATCAGTTGCTGTTGCACCAGTAAGTGAATAAAATGCACAAAACAAGGATTGAAATTGCTGTAACAATCAGAGTAGCCACCTATATATTTCTCACTGGTGTACATGAAAAGTTGAAGGTAGTCGAGATTGGTGATCAGTGCGTAACAGGGACGTGACCGATAGCGCAAGCGGCTAACGAGCCGATCAGTGGTGAAGAGGCAGATCCATTATTCACAGGGATTAGGGGCGCAACAGTGTCATCGCCCTCAATAGCTAAATTCATTTTTTTATTTAATGCCTCTATAGGAATTAGGGCATTCTTTCAGAGTGGAAAATATTAATTTTCACAATTTAAGCTACATTTGACTGATTAAAGGAGGGTTGTAGATATTCGTTTTGAAAATAAATAAAATATACCGGGCATTGATCAGCTGACGCAACAGAAACAGCTGACTACCTCCTCCTACAACAACAGTGGCCTAGTAAACCCACACGCTCACCGTGACATTGTTGGCTTAACTGTTCTTTATATAAAAATCTGCGTTGAGTTACAAATTTATCAACATTCTTGGAGCAATATCATCAAAATGCAGGTATATAATTTAAATTGTTGTGAGAAAAGTTATCCTTTATACTACAGACGGACAATGGGAGACTTAATTGAGGTGAATAAGCGTCTCAAAGGGCACTACTCAGTCGATTGCCCTTATCTGGAGCTGGTTGACGCTCGCCCCACAAGGGGTCACAGCTCAAGGTTGAAGAAGCCGCAAGCCCAGAAATCTGTGAGGGCAAACTTTTTCGGAGTGAGACTTGTGAACTCTTGGAACAATCTACCAGAGAGTGTTGTGACGGCACAGAGTGTGAGCTCTTTCAAGACAAGACTTGACCAACACTGGAACGGGATCAGATACATTCAGGAGCCGGTGCATGCCCAGTACTTGCCAACAGTGTGTAACAGAGACGTGACCGATCGCCCGGGCGGCTAGCGAGCCGATCAGTGAAGAGGGTAAAAGTAAAAAAAAATATATACTATATTCAGTATGCTGTTTTGTAAACACAAATGACCCTGATATACTGTAATCCAAAGTTATTGAAAATGGCAGCGGGTGAACTAGGATAGGTTAAAAAGATAACATACAGTAAAATCGTTATATTGTATACAAGTGCACATTAATTTAACATGTTTACAGTATCAGACGATCCCAATTTGGTGAACTTTCACATGTTACCATCCAAAAAAATTTGAGAATTTTATGGTTGCAATCAAAAGTTTAGACATCTAAGACACTTTGGCTAATATACAGGACGGCCATCAGCAGTTTGGTAATTATGGGGGGTGTTTTTAGACAGTTTTGTACTCCGATTACTTTCAGTTCTATTATTTTCTTGTGTAAATGCTTACGTTAGTTTTCCAGATGCAATATAAGCGAGTTAAAATAGCATTACTTACAGTCGCGTCATCAGCTGTGATGTGGCAAAAGTAAACAGTGACAGCCAATCACATTCGAGTATGCACAGCACACCACTCCTAGTCATGACAGAGGGTGTTCTCACTTTTTGGATACTGTGTCTGAATTTAGAGGTAAAGAGGACCATATGTTGAAATTATTTAGGTGTCACGGTATCCTACCTACCTCTAGAGTTTGTCCTGACTGTGGAAAAGTGTGTATATTGAGTGGCTGGCCCACTTTCCAGTGTAGGGGTTGGGTGTAAACGGGACTGCCCAGTATGGGCCAACAGGCCCGCTGCAGTTTCCTCCATTCTTATGTTCTTAGGTTAGGTTAGCACTTGATTTCAGCCATTTTTATATTTTTCCACAACATAATGCAGAATCCCTTAATAAAAGCAGCAAAAATTAGGTATTTTTAAACCATTTTTAATGAAAAACGGCGGACTGTCACGTCCCGAATAATTACCCACTTTTCTTCTAAGACATTTCCCTCACAAACTACCTAACCAAACTTCTTAACCGGGGGACTCCGCCCCACTGGACCCCACCTCACTGGATCCCACCAGCATATAATAGGTCCTTTGCTAGGGAAACATCATGGAAAAAAGTGTCTTATAATTGTCTAAACTATTGAGGTAATGTTGAAGGAGACAGTTAGCACCCAAAGTAATTTATGAAATTGGATAAAAGTGGAGGAGACCGTTAGTACCAGAAGGACTTTATGAAATGACACTAAATTTTCAGGAGATGTTGTTTGGATGATACCTAGTAATAAAATTGAAGCGATAACATTACAGTATTTTTTTTCTTTTTAGCCTATCCTTTGATCATAAATTACTTTTTAGTGGGCAGGGCGTGAAAGAAGAGGGAAATAACGGGGTTAAAACACTGTGAACTCTGATCATAGGGTAGTAATTTTACGTCTACATCCTTTGTAGGTGAAGAAATACAATATTTACCATAATTATGGCACTGTCGGATCTCCCGTGGTGATCATGTTTTGGTTCACATTGTCTGCTATTTGGGAGTGCCCGCCCAGTGCAGTACTAATGGTGGAGTATGACTGGTGTAGTGAAGGTAAAGTTCTTGCAAATGAGGGTGCAAATTTTTTGGGGGGTAGAGTGGTAACACTTGTATCTGTCATCAATATGTCAAGGGTTCGAGCCCTGTTTGGCCTAGACACACGTATGAAGGGTGTTATCCAGTGTGACCCTCACTTCCAAACATCACAGGTTTCCTGGAGTCTGGTTTCCTCCTGTACTAACACTGGATAGACCAATCGTACGGATGGCTAGTAAATTGATAAGTGGTGAAATGATAAAAAGAAAAAATGGGATCTGTTGCCTCAATATCTCATTATTTTAGAGTTTAATCTCTTGATATTTTGCTTAATGACTGTGACACTCTAATAAGTTAATTTTGATTAATTTTTCACTAACATATAATGACCTCATAGACTTTTACTCAAATGCATTTCATGAACTACACACTTTAATCTACCTCAGTTACTGCCTCTGTATAATGAGTGTTGTCCATCATATGCTCTACTTTTGTTTCCTTTTGGCCAAAAATGACTCTGATATCCCAGTAGGCATGAGAGGCATATTTTCTTGAATGTGCTAAAGAAAGTTAATATGTTGTTCACCTTCTCAAGACCACTACTGCCTACCTTTGTCCAAGTTTATGGTTTTACTGATGCTTGTATGTGAGGAAGAATGAAAATGTATTGTACATGAATTAGTACAGTTGCTTCCATTTATGATGGGAATAGTGGCTTGGCGTGTTTTGTGAGATGTAGCACCACTGTTTATTTACAGTGTAGTTACCAGACTAAGAATGCTAAATAAGTAGTCCCTCCTCTATCTGTGAAGGCTTGCATTTCCTGCATGGTTATAGTTTTAATATTGATTATCAAGCACAGTAGAACATCAATGGCTCCGTTCTGTTCTCTGGTGGGCAGTGGTGCCACATTTCACAAAACATGCTAGCCACTGTACAGTATATACCTGTTATAAATGGAGGCAACTATGCATACAATACTGTACAGTAGAGTATTAGGGTTTTATCATACAGTATCAGGTGCAAATGTTTTCTTACCTTGAAAAGCATTAAAATTGTTGTAAAAATTGTAGTTATTTTAGTGAAGAGATGTGTATATTTTTTAGTTATATGAACCTAACCCCTAGTTTCCTATAAACAGTTAATTTCATATATGTACTGTACTTCCAATTTGCTAAAGTTCAAGCTATTTATGAACTTTGATTTTTATTACAGTATTTTTTTTGAGGGAGGGGGGCACTTTTGCAGGGTGTAGCCCAGAGAACATTTTCTTGCCATTTGTTGCCAAAGTGCAAGAAGTTTATAAGAAAATAAATAAATGTTGTGTATGTAATGTCAGATTTTTTCTTTTTTAGGGAATAAAAATGGCTGGTGCAAATGTGCGGGTTCTGTCCATCCAGAGTCACGTTGTGTCGGGTTATGTTGGAAACAAGAGTGCCTGCTTTCCACTTCAGGTTTGTGTCAACCTTATACAGTCTAACCAAATCTTGAACTCATGTCTCCGTATCTTCATAATGTAACTCAGAGTAACCTGATCTGACTCAACCAAGAAGACTGAGATCATGAGCATTGTTTTGTCAAGGGAACAAAGCTGGTGGGTTTTTTTAAATCTTCCTTTACTCTTGGGTTCAGTGTCACTACAGATGGAAACTAGATTACCCGGAGTAAATCTTTGATTTTTGCTGGTTTACGCTTGACAATACTGTACCTTAACCTTAATCAAACCCAGGTCACAATGGTGAAAGGCAAGAATACCACTTCTATACTGCTGACATCCCTTACAAATCTAGTTTTTTATAAATATTCTTCAATTATAAATCTTAAGTTTACAGTACTATGCAGTATTTAGATCTCTGCACTGTTTGTCACTAGTAAAAGTGTGAGAAGAAATTACCAAGAGATGCTGAATCAGTAATTTCATTTCATGTACTTTTAATATAGAGAATTGAGTGGATACAAAACTCACCTAATGGTCAATGGTTTGATTCCTGGGCACTCCCAGTCCACCCAGCTATAAAAAGGTACTTAAGTGTACAAGTTGAAGAAATGAAGGCATTTTAGTGCAGTGCCGACCTTGCTGTCTCCTTGTATACCGAAGGCTTAGTATACAGTACAGTGTGCTGTATCCACACAGTCTGTAATGGGACCCACTTTATCTTTTTTTCATCATGCTGAATCACCAGTTTGAGCTCATTGCTCTGTTATCTGATTTGGTGAATGTTTTCAACAGGTTCTAGGCTTTGAAGTAGATACCATCAACTCAGTCCAATTCTCTAACCACACCGGCTACAAGAACTTCACGGGGCAAGTTTTGGATGACACTCAGTTGGGTGAGCAATACCAGAGAAAATTTGTTTTGTGGAAATAGTCATGACTCAAGTCATTTTAGTGGTACAATACTGTACTATGACTTCACTGAGCTAAGAAATTGCTCTTAGTAGTTATTTACTAATTTATTGCCAACATATCCAGTAAGATCATGCAGAAGAGTCACTTAAGCCTCATCTACTGCTACACTCCTGTACAATAAGGGTTGGAAAAAAATGACAGTACATTACACTGTCCAAATTGTTTTTTGTTTTTTTTTTACAAATGTATTCAGTACTACAGTATACTGTTCTGCTCAACATTACTTTCTTACCTAACTCATAAGCATGCTAAGATATGTTCAGGAGTGTGTGTTACCTCATAGTCTTATGGATGCTGTAGTCATAGGTGAATGTTTTAAAGTTAGGTGATGTATGATGTTGAGTGTGGTATAGTAATTGAGTGGTTTGTAGGGTTATTGTTTTTTGTGATTACTGTATGTACTGTACTGTAGATATACAGTACTCTGTACAGTACTGTATTTTTAAATGGTTGATTATTCCCTATAGAGTACTTTTCTTTTTTGAAATTTCCTGCTCTTATATTTCTAACTTTCATTCATGTACAGTACTGTACTACAGTATATAGTTACTGTACAGTTTAGGGAGCCCCACTTATTATTATAGATACTTCCAGGAAAGTGATACTTTAAATGAAACAATGATAAGTAAATAATTTGAAGCTAAAAAAATTCCCCCAAACCATAGGTCATCTTAAATAGTAAACCAATTATGAAAAGTGAATCTTAAATCATTTGCTGTAAGTTGTCATCATGGGTGACAAAGATTGGTGATGGCAGGCAGAGCAAGATGATTACACATAGTTAACATGAAATACCAAAAATATTATCCTGTACTGTACCTGGTAATATTAACCCATGAACTAATAATTTTTCCTGTATTGAACATTTTTTCTGTATTTCTACAGATGATCTGGTAGATGGGTTGAAGACCAATGGTATCGACCATTATTCACATCTTTTAACTGGGTACATTGGCTCCAGATCCTTCCTTCGCAAAGTGAAGAGCGTTGTGGAACACCTCAAGACAGTCAACCCCAACTTGATATATGGTAGAGCAGAAGCTGTGTGATCAAATTTGTCATGTGATGAGTCTGTAGTGTGAGGGCCAGGGAACAGTCTTAAGTTATAACTGATATAAACATTCTTCATCAGTGTGGGGGAATAGTTTGTTGCAGTGGGCTTCAACATACAGTACATGAATCTCAGATGCTTTATTTTCACCTGTAGTAAAATTAATATGTTTTTGTCTGGCTTAAGAGGGTTTGGAGTTTGCACAGTACGATGGTTGGGGCATTTTAAGTGATGTCAACTTTGTTGTTGAGCTCTGAGGTGGCTTGAGAGGCCATTATGGGACCGGCAGGGCTGTTCGCAGGTGTTGCACGTGTGGAGGGGTACATCTGGTGCGGGAGGGGCAGTGGTAGCATCTTTCCGGTGCTGGTGCTAGTCTGCCTCAGTATGTAGTCGGGCTAACTTGAAAGTATTGACACCTTGTGTGGTGCTCCTCTAGTTCCAGATGTGCACATTTCCAAAGAGTTTATTTCAGTAAAGTGTGTTTTCACAGCTTTATTACTTGTATAATATCTTTTATAGTCCAGGTGATCTATCTTCTGTTATTTGGATAGTGCTGTAAAAGGGCAGGTACAGTATGAAATATCTTAGTACAGGTACTTGTGCACAGTATTTCGTCAGGCACACTTGTCCTGAACAAATGCATGTGGAAAGGATTTGTACAGTACAGTATACTGTATACCTGAATTTATGCATTTAGAAAACTAGACTTGCATGTTAATGGTACAGAAAGTTTGCATGTAAATTTCATATGCCTTTAACTATTGTATGAGGTTCAGGCAAGACCAAAAGTGTTTTTAAATGTTCAGATAAAATGAATGTAGTCAAAATACGTTTTTGGTAAAGAAGTATAAGATGCCCTTGAGTTTCAAGAATAATTGATGAGATATTGGTGGATGCTGTAACAGTTTACCCCCAGGTAGAACTGCAGTATATATATGTAAGTAAACTTTATATATTCCTGGTATGTATAAAATTGCCTTCATTTTATTAATTTTTAACTTCATCAGTGTGTGATCCAGTGATGGGAGATCATGGGAAAATGTATGTACCAGAAGAACTGCTACCAGTCTACAGGGAACACATTGTGCCTCTTGCAGACATTATCACACCAAACCAATATGAAGCTGAGTAAGTTGTTTTTATTTAGTTGTCTTTACCGATAAGACCAATATGATATACTGTAGGCATTTAATGGTTGCCTGAAGTGTAGAATGATTTGTTTCTTTGGGTGACTCATTTCAGAATATGTATCTTCACTTCATCGTACACAAATCCCCATCCCCCAAGGTGTTCCATCAGTAGTCTGAACAGATAGAATTTGATAGATATCGGATCCATGCTGTAGTGTGCATGGGGGAAACCTCCTAGCATGCACTTTGTAGTTTAACTATGGTGTTAAAGGGTGGGAGGGGGGGGGTTGGTAATACAAGCACAGTTTTAAGCCTTTGGCTACACATCTATTTCATCAGCCATATATCAGTACTATGGATGAATTTTAGGAGGCTGGTTGGGAGGTTGACCCATACTCACATTACAATCCAGATGTGGATCCTAACAACTACCATCTTTTTGGGGATAATGAATGAACACTTAGTAAACAGCATTTTAGTCTACTGATGATGTGAAGACCTATGATCTGAAATGGGTCAAGCAGAGGTGTTAGTTCATTGATGGAAAGAAATGTATGCTGGGCATGGAGTTCATGTGGGTAAACAAAGTAGGTTTGATGCCCCCTTTTTGTAACTGACTTTATGAATAATAGTCTAGGAATGACTTGAACTTCCTTTGTATGTGGAGTCAGACCATAGATTACTTTTCCCCTTTGATGTTGAACAATATAACAAGCCAGCGAAAAATATTGTACAAAGCTCGCACATCTGGCTTCACATTGGTAGCCTTTCTTTCTTTGTATGGGGATATATGGAGCTGCCAGTGACATTATTACTGTCACTTGTCACAATGCAATTTCATTTTCTGTGTAATCCTGTGCTTCAAAATATGATAAGGGAAATGACGTCACAATCACGTTTACCAACCCTATTGAGACGACAGGAGAGGTAGTGTTCAGTTTGAAATCAATCGCATCAAAGGGTAAAACTAATTTATGATCTGACTGAACACATGAGTGATTATACAGTACTACTTATAAATGATTTTTGGTGTTTTAGCTGAACATTTCCCATTGTTTAACACTTCTTATTCACAGATTACTGAGTGGCAAAAAAATAAGGAATGAAGGTGATGCAGCGGAAGTGATGGAATGGTTTCACCATCAAGGAGTGAAAACAGTTGTCCTTTCCAGTACTGAACTTGGCTCAGAGAATAAATTAGTGGGAATGGCTTCATCTATGAACAGTAAGTACCTGTCTTGTAATGTGAAAGCTCACTTCCGTCATTCATTAGTTAATAACTATCATGCTGACAAATTTTTGTGAGTACCTGTATTACTGTATATACTTTGAAAAAAATAATACCTGCAATTGTATATGCTTCCACATTCAGAGTACAGTATAACTATTATTTGAAAAATATTTCATACATTTGGTACATCAATGAATTATCCTCTCCCTTTTTGAGAATCCAACACCAATGCTTCACATTACTGTATGATGATTTGTCTGTCAGGAAAAGCAATTACTAGGTCTCACTAAGAAATGATACTTAATAAGGGTATACAAATGGGGAAAAATGGAAAGACAGTACAGTACTCCCTTACTTTAAATGCGAGATGTGTTCCTAGAAAAGGAAATTCAAAGTGAACCTCTTTTAACATGGTACAAACAGGGATAGGTTCTAGACCCTGTCTCAAGACCCAATACTGAATTGTTTTTTCACAAACTGACATAGCACACATAGATATGGTGGCTTGTGAGATGGCTACACATGTCGCCATTGTTACGTGTAATGTGACTTGGAAATAAAGAACATATAATGCAGTATAAAACTATAAAATAAGAAAAATGAAGATCATGGGTGTGTATGTGGAGGCAATGGGCTGTAACTGCATCGCTAGCCTAGCCACCCTGTCTCCCCCAATGTGACATTATGGCATACACACAGCGCAGCGTGGCAGCAGTGACGTGTGTCTGAGTCAACTGGGTGACTGCCTGGCTGAACTCTTGTCATGTCGCCCAGAGGATGGTTTGCATGTGGAAGGAAATATTTTTTTTTGTACATGAAATATGTGCAATGTGTAAATTTTAATGTTTATCATAGTAATATATATATATTTTTTTGATGTATGCAATTTAGAATTTGTTAAAATTAGGCTCGCCTTGTGCTCACTAAATCATTTTAACTCTGAACCACATCATTTATTGAAAATTTTTAGTGTTAAATCAATTGTTTAACTTCAAACCCATTTATAATGAACTCTTTTTAAAGCAGGGGAGTACTTTATACAAGTTTCCAAACAAAGGATAGTGGTACAAGTACAGTATGAGAAAACTTTGAAAAGACAAAGGAAAAATAATGATGAATGAATATACTGTGAGAATTTTGGGGTATTTTAAGGTGTTCTCAATTTTTTATGTTAATTTATTTGATGTTGTAGTAAAAGAAACTTATGTGTATAGGATGACAGTTTTTGTCATTTTTCTTATCCTTTTCATTCTTGCAGTCGTTTCTCACTGTTGTGCAGGGTGGATAGGATCAAAAGTAACTTAATTTTTCCCACGTTAGTCATTCATTTTCTTTAACTTCTTTACCAGATGTTTGTCATATATCGTATGAATATTTTTCACATCAAATTGTGCATATTTTCAGATAGGAGCAAAACCAGACTTCAAGTACACATTCCACGTCTCCCAGCCAATTTCACAGGCACTGGTGATCTGTTTGCTGCTCTGTTGTTAGGATGGATGCATCACACACACAACAACCTTAAGGTATGTTTCTGGGGAATAAAATGGCTAAAAGAAATATGAGGCATTCCGGGCAACAGTAAGGAAAGTGCCAAACTTACCGGTAAGTTTAGAAAAAAACATGCATCAGAATTTTAAAAATTAAGTACTGTACTGTAGCCATAAAGTCATCAAATGATTATTGATTTTGATGTATTGTACTTAAATACTTTGGTCACATAGAATATAAGAATGATTAAGAGGAAACTATTAAGTATCATACTTGCATTTTACCTTTTTATCTTATTTACCTGATGGCCACCTACTAGAGGGGACCATGCCAAGGGAAGGAGGCCAGTGGCCTGTGTGGGATCCCTCCATTGTTCCTGATAATTTTGTCAAGGACTATTTTGAAGCCCAGTACTGTTCTTGATTCCACAGCTTGGGCTGATAGACTGTTCCAGAAGTATACCAGCCTGTGTGAAAAAGTACTTCCTTATATTAATTCTGCATGATAATTTGGTGAACTTGTAGTTATGTCCTTTCGTGTTGGTGGTGCGTGACATCACAAAGATATGTCCCAAGTCCATGTTTTTCATCACTTTCAGGATTTTGGATGTTAAAATGAGATCTGCCCTATTATGTATTGTCTCAAGGGTTGTTAGTCCTGAGGCCCTAGTTATCTCCTCTGACCCTCTGCTCCAAACTGAACACCAATCATGGAAGGTGTGGAGGGGACACTGTTTCATTAATTGGGGATGAATTCCAAATATCACTACAGAGGCATTCTTGAATATCATAGATTGTGTTAATATTATCCACTGACAGCTGTGAGCTAGATTACACAATTTAAAGGTTTCACGTATAATAGCTTAGTTCTATGTGGATATTTATGGTGTTAGGACATCATGATAATAAAGGGGTTAATGGTCTCATGGATGCTGGCATTGCTTCATGTGATTAACTGATTTGCATTGTTCTTTTGAGTTTCTTTATCACTTATATGTTGACACTTTTCTGGCACAGAAAGCTGTGGAGAATACCCTCAACACCATGCAAACCATTCTTCACCGCACTCTAGACATGGCCAGGAGTGAGGCAGGACCAGACTCTTCCCTAACAGTGAAGCATCTGGAGCTTAAAATGGTACAGAGTCTTGACGACATCCGGAATCCTGAGGCCAAAATTAAAGCAACAATTTTAGATAACTAGGATCAGTAACAAAGAATGTGATTTAAAAAAACAAAAACATTTTAACTTAAGTATTACATTGTTATTTAATTTTATGACTTTTATAAATTTAGAAGAACTGTTACTCCCCAAAATTAAAAGATAGAAAGTGAAATATGGTTGAGGAAATGGAGATGACGGTAGCTTGTAAAGTATCACGAAGAATTATCTGAATATAGAGGTCTGAGTCCTTCACCCACAAGTAAAAAAATGGAAACATGTAAAATACTGTACTGCTCTAGATAAATGTACTGTGGGCAACATGATACATGTTATGACCTGCTTAGTACAGTAGTCATAATACTATAACAAATACAGTATTGTTTTTATCATCAGCCCCACTCAACCAATATCCTTCACATTTTTTATATATAATATCCTCTCAAGCTTTCTTGTTTATTATAGGGCATTTTATCCTTTGACTTTACAGTTGGAAAACACATCAATATCAAATATTAGATGTAATAAATAATAGCACATCTACAGTACGTAAAAGTATGTGTGAGGCGCTCGGGTGAATAATGTCGAATCAACCAAAACCACTACTCAAGATAATTTAGTTAAAAAAATTTAATTAAATTATTTCTTTTATCGTATTTCAGTAACCATCCATATGATTTTTATTATTTAGATGTCATTTGACCAGCTGCAGTATAATATTTTATGGTGGTACAGGAAATAGAGTATTCACATCATTTAAGTTTAAGTACCCCAAAATTCCATTTTATGTAAGCATGTCAAGTTAGGATTTCTATAATAATGTTAAAAACATGTAATATGGTACTTAAAAAATCTGTAATGTTATTTAGTGCAACACTCACCATACCGAACACAATAATGATCATAAATGGGTAAAAAAAAAAAAAAAGTCTCAAAAAATGGTGGCACAGGAACTGGGGTACCCCTGGCAACACATCCCCATGTTGATTGGCATCTGAAATCCACAACACTTATGTCACAGTATCCCGTCCTCCTGATTGGTTGCGCTAAAAGGTGCACTCATCATTGACGGGCCGTGCCATGTGACCCTCTTCTCTTGCCCCCAAGTTACCGGGTAAACATAAGGCTGAAATTCCTGTGTATTTCTAGGCATATACACCCATACTTGTATGACAAATATACATTCCTAACCTCCTGCATCTGAAAGCCTAATACTCCGGCAATGTGTGGCAACTTGTACTTGTATATCAATGGTTAGTCGATTTGTCGTTATCCATCTGAACGCCTTATATATACTGTAGGTATTGGTGTACTGTGTTTGTATATGTAGTAAAGTATAGTAGTATATTTTCATGAACTGTTCAGTTTTTTAATGCACAAGATGGTTATGTACAGTACGTATATGCTTTATATGAGATAAACTTTATAAAAATTTGTTTAAACATCCATCTGGAAAAAAGTGTATTGTATGAGTGACATTAAGATATGTTAGTAGTGTGTGACTCTTACAGTGGGTTCATGTTAGGGGTGCACCAGATAAGGTGTCCAAATGGGTTTTGTCAGTTATCTGGTACATATCCAGTTGGATACTTCACCTATCCAACCAGTTAGTGAGATACAGATGCTCCTTTACTTTTCAACATTCAGCTTACAAACTTTTAGAGGTACAAATAAACCTGTCCATAGTCCAATTGACTGTTTGAACTTTGAGTGCTATACAACTGTATTGTCCACAAAATTAATCTAACCTATTTATACATTAAATATCTCTGTACAGTATCTACAGAGCACGGCGGTCAAGTGGATACAGCACTTGCCTCCTGTTCCAGGGGTTGTTGGTTCAATTCCTGGGTACTCTCATTTCACCTAGCTGTAAATGGATACCTAAGTTTACATCTTGGGGAAGTGAGTGCAGTCAAGGGCAGTACTGGCCTCCTTGTGTACCGAAGGCTTAGTGTGCTGTACATGTATCCACACTGTCCCTAATGGACAGTCATGCCTATGTGACCTACATTCACTTTTTCACAGCATCTACAAGAATAAAGTTGGGCTTACAAACAAATAGGCTTCTGAACAAGTCTCAGGAAGGTAACACATTTGCAAATAAAGGAGCATCTGTATTAACCCTAGGATGGTGGGAATCATCCTGTGATTTCTAGGCAAGGATGAGCATCATCATATGAATGGAATTTCTTCCTAGGGCTGTCATTATGGGAGGCCCTTCATTCTTCCAAACCACACCACACCTCCCCTTCCCCTGTGAGTCAGTCTGGAACAACCCTTGCTCACCCATCCTCCCCCACACTCTCAACACACAGTCAAGCCATAACAAAGATACTTGACTTTCATTCCTTGTTTCATTATATTAAAAGTTTATTTGAAATTTCACAGAATATTTCGTACATGTCTGGTTTTACGCGGTTAATTAAACCCATGGAGGTCCGCGTATAAAGCGAAACGCGTAACTAAAATAACAGAACCTATGAAATTAATTGAAATAGAGACTGGGCCGACCGCCAGACTCACCTTTTTTTGGCTATCGCCGACACAATACAGTACTGTACATTGTAGTAAAAAGTGAATATATGCGGAGACAGTGAGACTGACGCAGCGGCGGAGAGCGTGGGTGGTAAGGATACGTGGCCCAATCAAAGTCTGCGACGTCACCGGCGCGAGTCTGACGTCAGTGCCCAGCACCTCGCCCTGCTGCTTGCAGCGTACATGATGGAATTTACCATGTAAATAATAATGATCTCTTCTGACGGGTGCCGCGTAAATGGCCTTCCTCGTAAACCAGACTACTATACTGTACTGTACTGGAATTTATTTTTAATTTTCTTGTTTTTAATTGGCATATGTTCTTTACTTTTGTTAATGGTTACTTGTTTCAATATACAGTGACCCCTCCGTTAACGAACTCAATCCGTTCCAGAAGGTCGTTCGTTAACCGAAAAGTTCGTTAACCGAAACCATTGTTTCAATGGGTTTTTGGGTAATTGGTTCCAGCTCACCGAAAATTTCCTAAATTCAACAAAAATGGTAGAAAAGTTCACTTACTTTGAGGTGTGTATGTAGAAGGCTCCTGGATGATGATGATGATGATGGGATTTAGAATGGGGGTGGAGGAGAAGGAAGAAGAGAAGGCATTGGGGTGGAAGAGAAGTCACCCCATGGCACCATTTCACCCATAAAATTTTAGCTCTTGGTGTAATTCAAGATTATTTTCTTTAAATCAACACTGCACTGCATTATATATTGTCAATATGTAAAATATATTTCAAAATGACCAATAATTTGCTTGGAAACACAGAAAAAAAGCTTTAGTTGAAGAGAGTCTCAAGCAAGATGTTACCTCCAGTGAAAACAGAGAGAGACTAACTCCTGTTTGCTGTGTTAAGAGGCTGGATGCCGCCATTAAACTAGTCACTTTACCTTCAATTATGTTCAATAATTGTTAAAATGACTAAAAAATTGAATATTAAACTTTTAAAATTATTGAATAGTATAAACTTCTTGATATTTACTAAAATAGTAAGGAATTTAAGCCCTAAAACCGATTAATGTATTGGCGGACTGATACTAAAGCTGGTTGCCCGGTCAGTGCAAGCAAAAACATGTTGAGGTCGGTTCGTAAGAACTCCGTTAACCGAATTTTTTTTCGTTAACCGAATTGAAGATCCTTATGGAAGGCAGTTCGTTAATCGAAATTACGTTAACCGAGGTGTTCATTAAACGAGGGGTCACTGTATATAATTTTATTTTCATCCTGTGCCCCGGCAGGAAGGTTGAGTGTAAATTGCCCTACTTAGTTTACATTGCTATACAAAACAGGTGGGAACATCCTCGTCTTTGAATCTGTATTCACACAAACTTTTGACTGTTATGATGGATGAAAAGCAACATTTCATCTTCATTGGACAACAATTGAGATAATTTTTCTTTATATGCATTTTCAGAATACATTCTCTCAGAAGCTTAGGGGATTTAATAATTTTTTAATTATCCAGCCAAATTCTGTATTAGTGCACCCCAATCAAAGCTATCCTAACCATTAGGTTCAAGCTCAAATGTTAATGATTTGGTTGAGGCCTATTAGTATTAGGGCTAATTTCACCTGCTGTCATAACATTACAGCCATGAGCTTGATTTGTGTTAGGGTTATATCATAAACCATGCCACTATGCAACCTCCAGCCTCCAGATATTTGCTGTCAAAACCATTTGTTTTTGACTCGCCAAGATAACTGTGCGACCAAATTGTAAAAAAAAAAATGTAGCTGTGATTTGGGTAAATTATGAACAAAAACATGTGTATGGCACTGACATGGAGACATTTTTATATGCAACTTGATTTAAAAAGGGCAATGTTGTCTCCTCTTCCCTTCCGATAGTTGGATGAAGGCTCTTTACTAATTACGGGCAGTCCTCTTAAAGCAGACAAGATATGTTCCTCAGGAATGTCCATAAAGTGATTGATCGGTTAAAAGAGATGATTATAACACAGTGCCCATAGAGGTGGATACCTGCCAATGTCAATTCTTACTTTATAAATCCTTCCTTGGGTAATGGCTCTGCAAATGTTATGACTTTTTGTAGGTAAAACAAAGATGATTTTAACATAAACAACATGCAGATCAAAATTTACCTAATTAACTCTCAGCAGTAAACTGTGCTAATATTATAGTAGTAGTGGACATGTCATCGCTTGGCTCTTTAAAAAAAAACACATTTGTCATTCAAGACAGTCTGTGTATTGAGCAATGTGTTTTGGGTAGTGAACTCATAAGCTACCAAGGTTTCCTTGCTGGATAACATGCCAACACTATATCTGTTGTTTGTTCGCTTCAAGCTTGCAACAGAGGTCTAGGGTCAGTTTTGTAGCAAGGCAACCGATTGATTGGCAGACGGATTCCCAAAGGATCACTACAGCAAAAGTTAACATGTGAAATGCTCTGGTATCATAAATACTATCTTGGTGAGAACAAGAAAAAGATTAAAAAATTTCAGTGACATCCTCCACCACGCAACACATGGCGAGGAGAAGTTTTCGTCACAGAATTTGTTCGTCATGTTCGTGTTCTATTTATGATAGTTTTATTACCAATGCATTTCACATGCTAATTTTTGTTTCTCCAACTACAAAAGTTATCAGAGAAAGGTGATTATCCCATATAATATCAGAATGACTTTCCTGGTCGTCTTGTCTTGGCTGCACAAATTCAGGCCTTTTTCCAAAGACGATGGGCCAACAATATTCACTTAACACATGCAGGAGATAAGGAGATGCGAGTTTTGGCGGGCTGTACACATTGATTAGACGAGCGTTGATTGACGTAAAGGGTGTAAATAAAGTTAGTTTCGGATCTGTTCATTAGTTTTTTACGTTTTATGGATTTTTTTATGGTTCAGTACTATTAGATTTATGAAATTAATATTTTTTATATCTAAAGTAAACATACAACGTTAGACAGGGCTCCGTCACATGAGGTCTGCCTGTATATACCATGTGTATCATAAGTCATTCCACTTGATTACTTCCTTAGACACATCTGTGAATTAGTGCAACCAACAATATCTTATGCAGTGTTTTTTATAATGGAGATTATCTGAGCAGTAGACTCACCATTTTAACATTGTCATGTTTTTACTTTAATGCCCTGTACAGTATATTAAGTTACAATAACTTGAAATGTTTACAGTACTGTACTGTATATAGGTTTGCCAACCAGGGAACAAAAAGTGTATATAATGAGGATATGTAGTGTAGTTGGTGCATTCCAGTGTAACATGCATTTAATTGTAATATTTATGACTTGTTATTGATTACTCCCATCTTTGTAAGTTATGGATTATGTATATAATAATGAATATGTGATTATAAAATACCTGTAGGTGCTATAATGAGACTGCCAGTTATGTTAGTTGAATTGAAACACAGGTAAATATTATATACTGTACTGGTGTAAAAATAATCTTGGTCATTGTCTGTTGGCTTTTTATGCAATTGTCTCAGTGACTGGTGTCTTCATAATTATTTTCTTGTTCCATGTTTAGATGATGCTTTGATTATGTGAAGGAACATCAGGGAAAATAACCTCTCAAGTTACAGTGGTTTTCTGTGAACTTTTCTGTGATAGGCTTTGTTATACTTCATGCTATGGCTTATTTTCTTTCTTGGGGAGATTGATAAACCAACTTGTAATTATGTTTGTATTTCCCATTTTTGAAGGAAGTTTTAATGTACCCAGAGTTGACAGTGATGACAAGTCCGAGTCACAGACCAAATTTGAGCTTGACATAGAGTAAATAATTATATTCACCAGAGTGCAGCAATCTAACTCTGCAGGAAAGTGCTTTTGCCCAAATGATCAATAGTACAGTATTTGTATATTCTCTCAAAGGTATTTCTTTTATATTCTTAGTATGATGGGCATGCTATCTCAGTGTCATCCTATTAATGCAGACCGAACAGAAAGATGCCACTTCATGGGAATAAGACCTGTGCCTCATATGTATTAATATTTAAGCACTTTGAGAAAGACTCAACTTCATCAGTACAGTAATATTAAAGTACATAGTGGGTGAATCACATTACTTGAGGAGATGATGTACTGTAATCATTTCCTATATACTGTACTGTATATGAGGCATTAATCTGTAAGGTCTCGCTCCCTTGGCATTACCTTTTAATAGTAATTGCACTAAACCCTTGCAAGAATGGAAATTGGCCATGAAGCATTGATGATAAAGATGTACTATAGTGGAGTCTTGATTTTCATTTAAAGGGCTTGAAGTTCTTTAAGATAACATTATTCAGGTACTGTATCCAGATATGGATATGTATTGATTCTCAGACTGTCCGTGGTTGTGGTTGGTGGACAATCTTTTTAGAATAATCTCCAGTGACTTCTTGATAGAAAGTCAGTGGCTTGTCCAGATGTTTGATAAAAGTAGTAATTAATTTTGGAAGATAGAATTAGTGAGACCTGTGAGTGGTAATAAGCTAAAGAATCTTATATGTGAGATGATAAGAAAATTAGGGAAGTTGCTGAGAAAGCAAATACCCCTGTATATACAGTTCTGTTGTCTGTAGCAGAGTATATAGAAATTTACCTTATGGATGAAATTAGGTCAAACCTGAAAAAACATTCATAGTAAAGTATATCTTGTTTATTCCTGGGTTTGATGGTACAGGAAGTCTAAGTCTCAGTGAATAAAGGAAGCCATTTTGAATAGATGATCAAACAAAGAATTTGAAGAAAATAATGTTTTAAGATCTGTGTATCCTAGTTTTAGTAGCCTAGTCTGTCTCATACCTCACAAGAAGTTTTATGGCAAAGTATATTCCAAATATTTGTTACTGTATACCAGAGTTAAAGGCATTTTAATGTGTACCATATGCAATTCCAAGTTTGTCTCGAGTCTGTTTCAAGTTGTGGAGACTGTGTATACAGTACACTGTACAAGGTTTTTGACAGATTTTGAGACCATTCATCACATTTGTGTAAATTTGAAAATGTCATGAGATTTTTTTCCAGGTTGGCTTTCAGTGAGTAAATTACAAATTGAGATTAAAGTAATAGTGAATTAGTGTTGGTTTAACCAATAAAAATGTCCTTTGTGTGACCTCTTGATACAGAAGGCAAATTAAAAAGGAAAATTACATTTCTGTCAGCTTAATGTGGCATTTCATTCTGTACATACACTACTGATGAAAGTGACAAGTGGGTATTTGAATATCAGAATGAAATAAGTGGGATTTTGAAATTTTCTTCTGCACTTGGGATTTTACAGAATTTATGTTTTTTATTGGAAACTATTGAAGTGTTGATCAGTGCAAATTTGCCAGATACTCTTTAAGATACTAATTGTATGTGTTCCTTAAGGTGTTGGTGCTTGTTTATTACATCAGAGACTTGTAGTTGAATTTTGTATAGGTATCTTTACTGATAGTGTACCAGTTTCTTGACCATTCAGAGGTTATGCTCTTTGCTTGTAAAATAATTAATTTATGTTGTTTTTGCTATAACATATCTCTTTATTTTCTGTCTTTGTTCTTATATACAGTACCAGGCATACCACACGACAGTACTGTATATAAAATCCAGAGATCTTAAAATCCAGGCAAGGCAACATGTGCATTACAATATTAAGGTTGTGGCAACTTTGTAAGATTAGCAATTTTCTGGGTTCAACATAAATTGGATCAGAAGTTGTTACCGAATCTCCAGACGACAAACCCTGTATGAAAATATCCGAGTCGTGGTTTAAAGTATGAAACTCGAATATTCTGATACTTTATTATCGCTACATGATTTTGGAATAAAATAGTTTTCCATATTCTGTACTGTACTGTATGAATAATGTCTTACATAATGTGATTATCATAAAATACCAGAGACCTTAGGTTTCATTGTTGTTTAATATTCATATTTGTACCTTCAGAAGTATCAATGGAGGAGCAGTACAGGTATTTAGTTTTCCAAAAAGGGTTCAAGGTCTGGAGTATATAAAGTAGCATCTATCAGACCTGATCTATTCTCTGTCCAGGAAATTACTCCCTTATAACATAACTAATATTCACTGCTATAATGCTACAGTAGATCCTTCTGGTAATTATAGGTAACAAATCAGACATAATTGTCTGTCCTCTCTAGTTTCACTGCCCTCTGATGGCTGATATCATTTATAGAACCATATCCCGGTGTGGGATTTCTGCATACCCATGTGTACTCTGCATGGATGTTAAGCCATATCAGATCTTTTAATATCAACTGGTCATTCACCTTAACTGTCTTTTTTTTTTCATTTCATTACTTATCACTTTAATAAGCAGTCAGTCGGTCCTCTGACTGACATTGTTGGCAAGTAACTGGTATGCAGTGGGGTGTGCCAGTGCTGGTTAATTGCTGGTTGATTATTCTATATACTGCAGTGAAGTTAGTTCTGACCCTTTTGTGTGCTGGTAGCTACCACAGCATGAGGCTGTAACCTTTAGTGGAATGGATATCTGCTGATACTAGATATGAATATTTGACTTGAGTAGTGCCCATTGAGGTCCTATAATACTTCAGTTAAGCCTCTTCTAGGTTCTTCTCTAGTATAAACTGAGCATCTGTTAACATTCTAGTCTCTTGTTAAGTGAAAAGATTGAGTGCTGGTATCATTCTGGTAACCCTTCTCTGGCATATCTCAGAGACAAGTACAATTATAGTGCTCTAAATTTAGTAACAAAACAACTTTAAAGAGCTTTATCAGTCCATTAAGTTATGTGTAAGATCTTCTGATTAGTGTTCTTGTCACTGGTACCAGTTAACTGTGATATACTGTATAGTAATAGCCACCAGATCACTACCTGTCCATGAGAAGTGCTGTACATCCATATTGTGAAGAATGAATTTGAAAATAAATTGGTATGGACACCATCTGTTAATGGAACACATGTTACTAACTATTAGAATGGTAGTACAATACAGTAGGAGAGTCTGCTATTAAAAGTATTATTTCAGTTCATAGAGTTTTCTATGTCTCATAAGTGAATGGTGTTTTTTTTCCTTTCATTACATATGAAATGAGTTCAGTATAAGGCATGAGTTTAAGGTTATAAATTATTATATGATTTATTTATTCCTTCCACATTGCAATAGTGTTAATACACCAATGAGTATGACATGCATCTACCACAGTTTGGGTTTACAGTAAAGACAGAATTAATAGCCTATACTGTACATAGAAAATTTTCAACAGTATACAGTATAAATGTCTATCATATTCTGCTCTTTTTATTGTGAGTTGAATGCTATTTCTGTCAATGGACCTTTAAACTATGTTACAAGAGGATATACATTATTAATATGAAAGTGCTCACCATTTTTGCACTTCTGATGTTCCATTTTAGTTGCAAGTGCAGTAAATGGACCCTAGTCATAATAAGCCTTAACTTAACCATTGGGATTGACAACCCTTAAATTGTCGTCATGAGAAGAATATGGTATTTAGTTGTCTATCTAGACGTCACAACTGTTAGTTGTTCTAGGTGATCAGATCACCTAGAACAACAAACCTGTGACATCTCTATCAGATTTTGATGGAGATGTCACTGGCCTAAGAAAACATTGTTAACTATTCACTAGAAGTTATAATGGTAGTGTGTGTAGTTGCTATGACTTTTTTTATCAACCTTTTTTTGCTGGAGGTTTAACTTCTAGTGTTGTTATATTTAAATGTTTAGATGAAGTGTTACACCATTCTTGTACTTGTGAAAAAGAAATACAGTACATTTGTTGTAGTCACAGGAACAATAAAAATACAGGAATTCCAAAGTGTTTGTGCTTTATTGATTTGACTTTAGAATTCTGCCTGTTTCAGTAATACAGTACTGTATATCATAACCAATGTGCATACTCACTGACACATCATAATTGTATTGTGTTTGGCTCAGTGTTATATTATAATTGTGTTTTTCGTACCTCAGTTATATATCATGATGACCATTATCTATACAGGGTACTGTACAGTACAGTACATTATTGCAATAACTTCATGACATTACTGTACATGTTTGTGAGATAATTGATGACTTCAAAGTTTGCTTCGCTTTAAGAGATATATTACGATTATGTAAGCAAGAGTCACATCCTTTATATCAATACTTAACATTGAAGGATGATGCTGCTGTACTTTTCATAAGCTTTACTACACTCAAAACATTGTTAGAGATTAGTACTTCCATTGGTCGGTGATTTTTTGCAAAAAGGCTTCGAAAAAGCTATTTATGTTTGGTAAATAGTTTATGGAAAACATTAATCCAGGGTGATATATGGCAGGGTAAATATATACCTGTAGTACAGTACTGTATATGCATTAAGTCTTTGTTCACATTTTCATTAATGAATACTGTAGTGCCTAGTGCAGTTTATTTTATAAATTTCAGAAATGTTTTCTGTAAGAGTTTCTCAAGCTGTTACAGTAAGTTCCTTATTATGTAAATCCTTGTTAATGTATCATTAACCAATTCTTAATTTGTTTAACAAAAAATCATTGTTGCAGATCTAGTGATGAAAAAAGCATTTATATATTCAGCCAGTCCTCCCTATATGCTCCAATTAGTGTTCTCTGCACAGGTAATGCAGTATTGCATAAAATGGATTGTTAACATTACCTTATTTTTGTTTTGTTTAGTCATGGTCAATATAATTACAGGGTGTCAAAAAGTATCAAAGTCATTATAAGAAGTGTGTGATTGCTTTAAGTCACTGAGATTCATAATGCTCTATCATTTACTGTAACATTGATTCAGATTTTATATGTACGGTAATTAATAATTTGGCACTATGACTGACCAGTGTAGGATATATTGCTCCACACTGGGTAACTCTCAGTTTGTACCCAGCTTCAGAGGCTACAGTACACGTATCAGGAATACAAAGGAGGTGAGATACTCTTTTTGGAATTTGTGAGGAAGGTCTACTGTATACAGTATACAGTAGTTTGTATAAGAGCTTTAAATTAGATTCTTGCCAGTTTTGAACTGTTATTTATCTACTGTACTAACCACCTGAATTTCTATGCATGCCTTAATATGTACAGAAATTTAGGTGCAGTGAATAGATACATACAGTATACGGTACTGTACTGGATATTTCTCAAATGTTTTAATTGTTGTATTACTGTACAGAGTATATGTGTAAGTACAGAGGTTCAAAGTTGGCAAGACACTGACTTTTAGGTTCATACACACACATAGTAAATGTAATTTTAAAAATGCACAAAGGTTTCAAAACATTATTATGCCAAATTTGAGCCACCAATATGACCTCTTAAATAATGTAACAAAAGTGTTGTTTTAATATGCAGGGTATTTGCTTACCATAACTTTGCCTATGTCATTAAAGTCTTGTTACATTTTTACCTAGAAAAAAATAGTCATTGTATCTGTTATAATGAGCAGGTGGTTGAAGTTGTGAATATCAAAGTCTTCCATAATGTTATTTTATATTCTGTATGTAGAAGGGCATTTGTGGTCATAAGAATTTCCCTATACAATACTTAATGATTCATAAAAGGGCAGTTTCATTCCAAGATACTGTTATTCTGTATATGTGAGATTTAAATAATAGACAATACGTATATATATTATATAGCTATGTTATTACCCGGTATTTGGGTTTTTCCTGAGATTTTTGCCTTCAGTCGTCACAAACAGTTAACTCCTTTACTGTTATGATAAACCTGTAGAACAACATGTCTGTGATATTATTGCACCCAACATGATATCTCCAGAAAACATGTTATCTTTTACTTTTAAATCTGAATGGAAAAAGTTTCTCAATAGAGACCACAGGGCTCTATCCTTGACCTACCCTGTTTGTGATCTGCATAAACAACATAGATGAGGACATATCGAGCCACATTGTCAAATTTGTAGATGACATAAAGATACAGTATTTGGAAAGGTAGCAAGTATGAAGAAAGACCTGCAGGAGCTGTTCAAATGGTCTTGAGATTGTAACTGCTTAGCTTAAACTATAGGTGAGCAAGGGGTGACTTAATTGAAGTATACAAACATCTCTGAGGGCCCTACTCAGTCGAGTGCCCATACCTGGAGCTGGTGGATGCCCACCCCACGAGGGGTTACAGCTCAAGGTTAAAGAACCCATAAGTTCAGAAAATTGTGAGACCAAACTTTCAGAGTGAGAATTGTAAACTCTTGGAACAATCTGCCAAGTGTGAGCTCCTTCAAGACCAGACTTGACCAACACTGGAGGCTGGAGCAGGTAGATACATTCTGGAGCCAGTACTTGCTAACAGTGCATAACAGAAATGTGACCAACTGCTCAAGAGGCTAACAAGTCCATCAGTGGTGAAGAGGATAAAAAAAAAAAAAAATTACAAAATTCAAGACCCTACATGTAGGATATACAACTATATTCTGTCAATAATACTTTCCTGGATACTGTTGACAAGGGGAAAGATCTTGGCATTGTGATAGCTCATTAACTGAATATGGCAAAAGTTTGAGCAGCAGTGAGAAAAGCCAATTGAGATTTGGGAATTATAAAACATACTTTTGAATACAAGATAGGAAAATGCTCCTTCAGCTGTACAAATCCCAGGTACATCCCAGTCTGGATTACAGTATACAGGCATGGAAACCTGAACCCAGAAAGATCTAACATTCTTAGAAGAGGTGCAACAGACAAGGCAAAATAGGCATAAGAAACATTCAAAACCCTGAAAGGGATGGAAGACGTGAACCGTGTGTAAAAGTTTCAGCTTACCCCCGCCTCGTGATTATTTGACCCTAGGTTGAAAGTAACCCTTCCAGTTTCAAATCACCCCCTATTTCTCACAGCACATTTGGCCATATACAGTAGATATAAAGATAGATCAAATTTTATTGAATGTTTGTTTTCTGTAGTTAAGCAAGTATTGAGTTTTGAAAATGTAATTAATTGTGTAGTCTTAGAGAGGAAGTCACATGTGTATGTACTGTAGACTTCTATCCGTATGCATACCTATGCATGTGCCTTAGGGTGCCCACCGTGGTATTTTTCCAACATGCAAAGCATACTTTATTATGAGTATGTGTTGGGGTAATTTGAAATAAAAGGGGGTAGTTTAAACCAAAGTTTTTATTACCCCCAGGGCATATTGAACCTAGTTAGAGCATATCCCCTGTACTTTAAAACTAGGTTCCAATTACTGGGGGGGTAATTTGAAATTGTTACACCGGGCCATTTCTTTGTGATATCATGCACCACCAACATGATAGGACACAACTAAAAGCTTACCATATCATCCAGAACGAATTTAAAGAAATACTTCTTTACACAGTATACAGACAAAACCCCAATGGACAAAACCCCAACCCATTATATGAAAAGTGGACAAAACCCCAGTCTCATATATAAAATAAAACACTTTTATGTTTGCAAACACACATTCTACATACATTTTATTTTGCACAATCCACAAAACCCTTTTACATTTGTAGGTAATTGACACTTACAATACACAATATATGCTCCACTTATGAGAATGGTGAACGGAAATAGTCAGAAAAAAAGTCACGTGTCTTGTACACATTGTATATATGATGGCATTGCCCGTAGGTTAGGTTAGGTTAGGTTTTTTCCGTTGGGGTTTTGTCATGGATTCGGTTACAAAAGCTTAAATTACAGTAAATTGGCTATGTTAGATTAGGTTAGATTTGGATATCTAAATACAGGGATGACCAAAACTAAAATTTTACCCTATATAGAATCCCTCCAGTGTTCCTGATAATTTTGTCAGCGAGTATTTTGTAGCCCAGTACTGTTCCCGATTCAACAGCTGATACCACCCTCTGTGTGAAGGAATCCAAATCTAACCTAATCTAACATAGCCAATTTACTGTAATCTAAGCTAATGTAACCAAATCAATAACACAGATGACCAAAATTAAAATAATAACCTACACGGGCCACTTGCCCCCATCCCTCGACATGGGTACCTCTAATTAGTGGCCATTAGGCAAATAAGATAAATACCAAGAAATCTATTAATTGGCAAATACTGCATATATCCATACCTGTTGCTTGTATAGAAGAGGGGAACCAGGTGGAGCCAAGTGAAGCTGGGGAAGCGGCAGCTGTTTACTTCACGCAGGCCTGGAGCCAAGGAATGTATATAGGAAGAAACTTGTCTTACAGTTACTCAATGTAGATGCCTGTAGTGCATACGCCTGGCAACTAGATGGCACTGGTCAAATGGCTTCACCAGTGTGTTGTGTGCGGCACAAATAAAAACAATAAAGATGAGGTAAGAGTGACACAAGTTTAAACCATATTTTGAAAAGCAAGCAGAGAAGTGAGTAAAACTCGCGAGCTTGGGCTCTTTGTCAATAGTACACAATGGTAATAATAGGATGCGGTTAGCACCAGAACTGCACCAAATTTTCAGATGTTTACTTTTACTTTTATCCTCTTCACCACTGATCGACTCGCTAGCCGCCCGGGCGATCGGTCACGTCTCTGTCACGCACTGTTGGCAAATACTGGGCATGCACCGTCTCCTGAATGTATCTGAACCCGCTCCAGTGTTGGTCAAGTCTTGTCTTGAAAGAGCTCAGGATGTATGCCCTTGTGTACAATGATAATATATATATATATATATATATATATATATATATATATATATATATATATATATATATATATATATATATATATATATATATATATCTTGATAAAATCACACGGGAAAAGGGAAACAACGGTGCTCCGTTGTTTCCCTTTTCCCGTGTGATTTTATCAAGATTTATCTTATCCACGTTTTCATTGTCGATCTACATGAAATATATATATATATATATATATATATATTCTATCATAGTACACCCGCAAAAGATAAAAAAATTGTTTTCTTTCTTAAGGACGCCTGACCACTAGATGGCGAGCCAATCGGAAATCTCAAAGCCAAGCACAGTAGACACGAGTCCTCCTATATACTTTGTTTGCCGGGAATGTTGCAGGTGGTGTTCAGGCTTAAGAAGCTGCCAGAACCTAGTGACGTGGAAAATAATCAGCTGCCTGCCATGTGATTACAGTGATAAACTTACGCCTCACCAGAGTCCATCATGTGGAAAATCGCTATCGTCTATACTATTTTGCAAACAATATTCCCCATAAATGATGGCGTCGAGGAGAAACTATGTAAGACCACCTCATCGGGTATATTTATTACAATTTACATTATATTGGTTCATTTTGTCTACGTTAGAGATGTTTGGATGGTAGTAAGAAAATCGAAACGACAATGCACAGGTTAGGAAGTTAGGTAAAGGTTATGTCAGGTTCTATCGCGTTCTGTGCAGTGTTTCATTTTTTTTTAATATTCAAACATCTGAAAATTTAGTGCAATATACCATACAGTCCTTCTGTTTATAATGATGACTGATCTGCCGACGCGTTATTTGTTTTGGTGTTTATTTTCTTACTATATTTTCATCAGTGAGTTCTGATATTATGATAATAAATACTTGTACAAATTCTTCATTCAGTGGTAAAGGTGTAGAAGAGGGTGATCACCAGAAGTAATTGTCGGAATCGGTTGAAAATTTTTCGACACAATAATATCATATTAAACGCAAAAATGGAAACGACAATGCTTAGAACCTAATAGAACCTGACCTAACATACCCAACCTATGGGTGTGTTAGGTCAGATTTTTATTAGGTTCTATGCATTATCTTGTTAATTTGTGTGTTAAACAACTTACCTTAATATTGAGGTTGATATACATCAGCAATGGCGAGGAGGAATACTTGGAAGCGTTCACCATCATTTAGGAAACATCTCTTGTAGAGGGATTTAGCGAGGTAAACACAAAAATGGCGCTGGGAGGAGAATTGTGAAGCGGGATAGAGTAAATAAAAAGATTGCCGGGTTCTATTAGGTTCTATGCTTTGTCGTTTCCATTTCTGCATTTAATATAATGTTATTAGCATTATATACAAAAATAAATACAAAATAATGTATAGACTCTAATAAGAACATAAGAACATAAGAAAGTGGGATACTGCAGGAGGCCGACTGGCCCATACAGGGCAGATCCTTTTCACACCCATCCCAGCACTTCCATGTGCCTATCCAACTTCGTCTTGAAGCTCCCTAGCGTCCCCGATCCTACTATAGCACTCGGTAGCCTATTCCACATATCCACAACTCTATTACCAAACCAGTGCTTGCCTATATCCTTTCTGAATCGGAATTTATCTAATTTAAAGCCATTTGTTCTAGTTATTTCGTTATTACTGAGCTTCAGAACATCTTCCATTTTACCTGGCCTAACATACCCAACCTATGGGTATGTTAGGTCAGGTTCCATTAGGTTCTATGCATTGTTGCTAAAATTTTGTGTTTCATATCCTGATATTAGTGTGCAGAAAAAAATTCAACCAATTTGGACTATTCCTTTTGGTGGTCACCCTCTTCTACACCTTTACCCATTTGGTATATATTTAGGTGCTTCGACGCCAATAATATTGATGTTTTTCAAAACACTGCGCTGCACTCTGATCGAAGCCTACGCTCGATGTACTATAACAGGCGCATAGACCGGGCGGCTGCTCCCATGTTCACAAAAAATGTAAAATTGCATCATATCATAGCAAGTTCTTTCTGTTTAATATGCTCCATTTGTATACAGTGGTCCCTCGGTTAACGAGCACCTCGGTTAACGAGATTTCGGTTAACGATTTACCTTCCATAAGATTCTTAACTTCGGTTAACGAGCAATCCCTCGATTAACGAGTTTTTTACGAGCCGACTTCAACATGTTTTCGCTTGCATTTGGCGGTCCACCAGCTGTAGTATTAGTCCGCCAATACAGTAATCGGTTTTAGGGCTTAAATTCCTTACTATTTTAGTAAATATCAAGAAGTTTATACTATTCAATAATTTTAAAAGTTTAATATAATCTTTTTTAGTCATTTTAACAATTATTGAACATAATTGAAGGTAAAGAAACTAGTTTCTGGCGTGCCATCCAGCCTGTTAACTCACCAGACAGGCGTTAGTCTCTCTCTCTGTTTTCAGTGGAGGTAACATCTTGCTTGAGACTCTCTTCAACTAAACGCTTTTTTTCTGTGTTTCCAAGCAAATTATTGGTCATTTTGAAATATATTTTACATATTGACAATATATAATGCAGTGCAGTGTTGATTTAAAGAAAATAATCTTGAATTACACCATGAGAGCTAAAATTTTATGGGTGAAATGGCGCCTTGGGGTGACTTCTCTTCCACTCCAATGCCTTCTCTTCTTCCTTCTCCTCCACACCCATTCTAATTCCCATCATCATCATCATCCAGGAGCCTTCTACATACACACCTCAGAGTAAGTGTACTTTTCTACCTTTTTTTGTTGAATTTAGGCAATTTTCGGTGAGCTGGAACCAATTACCCAAAAACCCATTGAAACAATGGTTTCGGTTAACTAGTTTTTCGGTTAACGAGCAACCTGCTGGAACGGATTGTGCTCGTTAACCGAGGGACCACTGTAATCATTTTCTATTAAAATTTGCCAGCAGGTCAGTCATTTGTAATTACCAGTCCTCCTGGTATTAACCTTCTCACCATTACCAAAGATGGTCATTTTGTGGTCAATTTATGATAGTAGCCAGGTTTCGATTTTTCCATAAAATGAACGTTTTTCCTGTGGCTTTTCTTGTGATTCGAACAAATCTGACCTTCGTTTCTGGTGCTAATAACCCTAACCTAACCTCACCTCGGACCTCCCTCCAATGCATTATTCTCCTCAGTTCATTGTTTACCTATTACTGAGAACATAGCTCTTCAAAGGGATGTTGTGGTTTTTTTAACAAATTATATCTCCGTTATTTCTTGTCAGCGCAGAAAGTGTCATAGAAGAAATTTGTCTTATTTTTGTCAGGCAATATGGTTGCAAGCAATAAAATAATGGCATTTGAAACCTGGCTACTGTACTATCCTAAATTTACCCAATTTGTAGCTTCAACCAACCACAACTCTTGAGAAGAGCAATGTATTTTTTCCAATGGTTAAGACAATATTAAGACATTTTTCTATGACGTCTCCCATGCAAATGACTTAAATATACCGGGGGATCCAGGGGGGACAGAGGCTAGGAGGTTAGGTTAGGTTAGGTAATTTTAGGTCGTTTGCGAGGGAAATGTCATAGAAGAAGAGTGTCTTAGATTTGTCTAAAATATTGATTGCAGAGATAAAATTCCCAATATTTTAATTATGCCCTCTACTATAAATTGACCACAACAGCAGCAACTTTACAAAATCTTGGTATGAATAGACAGTTATGGTAAATTATTGTTTATTAGTTTGGTGATACACAGTACACACCAAAGTGGCAACTTCCCAGCCTCAACAACAGTGTCATAATCATCCTCTCCATACTCATGAACACTTACTGTACAGTGAATATTACTACAGATTGAACTTCGCTAGTCCAACAAGCTTGGGACCAGACTGGTGCCAGACTAAACTACTGAAGCTTAGGTTTAAAGGGAAAAACAATGTGTATACTGTATTGTACTGCTACAACTTAGGTAAGTATGCACCTAGCCCAGGTCTATTGGTCATCGTATTTCACACACAATGCTCTGACTGATGTACCATTGTAAAGTTTTTATAAAAAGAGTTAATGTTACATGATTAAACTTTGCAGCATTACAAACACTTCCACTTGCTGGTCTCTTAGGAGGCATATTGTGAGGTAAATTTGAGATAAAAAAAGATAAATGTAGAAGCACCAATCACTAGAAGTGGGTTGTGGCAGTTGTAAACAATGCTGCTGATTATTGTGAGCTACAGTGGTGCCGCACTGGACAACTAGCCAAGTGACAGTTTCAAAGCTGTCGAACTATTGAATTCCTCACAACTGAAGTTCAACCTGTATTATTATTTTATATGTTGATTTATTGTAAGTAAGGTGAACCAACCAAAACTACTTATTCTAGGATGGAAGTACGATACACTATATTAATATAGGTTGGGTTGGTTGGTAGATTTGATTTCGTTAGGCAGACTTGTATTCAAAGGAAGGAAGGTCAATTATTCACTGGTTGTGGAACATAATATTGCTTAGTATTTGGGGTTGATTGGTCACTCCAAAGTGTTAGTCAACATGGGTGTAACCATCCTCTGCCATTTTTGCATTTTAAATGTTGTTGTCACAAATGTTCATAAGCAACCAAATGCCTCTAGTAATCTTTTTATATGACTATGTCTATCATGAACTCAGCGTGCTTCCCTGTTGGGTGCTGTAAACGCTTTTGTGCTTTGCCTTGCACAATGATGCAAGGGGATGCTCAATAAATTAGCCCCTCATGGGGAAAATCTGAAATCCCTAGCCACTAGTACACAGTACAGTACTGTATCACTGAATCTGAGATAACATGAACCAACCCTACCTAACCTCATGATGGTGTATTTTCTTACTGTACAATAATGTAATAGTTTTTATTTTTTCTTCTAAGTTACAAGATAAGTACAATATACTGTATGAGAGTATTGTTGTATTTATCATGTAAGAAAAGTGTCTTGAGAACACTACTGGTTCAGTATTTCCTTCACACATGCAATATTATTGTCACTCCTGACTCGGTTGCATCATCTATTAGTGCATCAAGTATAAAAGAAGTAGAGAGAAAATTGCTTTTAATTTCCTTAAGAAACATCATGTACACCATGGTCTCAAACCTTCAACATTATGGGAACTGATAGGAGCCATGATTTAACTCTGATGTTAATTTAGGAGGGACAAACTACCGACTAATATCTGTACTGTACTGTTTTCATTCTTACAGTACAAAGTACTGTACTCAGTGATTTGTTCCAGATGACATTAGATACAGTTCAGTGATACTGTAGTTGTCAGACTCCAGGTGAAGTTTCCATGCATTAAAACAAGGCTGTCATTCTGCATACATCACATTACTTATAAATCTGTTTTCCACAAATCCCAGCTAGTTTGAACCAGAGTTGCCCTTGATTTTCAGTATTTTATGGTTTTTATAAGATTTATCTCCTAATTTCTCATATAATTCGTGCATGATTCATGACATCTACTGTCATAAGTGGTTTGGCACTGAAAGAGCATTGTTGACAAGACTCATAAATTAGCATTTGTGTTTTGCATGATCCTTCACTAGATTTATATTTGATGCACTGAAGTAAATACCTATACTGTACCTGCATATCCATAGTTTGCCTGACAAAATTACAAGAAAAATGGAGAAGCTCTCCTTAGTATACTTTCACAAACATAGAGTTTATGATGAGAGAAAATTATGACATGGTGTTTTATTTTCTACCTTAGTTTCATATGCTGTGTGGAATGAAGCTACTATATTTGACTTCATTGAGGATGACATCTTCTTCGAGGTTCTCTACCCTCAGGAATTGAGCTATACTTATCGTCTCCGTCAAGCAAAAAACATTGGAATTCCTTTTGTAAGTTTCTCAGATATTGGAGAAAATCAGTTATATTTATTTTGTGAAATCTAGGTTATAATAACATCCAGCCTTCAATTAAACAAGCTAGATCAAGTTATAACCAGGTTTTAAGTTTAATAAAAATTATAATAGATTTAAACATTTGCTTTTCTTGTACTGTAGTATTGTAATTTAGGAGTTGGTCACAAAACTCATACCCGGTACTGTATTGTGACAAGTGGTGTTAGGAAAAACAGGTACTGTACTACGTGGTACTAGACTTTCATGAGCAAAAGTCCAGTATTAATTTTAGTTCTGTGATTATAATATATATATATATATATATATATACACACACACACAGTATATATACAGGTACTCCTCGACTTACGACCTACTCGACTTACGACCAACCATACATACGACCGCCACAGTCGTACCAAAATTTTTTCTAGTTACGTATTTTCGAGTCCCAACATTAGTGATTGCACTGTGTTCTAACAAAATTTTCGTTTTTAATTCTCTTTAAAATGGCTGGCAAGCTTAAAAGTGAGAGTTTTGTGGTGCTGAGAAGAAAGAGACACCCATTTTAGATTTTCTATGTATTATTTTCGCATTTTTGACTTACTACCAATTCGACTTACGACTTGGATTTGGGTCCCTAACCCCGTCGTAAGTCGGGGACTGCCTATATATATTTGTGGGGTTTATTTAAATTTTTTTTTTTTAAATAAATTGAATTTATATTATCCATATATTTTTGAGTATGGAGATTGATAAAGTGGTGTTGAGCAACAGAACTTCAGACAATTGGTATTGTACTCTTTTTGCCTGTTAAAGAAATAAACATTTTCATTTGCTATACAAAACTTAACTTAATGGAATAGATATACTGTCGTGTTTATTTAACTCTTAGTGTAATGATATACATAACCCCTTGAGTGGGTTTGTGGTGGTTCTTGTTTTATCCAATAGCTGCCTTCAGGTAATCACCACTAACCTGCGCAATCGTGGAGAATGGCCGTAAAACATTGATGATGACATTGCACCTGGCTTAACCATTACAATGTGGTTTGTGCAGCGGTCGAGTGGATACAGCGCTCACCTCCCATTTCATGGGTTGGTGGTTCAATCCTTGGGCACCCTGTAAACCCAGCTGTAAATGGGTACCTAAGTTTACTACTGGGGATTGTGAACGCAATTGAGAGCAGTACCGGCCATGCTGCCTCCCTCGTGTACTGAAGGTTTTGTATAGTGTGTGCTGCATCCACACTGTTCCTAATGGGCAATCATGCCTATGGGATCCACTTTCAATGCTGTCTAGTGGTGATAATGAATCCAGAACTGTACTTGGGTTATATATATTGTATATAAAGTGGAAAGGTCTTGAAAGTTAGCTTGCAGAATCCTTCAGCAAATGCTTTCAGCTTTTTTGTTTATAGTTTTTGACAGCAGCATATGTAATTATAGTACTTAACATGACCGCATTCCTAAATAAACTGTATATGGTACAGGTATTTAAATTTTTGCTGGGAAAGATTGATGAAGTAAAATTATGTTCACCCAGGAATATATCTGTAGATATGTCACCTGATGTGACAATATTTTTTTGCTGCATTTTGCTATTTCTATTTTATTAATCCAATTTTTCCAGACGCACGTATTTCATGGAGTTCGGCTAGTGGTGGCTGATCCTATGGAATGTTGTTCACTGCCTTATAATGCACCTGAACTTAAAGGGGCTGTTGCCTTAGTTTCAAGAGGGTAAGTAGCAAGCCTTAATATTAGGTAAATTTGATGTTATAGGAATACAGGTATCACAAATGAACTTGAGCCAGGCTCCATACTGTACATTGTAAAGTAGACTCAGGTGATTTTTTTAATAAACAAAAATTCTTCCCAATTTAACTTGATAACATTGTTCTTTTTTAGGTTCTCTATCAAATTCATGTTTAGTTTCTGCATTTTCTTTTTATAAACTCTGAAAAAAAAAAGGCATTGCATTGTGGCATAATTTTATATATGAGGGAGTTTACTTGAAGTTCTATTGGTATTCCAGTTCACTTTAGGTAAGTATTGTGTTTTCACTCTATCTGCAGAACCAGTTGGTGGAAATCAGTTGAAAATATTAATCAGGAGGTCCTTATCCTGGCACTGTTTTTTATGTCAGACATTTATGAAAGTAACTGAAATGACAAAAATAACAAATAATGCTGTCCTGTCCTGTATGTAGGTAACTAGCAACCTTGGGAGTTTGGGGTGCTGGTTTCTAGGCAATACTGTACCAATATAAAAATGGATGTGCTTAGACATTTTGAAAAAGGAACGAGCTTTAGATGTTGCTGGAACCATAGGCTGAGTGTTCAACATCTTTTCTGTTCATTTTGTGTTTTTTTGTTTAAGTTTTTGTTTGTTAAAAATTCTAAAAAAAAATTTATTTTAAGTAAATCTTTATTTTTAACATTGTTTTGTTTTTTCAAACAAAAAACTCCTCAAAGTTTCATTCAAAGTAGATCTCAGTGTTTAAGTAAATCTTAACATTTAGCATATCACTTTTTTTTTATTATTATTCTTTCCAGGAAAAATATCCTTGTGCCAAAACACACCTAGAGCTTTGTCCTTCCTTTTCTTAGTATTTTTTTTAATGGTATTTCCACTATTTCCTGTGTTGCAGTTAGTAAATTAACATTCTCTGGTTTGACAACCTACCAGTGAAACATTATCTGGAACATTGGTAAATGTAAATCCCCATTTAATATGTAAAATCGTCTTCCTCTCTACTGGTTTCACTTACACCAGCCTTTCTTGGAAGGTCATCCTCAGCATAAATGAGGGAATTCTTTGTCTCTGTTATCTGATCATTCTTACTTTAAATATTTAAATTTAACTTTTATATTTTTAGGGATTGCTCATTCGTGAGTAAAGCCATAAAAGCTGAACAAGCAGGAGCACTTGCCGTTATTGTGATGGACAACAACCCTGAAAATGACGAATTTTATATTGAGATGGTAAAGGATGACACCAACCGAGATCCAAAAATACCAGCAGCTTTTCTCTTGGGCAAAAGCGGGTAAGTTCTGACACGATTGTTCACATATAATATTTCAATGGCTTTTTAGTGAAGATTGATTATCTTTGCTTATTTTGAATGTAGAATGTTTGTGTTATAGAGTCATGAGCTTCCTTCTATGGGTCTGGATTTGGGAAAAAAAAAAGTGATAGTTTAAATAATTTTCATTAGAATTATATTTTGAAGTCAAGAAATAAAGAATATTGTATCACTGAGATCACACTCAAAATTAATGTGGATATGCCTAATGTTTTAATGGTGATACTGTACATCACATCAGCTTTAATGGTGGTGTAGTGGAAAGCATGTACTCATTTGTAGTACAGTAAACCCTCACACTACCTGACCTCTTGGATCCTGATTTCGGTTGGTCCGGACTGACGTCTGAATGTGGCAAATTCCTATCCGGTCTCTCTCTGTATGCCATGTTTACTCCCCCGCTGCTAAAATGGACCCACTCTGCATCGTCTGCTGGACCAAACTGTGAGGTATTATGGTCGTTTTTCAACTTGTATTTTCGGGTCGATACATGTATAACTTTCTTCATCTATTTTTACTCGGTTACATGCACACACCATCCTACGTACATATTGTGAAAAAGGTAAAAGAAATAATTGTCCCAAGGGCAAACATGTAGCGGGAGGAGAGCGCAGAGTATAGGGGTTGGAGGAGTATTGCTAGGGAATCGGCGTCCCAGCTGATCTTAGTTACCAAGGTGAAACGGAGTGTATGCAAATGGCGACTATTAAACTTTAATTTGGCAATACAGTATTTTCTGTTAGCATTATTTTGATTTATTCCTCACATTTCCTGGTCCTGTATATATTATTTTAAGGAAACTATAGCTACAGGAGGAAAATACACACTAAAAAATTTTTCTAAATACTTCCTGTCATAAAATACGGTATAAAATATTTTTCAAATTATGTATTTTCGAGTCCTGACGTTAGTGATCGTGCTGTGTACAGTACTGACAAAATTTCCGTTTGTCATTCACTTTAAAATGGCTAGCAAGTGTAAAAGTGAGAGTTCTCGTGGTGCTGAGAAGAAAGAGACACCCATTTTAGATTTTCTATGATTTTTTTCGCATTTTCGACCAATTCAACTTACGACCTGGTCATCGGTCCCTAACCCCGTTGTAAGTCGAGGACTGACTGTATTAACACCAAACTCCTATATAAATGGAGTGTGTGTATGTGATGTCACATTGAGGGAGGGAGGTTTCAGGTATCAGGCAGCTCACTTTTCACCCACCCCCACACACACCAATGTTCTTATTTTTTCTTATTTTATAGTTTTATATTTTATTATTGAAAAGGCCTGGCCTGTAGGAAATAAATCCCTTGCCAGCCTAATCAGGATCTTACCAAAGGAAAGTCAAGAACCATGGGTTTCCAAGGGGTTATAAACAACCGGAAGAGAGGCCCATCTCTACTGAGAAATAATCACAAAAGTTTAACTCTGTCACCACTCCCACAGACATTAAATAAACAGCACTGGAGTCAAACAAAATTACTAAAGTACAGTTATTTCCTACGGTTGTAGATGAATCTTCTTTCTAACCGGCACTGTAGAGTGTTCTGGTAACGCGGTGTTCCGCCCCTCATTAGGGCGAAGTCCGAGTGAAGCAGTGGGGCTCGCCTCCAAAACTCTCAGGGGTAAGGTCCAGGGCAGCTTCCTCACTTGGTGCCGGCGTTGGTGGGCGATGCCTTGCCACACAAGAGAGACGCCAGGGCAGAGACGGTGGATAGGGCATGGAGGAAGTGGTGATAACGTGGCAGCCGTGACAGTAACTGGAGTTGACAGTCAAATAGTGAAGGACCGGGGAATCAGCCCATGAGCCCCAGGAACCTCCGATGAGTACACAGCCAGAGAAGGAATAGAACAGCGGGGTGAAGTAAGAGCTGTGGTGAAGGCGGGGTCGCGTTTGCCCGGCGACGAGGCAGCAGCCGGCAGAGTGGAACCGTGAACGAGCGGCGGACAACCTACCCACTCATTACAGCCCTTACAATTATCTATTTCTAAGCTACATTTGAGTAATTTAATGATTTTTCTTCAACTTTTATACTATTAATGCTCCTGAAATGGGGCTGTGTGTGTGTGTGTGTGTGTGTGTGTGTGTGTGTGTGTGTGTGTGTGTGTGTGTGTGTGTGTGTGTGTGTGTGTGTGTGTGTGTGTGTGTGTGTGTGTGTGTGTGTGTGTGTGTGTGTGTGTGTGTGTGCTTTCCACTCAAACACCCATGCTCTTCATTTGTCTTAGTTTATTGTTTTATATTATATTTTATAGTTTTATTATATATTATATTTATTTCTAACCCACATTAGAGTATTGTAAAGATTTTCCACAACTTTTATAGCATTACTGTTAAATTTTTGTGGGACATTTTGTGGAACATATCCTAATTTTCCCCATAAGATTAAGTAACACGTATTTGTCCCCCGGTTCGTCCGGACACCCTCTCCCCCTTAATTGTCCGGAAGTGCGAGGGTTTACTGTACTATATACTGTGGGTATATATACTTGTATACATTTAACCCTTTCAATGCAATTCCCCCCTCCTCATACAGTAAACAATACCAGTGTGATTGCTACATCATATGTGGTAATAATTTTCCTATCCATACTTTTGAGTTTTATTACTGTACCAGATAGACTCCTCATTTGATAAACTGGCATGACCCATAAATTATTTTCAGGTCTGCCATTGTCTTCTCAATCATGGTCGAAAGTAGATGTGTGTCCAATTGTTCCCACCACGGTGTGAGTGCCCAGAAAATCAAGGAGTGATTGTGGTTTTCTGGTAGTGATGAAGACGTGAATGACCCTGGATATAGTGTGCGTATGTGTATGAAAGAGAGAGAGAGAGCGCACATATGCATGTTAGAAATGCTTGTGTGTATGTATGGGTGCATATTAGAGTATGTATTACTGTGTGTGTGATGAAATGAGACATTATGCTCAAGTGATGCAGACTACCACACCACAGTCTGAGTATTATATATATTTATAGACAATGTTGGAAATACTTCTTTTTTTTTCCAGGTATATGATTGCAAAAATATTGAGTGATGAGCATGAAGAAGCAGCTATTATCAACATTCCTGTCAACCTAACTTCAGTTCCTTTTCATAAATTAAATCAACCTCCATGGATAATTTGGTGATGTTTGGTTATTTAGGTTTATAATAATACCAGAGATTACGAGAGTTGATATTATGTTAGCTTAAAGACATGGGCGTCTGCAGGAAAGCAACAGTAGGCAGTCCCTTCCCCTCAAATATCTAGCAAAAGTATATTAAAAAATTGATATTCATAATATTGTACAAGAAAATGGGAAATGCAGTAATGCAAAAGGAAATTTATGTATTAGATAAAAATTTCATTATTATTTTGGCATTTTCATAATTTTTAGCAATAATGTCTATTTGTCAACATTGTCCTCTCTGAAACATGTTCTATTGATGCCCATGCATAAGGTCCCCCTCCAAGTACAATCGTAGTTATGGCCAGTGATTTTACATAACTAGAAGAAGCAAAACAATGAAAGCCACCATGACAGTTAAACATAACAAAATCTAAAATTTTATAATTTATATTTACATAACTAGGATTGGAATAGGATACAGTAAGTCCTCGATATATGTGAGGGATGCATTCCTGAAAACCTCGCAAAAGTCAAAATCACATATATCAAGTACAGTACTGTACTTAAATTAAATGGGAAAAGTAGGATGAGTTCCATAACCCAAAATGAAAATGTTCCAGACAAATAAACTACCTGCATAAAACAAATCAATATATTAATTGAAAATAACAGATAAAGCAAGTGTACAGTATAGTGTACTTAACAATAAAAGTAGATACATCAACTTGGGTAGACAAGATGATGGAGGTGGTGGTAGGGGTTTTACATAGTGGGTGTTGGAGTGACCTCTGCAGAGTTATCAGGGTTGGAATACATATCAGAGAGTGTGACATCTCGCATAAGGCTGAATTTTGCTCACATTAATTGAATTCCTGGTAGGAGTAGGGTCTACGCATATGAGTGAACTCGTATATGTCAAGGACTTACTGTACTGATAACTCTATAGTCTATACAGTAATATAAATAGCGTTTGGTTACTTTCATCCCCGACTCATTCTAAACCCTGAAAATCATACCTTCAGCTTCATTCCTTAATAAAGGCCCTTCTTAGCTTGGAAATCCCTTCCTATTTGCTCACAAAGTGCCTACTACTGTGGTCAAGTAATTTATAGCCACTTCAGTACAGTTTCATTGTGAAACAAAAAACCAAAGATAATTAGTATATTTATTGAAAATACTTCGTAAAAAAAAAAACAAGTGTGGATTCACATATTTACAATATTGTGAAGTTATAGAAATATGGAATTTAATGGAAAATCTGGTTTGTTTGGAACTACTGTACAATGCAGTGTACAGTATATGTAATAAAAATTATGTCATCTTGAATTTCCAAAAATGTAAATTAGTTGGGTAAGAATATCCATTCATCATTAGTGTGAATTTAAAAAAAATGTGATAGACATTTCTTTAAATACAGGTTGACAATCCCTTATCCGAAATCCTTGGGGCCAGAGGCATTTCGGTTTTTGGAATTTTTCGGTTTTCAGAATGGTTAGTTTTTTTTTTTTTTTTTTATTTTTTTTTTTTTTTTATGTGTGTATTAGCCCACCCGGGCATAGATCACTGACCCACATTGGGGCCTGGGGGTCGAAAATACAATAAAAATTATAATAATAATAATAATTCATAGGTCTAGGTCGTGTTTCTCACTTTTGATCTTTTTTTCATTCTTGTATTTCTTTACTGTACAGTCAACCCTCGCTTTACGCGGTCCCACATTCCGCATTTACGCGGTACCCTGCCAAAACAGGAATGCTCACATTCCGTGGTGCGTGTACCCCTTCACGCGGAGAGCGGCTGGCGAGCCGCGCCATTTTTGGATCCAAACCTCCCGCCATTCGCCATGTTGTGTAAGCGGCGCGAGCATGGTGCGCACAAGGTCGCCCAGTCATCAAAACATTACCGAGTTCTTCACCCGCCACAGCCGGCCCAAGTCAGTGACAATTATAGTGAGGATATGGACTTATATGGACTTTGAGGGGTTTGACAAAGAGGCCCTGCAAGCCTCTGTGGTGGAGAGTGACACAATTGATACAAGTGAGGGCCAATAATCTGCCCTCTGCCTCGGAACCAACCACCCATCCCCGTGTGCCCAGCCATCTTTTCTACTAATGTAAGTGTTAAAAAACCTAATATTATTGATATTTCTCTTAATTATTAATTGTGTGCATACCATCATAAAGTTAAGATAATATTTTTACTACAACATAGTTGTGTGTCGTCAAAAAGTGGAGTTTGGGGGTCGGCCCGGTCTCTATTTCAATTAATCCCATATGTTATGTTGTTCACTTTACGCGTTTCTCACTTTCCTCGGTACCCTGTGGATTGAATTAACCACGTAAAGTGAGGGTTGACTGTATTATTATTATTTTATTACAATATTATTGTTATTTATTATTATTATTAATTTTATTATTATATTTTATTATTATTATTATTGTAATCATTGTTATTTTATTTTGGTGTATTTTTATTAAAATTTTTATTTACTATGAATAATTATTTTTATTATAATTATTATTACTATTACATTTTCGCCCCCCAGGCCCCGATGCAGGTCAGTGATCTGTGCCTGGTTGGGCTAATAATCCCTGTTTAAAAAAAAAAGAAGCCCACAAAAAAACTTTCGGTTTTTAGTTTTTGGAATTTCGGATAAAGGGTTGTCAACCTGTACAACCATCTTCAAATGTACTGTACAGGCATACCTTTTAGAACAGTCTTACAATACTGCTTCATAAAACACAGTTTTTAAGATTTTTTTTCTATAAAATGGAAAATATGAATAAAATCTTTAAAAAAATATATATACTGTACGTATATATTTCAATTTTTTTTTATACATTTAGGTGTATACAGTATAGGATTGTTATTAGTGCTGATAACCAATGAAGCCCTCATACACAGGCCAAATATCAAACTGTCACAAACATATTTCTTTAGGAATCTTGTTATAATGTTCCTTAATAGAGCGGTTTCTTATTATAGTGATCCATTTTACAGGAGTGCATCAAGAACATATAAGAGGTATGCCTGTACAGTACAGCACAGTACCGATATATATATATATATATATATATATATATATATATATATATATATATATATATATATATATATATATATATATATATATATATATATATATATATATATGGATGCTAGTTGTTTCATACATGTGAATCACAGATGTTTTACACACGAGATTACAATTTTGGTGGTTATTTATTTTTAAATGTATTGTTACACATTCAAGATTGGGATGATATCATGTTAACCACTTGGGTACAGGATTCCCCTGAGCTGAATAAAATTGTCTTATTGTTAGCCAAGTAAAATATTAAAAGTTGCATTCCTGTAGTGAAGGGGTTAACATACCAATACAGGGGGTCCCTGAGTTACGAATGTCCGACTTATGAACGAGGTCCCATAAGGTCAGTTATTTTAAGATTCCGACATTAAGACAACTGGTACTTCGTATTAACGTACGCGAACTAGTTTGCATGGCGGAGCGGTGGGTGGGGAGTAATACCTCACCTCAGTAATGTGTATGAATGAGTGCAAACTGTTCTTTTTTGCTTGTTAACTATTTTCCTGCCCTCATCATGGCTTCCAAATGCTAATCTGATGCAAGTGATAGTATTGCATCCAAGAAAAGGAAAACAATGGAAGTGAAAGATGATGTAATTGAATGTTCTAAAAAAGGCAAAACACCCTGTCATTGGTAAATGGTTGGGCTTCATTCTGTACAATTTTGAAAGAAACACAAAATTCTTTAACATGTAATAGGATCTAGACTAATGCACTCAACTGTGATTAAATAAAGAAGTGAATTGTTAATGGAAAGAGAAAGATTGTTAGTGATATGGGTGGAAGACCCCAGGTTTCAATGTGTAACATTAAAAATTACTTTCCTGTATGGTATTGTCATTCAATTTCTTCTTTTGTCAAGTGATTCTAGTTATATAAATGGACTTGGGCTATGATATAGTGCACATTGGTTATGTGTTCTGATTTACTTTTCGACAAGAACGTCCTCAGGAACGGAACTATTTTGTAACCGGGTACCCCCTGTATACCAAAATTTTGAAACTGGCTAGATGGCAACATTGGCCTTAGGTTGACAAGTTATACCTAAGAATACATTTCTTGTATACATCTTAATTAGTATTAATGTGTAAAATGTGGGAAAATAGTGTTGATGAAAAATATGACATTTATCCCTTAAATCACATCGCAAATTATAACTGACTGTAATTGTCCCTGAAATTAAAAAGACTTACAAATTTACTTGTTTAGATTGACTATAGACTTTGATCTTTATATTTTTTTAAGTGTGTTGGACTCCTCTTTATCACTGTTAAAGCCCATCTGCATTATTATTATTATTTTATTTTTTATGAAATTATAAATTCTGGGTCTTGGTTTTGTGCTAAATCAGTAACACTCCTCTAGGATTTTAGACTGCCTACGTCCCCAAAGGACTTGGCCTCGCGTAAAGTTTTCTGATTCCTATCGAACTTCAGTGACCTGGAAGAAAAGTTTAGCTAACCTGTCCTCGTAGGTGGATGACAACACGTATAGATATCACTTGAATAATTAGATTACCCAACTGTTTATCTCGCACAGACACAAACGAACTCCAAATCAACGACATTTGCCATGATATAACATATATCGGTTAACAATAACTTCACTGTTCCCATATAAAGTATATCTATTTCTAATAAAAAAAAAAGGTAGTAGTTGCAACTTCATTATCAGATGCTGGTCAAATATTGAATGTTTCTTTATTCAAATCTTTTTATTGAACTAAACACTTGACAGTTGCAAATTAATGTCTAATATTGATCAATAATGCAAATGTACAGTGAGAAAATGAAGCATCTTCTTGGGGTTTTCATAAATACATTGCAGAATGCTTGAACCATTTGACACACGCATGTGTGGAGCCCATAAACAGTTGACAAGTCTGTGGAACCTTGGAAAGGGGTTGACAGGTACACCATTCATTGTGTTGGGTATTTAAGTTTCATTATACCTTCAGCCAAAGCCAAGCTGATAACTTCTACTTTCACTGTACATCATATCTAAGAAACTGCTCATGGCATCAGAATAAAAATACAGGTTAAACAGATATGCTACCTTCTCTGAACTTAGTTTTACCTATCAAAACATTGACAAGAACTGGGAGACCATCATCATCATGGATCTTCTGTGCCTCTCTCAACTTTTCTGGGATGCTGTCATTACGACCCAACAGAATACCTCGAGCTCCCAGACCTTCCACAGCCTTGTGATAATCACAGTACTGAAAGCAAAAGATGTGTGAATTTTTTTGGTTCACTTTTTACTGTATGCAAGATGTGTTATGGTTGGCTGAAAAAAATGAAAGGAAGAGAGATGCAACAATTATTTGAAAATGTATGCATCTTGTGATTACAGGTCTAAGAAATTAATAGTAAAGACATGAAAGTACTGGAAAATGATCATCCCAGAATCTTCTGAGTACCACTGGTGACACACTTTTGCAAGTTCATCAATATTTACACATTTATTACAGTGACCCTTCATAATCAACCTCAGTCAAATAGCTATATGCTCTTATGTTAACTAGATTCATAATTTCCAACTTATCTGTTCATAATGGCTGAACCTTGGAGTTCACTCCATTCAAACCTACTAATTCTGCATATCCATTTGGAATTTCAATTCCTGACACTTATAAAGTTGTATATCGCTTGCAAGCAATAGGTATCACTCAACTTCTAAAACTCTCTGAAATGGGAGGAATTAATGTACAGTGACCCCTCGTTTAACGAACGCCTCGGTTAACGAACTGCCTTCCATAAGGATCTTCAATTCGGTTAACGAAAAAAAAAATTCGGTTAACGAATTTCTTACGAACCGACCTCAACATGTTTTCGCTTGCACTGACCGGGCAACCAGCTTTAGTATCAGTCCGCCAATACATTAATCGGTTCTAGGGCTTAAATTCCTTACTATTTTAGTAAATATCAAGAAGTTTATACTATTCAATAATTTTAAAAGTTTAATATTAACTTTTTAGTCATTTTAACAATTATTGAACATAATTGAAGGTAAAGAAACTAGTTTCTGGCGTGCCATCCAGCCTGTTAACACACCAGACAGGCGTTAGTCTCTCTCTGTTTTCAGTGGAGGTAACATCTTGCTTGAGACTCTCTTCAACTAAACGCTTTTTTTCTGTGTTTCCAAGCAAATTATTGGTCATTTTGAAATATATTTTACATATTGACAATATATAATGCAGTGCAGTGTTGATTTAAAGAAAATAATCTTGAAATACACCAAGAGAACTAAAATTTTATGGATGAAATGGTGCCATGGGGTGACTTCTCTTCCACCCCAATGCCTTTTCTTCTTCCTTCTCCTCCACCCCCATTCTAATTCCCATCATCATCATCATCATCCAGGAGCCTTCTACATACACACCTCAAAGAAAGTGAACTTTTCTACCATTTTTGTTGAATTTAGGAAATTTTCGGTGAGCTGGAACCAATTACCCAAAAACCCATTGAAACAATGGTTTCGGTTAACGAACGACCTTCTGGAACGGATTGAGTTCGTTAACCGAGGGGTCACTGTATATTTTATCACGTTTACTGATTACCTTGGCTTTTAGTTCCATCTGTTGGTAAACAGACTAATTTTGGTGGTTCAAACTCGAAACCTTGTCGCTTTACTGTCAGTGATAGGGGACTGTACCAAAATTCATCACCGGTTTCAGAACACGAGGCACAGTGAGTGTAACACTAATTTTTTCTTTAACTGACTCCTGCAAGTCATTTGGGTGATAAGAGAATCTTTCTCAAATATCACAGTAACTTAATCTTTCCACTCTACCACTGAGAAACTTTGACAATTATGTCCTTCATTATCCATTTTACTCTTTCCCTCCTTGTTCTAAACTAGCTTACAAAATGTGTTCTATCAATTATGATAAAGTACAAATATAATGTTAGAAAGAATATACAGTAGTACTTACTGCTAAATCACATGCAACGCTAGATCCAAACATGGGGACCTGCTCACGAGCGATCTGTGTCCAACCAGCGTCATTCCCCACTAAAGCAATGACTGGAGTCTTGTGACGTGTGTATGTGTCAAATTCAGATAAGGAATAACCTAAGGACCCATCGCCATATATTATCCAAACCTGAAATGCGAGATAAAATGAAAAAGTTAATACCAGTGAGTGGAGATCTTATAAAAACCATGTAATGAGATAAAAGTTTTATACTGTACAGTATTACAAGACAGACCCAGAATTTTTTTAAGGGGAGGCGACCAAACTGATTGAGTGTCTAGAATAATCTTGCACAGAATATAATTGGTCATGTGTTGCATTAAGTGTGTGTGTGTGTGTGTGCGCGCTAATCAGGTGGTTGAAATGCTTGAAAGCACCTTCCCAAAAATTGTAACATTAGATTCTTTTACAAGACAGTGACCCCCATTTTGGATAATGTAGAACAGAAACTTGGATCTACAATTAACATTAATACATTCCTAAACTTTATCCTGAAAAATTAACATTCGCACAATAATTGTGCAGTACAATAATTAGATGAATACTCTAAACATCCAGAGGTTGTTACTGGTATTTTGTGTGTAGCTGTGTGTGTGTGTATTGTGAATAAGAGTTGAGTTTTGTTTGTGAAATTGCACGAGTTAATGATAGTTTCCAACAAAGAACTGCTTTCTAAATTTAGTAACAATAAAAAAACTGGCCTGGGATTCTGGGCGGCAAAGTTTGGCACCAAGAGCAAATCCTCCACCCACTCCTAAAGTACCAAATGCACCTGGATCCAGCCACATTAAGGGACCACGGGGTCTGCAAAATAACCAGTACGGTAATAATATTCAGAAAATAGCTTGGGTTTACATAACTATTCATGCAAACACCATTAAGAGATGTTTTTGTTTTTCTGTTCAGGTGCTTTAATTGCCAGGACAAATAAACAAAGTATTTACAGGTACTAGATCTAAGTTTCTACAACAGGTAACTTTTAATAATTCAGAGTACAGTACTGTACTAGAAGTAAACAAAATCTCCTTTACCCTGATGTATTTCCCCTGACTACACTCATAAGAGCACATATCATCCACTCTTAACAGCAAATTATCCTTATACAGTGACCCCTCGTTTAACGAACACCTCGGTTAACATAATTTCGATTAACGAACTGCCTTCCATAAGGATCTTCAATTCGGTTAACGAAAAAAAATTCGGTTAACGAAGTTCTTACGAACCGACCTCAACATGTTTTCGCTTGCACTGACCGGGCAACCAGCTTTAGTATCAGTCTGCCAATACATTAATCGGTTCTAGGGCTTAAATTCCTTACTATTTTAGTAAATATCAAGAAGTTTATACTATTCAATAATTTTAAAAGTTTAATATTCAATTTTTTAGTCATTTTAACAATTATTGAACATAATTGAAGGTAAAGTGACTAGTTTAATGCGCGGCATCCAGCCTCTTAACACAGCAAACAGGCGTCTCTCTCTGTTTTCACTGGAGGTAACATCTTGCTTGAGACTCTCTTCAACTAAACGCTTTTTTTCTGTGTTTCCAAGCAAATTATTGGTCATTTTGAAATATATTTTACATATTGACAATATATAATGCAGTGCAGTGTTGATTTAAAGAAAATAATCTTGAATTACACCAAGAGAGCTAAAATTTTATGGGTGAAATGGCCACATGACTTCTCTTCCACCCCAATGCCTTCTTTCTTCCTCTCCTCCACCCCCATTCTAAATCCCATCATCATCATCATCCAGGAGCCTTCTACATACACACCTCAAAGTAAGTGAACTTTTCTACCATTTTTGTTGAATTTAGGAAATTTTCGGTGAGCTGGAACCAATTACCCAAAAACCCATTGAATCAATGGTTTCGGTTAACGAACGACCTTCTGGAACGGATTGAGTTCGTTAACGGAGGGGTCACTGTATTATTTTAATCTTTTTTTTTTCTGTCACTGTTTCTGCTTGCTTCTGGGCATAAAGGCCCCAAAGTATTCATCTAGTTTATGCCTATTCCTTTAAATTATCTATCTACAATGCTGGTCCTTCTAGTTCTTAATAAATTTTTAAGCTTGGTCTCTCTCTATCCCATTAATGTTTCTTCTATAACATATTGATTTCTATGTAGAATTATGAGCACTTCATTTATGTGAATTTCATATAAATGGAGCAATCGAGTCTATCATTTTACCTGTACAGTACCGGTATAAATTTTTTGAGCCCTCCTCCTCTTTTCAAGTCTTTCTCTATAATGTAAAGGTTAAAATTAGGAGCAAACACACACACTCCCTTCACTCACTGTCATCCATACTAGTGTAAAAATGATATATAACAAGACCTCCCAAATTTTCATCAGACATATCACTGCTGATTCAAACATGAACTCCAGTATCACACAACAGTGGCTCCTTTTCTTTTGTATTTTGTGGATTAGTTGGCTTTTGTTCCCCAAACAAACACTGCCATGGAATATATCATCTGACCTAGGAGTATCACTACTACAAATTCATTACATTAACACACTTGCGCACCATGACTCGATATCCTAGTAAATTTTTTGTCTCGTCCAACTGGCACCGACGCCATTCTCATGTCACTAGCAAGAAAACAGAATCGCCAAAAATCGAGTAATTATGATTGATGCGTGAGATTTTAGCAAATCACCTCCTTGAACCATTCACTCTCATGGTAATCCAACATCAATTAGATATATGGTAAACCCCTTAAAGCATAAGGCTTGAGCACTTCAGTAGTCTCCCACCAGTCATGATAAGATGTGCTGCATATATTCCCTTCAATTTCCTCCTGTTGTCCTTCACACACACACACACACTCCTGCCCTCCATTGCAAAATAATACTTGTCTGTAAAATTGTTTGTAAAGTATTTATTAGTTTAAAAAAAAAAATTCTCAATATTTCATTGATTCAAACTTGTAACCTTTGTTTGTGTGAACTGCTGGGGATGGATTTTTTATTCTAAAAATGTTTACAGCCAAACCATACATGCTAGCGAAATTTTAAACCCACCATAACATATTGTATATACCTAGACACTTATACTAACCAAAGGAATAAAAAAAGTAATAGCTAAAATGAAGGTGAAAATTTTTGGAGAAATTCCCAATACTGTTTTCAGTTTTTTAAATTCATCAACCTTACTCTTACTCGTATCAAATTTCTGATTTCACCAGAATAAAACTTCAAATTTTTTTTTAGTCTTATTTGAAAGAGCAACTAATTTTATGGAGAATGTAGTTGGTCTCGTAGAAAAAATTTAAATACTGTAAACCAGAAACCGGTTACTGAAAAATTGATCTGAAGGAAACATACGTACAGTACAGTGTGACTTTTTCGTGCCAGGTTTACAACTAGCCCCATGCATGGGAGGGGATGATGATACAAGTAAGGCTGTGTGTGCAAGTGTTAAATTACTGTACCGTATTCTCAATTTTGACCTCGTTTTCAAACTCCATACTATTCTACAATTACTGTATACATTTTCCTAATTCTGTAGTCCTTGTTTCTTTTTTCTTTTGAAATCTGATTCACAGGTACAGGAAACAACCAATCCTTAGACTTATCGCCTTTTATTGCGCTCCTAATCAACCAACCCAAAACCATAAACTTACCCCAATATCACTGACCTCCAACACTCACTCACTCTCTCCCTTGAATATACATTACACCTACACTCATAACCCCTACATATACTGTAATATATATGACCTACAACCCCTAACACACACACCAAACTCCTCAAACACCCATAAAAAAAAAAGCAAACAAACAAGTAAGCGTGACTACACCCCCAAAAAACAACAAATTGAACAAACAAGTAAAATACAGTATATATCTTAACTACTGACCTTAATATGTAGGCAGCAGTTGCAACAAAATCACCTCCATCAGCCACCAGTATAGCATCAGGTGGCAACAGTTCCTCCAGTTCATTAAATACTTTCATGGGGTTCAAGTGCATCTCTGGTATCTCTTCTGCCATCTGAACATTGTAAAAAAAAAATAATAATAATGAAAATGTAATAAAAACAGAAATTTCATTAATTGTACTTAGTTTCACAAATAGCAAGCCCATTTATATGTACAGTTCAGTAGTTTAAACCAATGAACAATTTAGAAATGCCATCAAGTGATACGATTTTCATCCAAAAGAATACCCCTGGAGATACCCTATATTCTGTGGTAAGAAGATAGTTCCAAAAGGATCAGAAAAATGCTGCATCATTGCTATAGTACTTGCCCAATCAGATCTGTGTTTTAAAAGTATTTTAGCTGGACATTCACTGGGCTGAATTCCTGGTTAGTTCACTCCACTCAAACCCAAACCATGAATTTGAGTCTGACGTTCAAGCCTTTCATCTTTTCCATTAACAAGAGAATCTGCCATAGAAGGAGTTTTGGATTTCAAGTGACTTGACTTCCCATCCACAAAATCAGATTTCAGAGTTTAATCTTTTGTTTTATTTAAAAAGAGTTAATTCACCACTTGACTTGTGATATCCAAAACAACTAGAAAAGGCATGCAGAGTGAGTGATGTTAAAATACAGTAATCATATTATCCCTATGTGTCTTATGGCACGCAATGTGGTGCTGTTTGGCTTGGGACGCGAGCACATCCAGCTCTCTCTCCCTCTGTCTTATTTTCACCCCTTGAACATCTCACAGAACTTTGGTCATCTGCTAACACATTTTACTTGTATTTTATCTGATTTCTACCCTTAACCATGGCCTCTAGGTGTAGTGTTGGTCACTTGGTGCCTGTGAATTCAGTGTAAAAAAACAAAAGAAATTGATGACTATGAGCCCAAAAGTAGAGTTATTAGACTGTCTACCGAGAGGTAACAGAGAATTATCAGTGGGGCACTATTACAGGGTTAACAAGTCACCTGCGATATATATACAGGTACCCCTGATTTACGATCATTCATTTTATGATATGCCGCCTTGACGTTAATTAGGTTTTAACACCCTCTTGTGATTTACATTAGGCAAAATCCACGTTAACGACAGTTATCACGAGGCTAAACTCGCTGATGCAGAATGTAAACACTGGGGAACCACAGCTTTCCTTTTACTTGTAAAACTCAAGATGGCCAGTATGTACTGAAACTGCTTTTCCATCCTCCATACATTTCACCTACCCACACATCGCCTCACGCCCACCATGCGAATTACAATTCAGTGATTTGTCTCAATAATTGGAAATCTCTCAAACCCAGAAATACACTGCACCAATTGTACAGGATAACAAAAAAAATAAATAAAAAATAAAAATTCGAACCGCGGAAACCCATTGTTGGCAAGTAATTCGCATTGAAAGAATATCATTAAAATATTCCAAGCTTCAATAAGACCACTTATTACTCCACCCACCTGCACTAATCCCTTCCCCTCACCTGCTTTTCCCAGATCACTCATCTCCCACACACAATATACTCCTACCCTCTTATTTTTATCTTTATTTTACTATACTGTAAACAGTTAAGGCAAATTTTGTAATTGCTTACATATAACACTTTACAGTACATAACAATCATCTCGGTGAAAAAGTTGTTGACAACCAGACTTGTATCTGATTTTCAACCTAGAGAGTTCGGTTTCATATTTTTTATTGTTGATGCAATAGTGTTTTAATAACTTTGTTATGTAGTTAAAGACCTTAGCTGTTGCAGTGCAGTAATAACATTATAACACTTGATTTTCTTAAACAGTCCAGACAAGTATTGTTGTCTTACCCCCCCACCCAATTGATTCATGTTTTTTGGACTGACATCTGCCCCAATTAGTCTGATTTATTGAGGTTCTACTGCAAAGAAAAATTACAGCAAGTCAATATAGTATGCAGGAGCCTGGCTACTCCCATACCTATCAAGGAAATGATACTTAATAGATGATCATATGAAGAATCTTATATCAAGGAACAGATTTAATGTACCATACAAGCAGATTTAATTGTAGTAGAGCCTTCATTTAGCATTTAGGTTCTTTGTGCTCTTTTAGATGGAAATTTATTCAATACCTTTTTGTTGATAACTTCTTTTCCCTCATCTCTTTCTCTAAGAGAAGAAATCCACTCAACATCACACTGGTGGCCAGTGAGGCCAGCAGCCAGGTCTCGCATGAAGGTTCCAACATCCCCGAGGACAGCAACAGTTGGTTTCCAAAACATGTCAGCATTCTGAAACATAAAAAGTAATGTTCCCTAAAGACATCACTGAATATAACTACTGCACTCAGAGACAAGTTCATCGAAAAAGCCATGTTGTGTCACTGATGTTCTATCAGTATTCTCAAAACGGATCACACGGTGTCCTTTCCTCCACTGTACTTTGAGCAGTGATGAATGTGTTCATATCATGTGTAATTTGTGACCTCAAACACCACTTCCATGGAAATATTTAGAAAATGCTCTTGTATTTTTCATAAGAGAAGTTGTGAAATACTCTACAAAGAAATAAAAATCATATGTACAAATCCAGTGGAAGAAAAAAATGCTGCAGACTCAATTATACACAGGTTGGATATAGACCACACACACACAGTACCAGGTACAGTATTAAATTTTTGAGGACAAATTACATGAAATACAGTAGTGATGATAAATTATTCTCGTAAAATTACTTGTATCCTCCAGGCCATGTTATTTATTATTGTATTCTGCATAATACACAAGAAGCCCTAAATTATGTTTATCCATGGATGAAGGTTGGCAGCTAAGTCAATAATGAAAAGGTGAAGTGATGTGTTCTGCAGCATTGCACAAGTTAGGATTACAATCTTGCCCTTGCTACTATCCATGTTGGCAAGAATCTCCAATAAACACTTATTTGGAAGAGACTATGATGTTCTACCAGCTTCTGGGAGTCTATATAATGGTTGCCCCTCGTGTAATGAGGATCACCAACCCAAGGACCACCTAGGCATGAATTTGTTTAAGGTGTAGAATCTGTCGCCAACACAACAATCACACCCTAAGTTAACGAGTTGCAGGACCCAATGTCAAGGAATAGTCAGAGAAGACCGGACGACTCGCCAACTGCACTGGCTAACCATTACCCCGGAACACAATCCACAAATCGATTAACACCCAAGTTTCCAAATACTGCTGGGTAGACAGAGGCAAATGGCATAAAGAAACTTGCCCATAGTTTCACCCTGCCCGAGGATCAAACCCAGGTCCGTTCACCACTGGGAGTCTACCAACAAGTGGAAAACTCGGATGTACTCATAAGAGTCAAATGCTCAATCTTTGGCAGATATTTTCTCAAAAAAATAAATTCATACAGATGCCATGGTGACGTATGAAATACTGTACACTAACCAAACATATTATACCTAACAGCATCCTCTTAAGTTGTGGGAACACGAATGAGGCAATACCGGTATGTGTAAGGACAATTCTGTAAGTGAAGTAGCATAGGGAAGCTCAGGTCACTATCATTTAATGACCCAGGACAAGTGCAGTAAACAGGGATTAACTGAGATTACTGTATGATGTGCTCTCAAGAACAGCAATGTAATAAGTGGATTTAAAACTTAGTTGTTTTATTCATGGTGAATTCTTAAATTATTATTTAAAAATTATTCTACAACTCTACTGTATGTTTCTTAAAATGCACTTGTTGCACACTAATGCATACTGCTTGGTGGAGATATACAATGAAATGCGCCCTCTACTTCATTGTTGATTGACTGAGTTAAGGTGCTTAATTTGTAACACTTAATGTAATAGTTCATTATTAATTTCATTCTATTTCTTAGGTATTAAACAGGAGTATGCTGCAAATAGTCCACTTTGGGATAAAATAGTTGAAAAAATTGCAGTTCCTGCTGGGAGAGGCAAAACTGTAAACTGTACAGGCATACCCCGATCAACGCATGTAGGGGTTGGAGAAAGTCGTTGGTTAGTGAATCAACGGTTATCGAAGCAATTAATCCCATAAGAATATAACAAATTCCCATGTACCCTTGATATATCTTTATCATGCACACTGTCAAGCAATAACATAAAGCAGACATAAGAAGCAATGTAAAGCATAAATTGAGACTTATTTACTGGTACCTGTGTTAAGGATGGTAGAGACAATCTAAGGTGGCAAGTTCAAGTCTTTACCAATCTTTGCTGGTCCATCACCACTCTTATTATGCCTTATCACATCACATCAAGCTGCCCAGCACAAGAGGATCTATCACAGGCACGTTTAGGAATGATTGCATAACACGGAGTCGGAAATAACCAAAAAAACACCAAGTCAGAGACGCAAGGTAAGTGTAAACAAGAGCGAAGAGGAGGGAGGCAGTGTGCAGAACCCTCTCATGGCAAAAATTTGCACCACGCCACCGCCCGCCAAATTCTAAACAGCTCTGCCGTTCCTCTCCTGATCATCTATCACCTGGGTATCAACGAAACTTGAGGGGTATTTACCGTATATGTAATTGTCGATTACTAGGGAGTCGGTTTTCGGGGTATACCTGTAATTTATATTTGAAGTTAAAGGAATTATGATGGTGATTATCAAAATTCTATTGGAGTTCCATCCACCTAATGCCTGGCACACTGCCAAAGTTAATGAAAATTTTGTAAGGTACAGTCATGGTGAATTAATAAACTGTAAGTTGTTTCTAACATTTAAATACTTTACAATGTCAGAATACCATCAGATAAGTAAACTGAGTAACTTCAGTACAGTACTAAACTTAAGCAGTAATTAAAACAACAAACATGAAATTATGATTTAATTAAAAGAAAATGAAGAGTCACCCATGAGAAAAAACAAGACAATAGACAGACAGAAAGTAACACTAAGTAATCTGTCTTGAGTAATTAGTCAAGGATAAACTATTAAATGTTAAATTTAAAGTACCTTGTATAGCTGCTCCTTGTTCCTATTGACAGCAATAATCTTAGCCTTTCGCCCCATTCCTCGACCATAAGAGAGTCTGAAGTCACAAACGGCTCCGGCCAGGATGATAAGGTCCGCTTCCTTTAAGGCATCACGACGGCGTTGACGCATCTGAATAGTACTTTTTGGTCCTGTGGATGTGATCATTGTAAAAACTGCACCTACGGGTGTTTACTATAAAATGGGCTGTGTACAATATCTCAGAGTACTAAACTGTTTTCAATAATGATAGGTAAATTAAGTTTGGTATGGTGGCAAGTAAACTGGTAAGAAGTTGAATTTATCACCAGAAGTTGCATTTGGGTTTTTTCATGCATATGGTGGCTAAGTGTGTGGAACTCAAAACTCAAAGTTCTTATGGAGAGACAGATTTAAGCCGGAGTTGATGTGGCCTTGGCTCAAATCATCAAGTCAATGTTCAAGTTTTTCATGTACAAGATTTACAATGCTGTAGCAATGACATATCATACAGATGGACTCACAAATAAAAAGTAAACATTAAATGCCCTCCTGCTAATAATGGCAAAAACATAAAATTAATTACTATAGTGAACTTCCCATACTAATACTTAGACAAGTTATGATATGTTTAGAAACTTCAGCAGTTTCCTATGTTCTTATACATTATCTTACAGTGAAATAGTTATCATTCATCAAACACAACCTGGAAGATCATCTCATTTATACTCACCAAGCAGTCCACGAGACATGCCCCCAAGGAAACAAGGGATGCCCAGGGTCTCCAGTGACCGACGCAGATCCTCCACTGGAGTTGGCGGAAGGGTTGCTTGACTACCAACAAGAATCACAGGTTTTTTTGACCTGGACACCAGCTCCACACACTGGTTCACTGTGAAGAGTAAAATGAGTTACATAAGGTTAAAATTCAAAATATAAAAAGAAAACAAATGACAAAATCAAATCAGATTTAGGGAACTTGAAAACAGGGGAAGGGATAGATTATGAAATTGAAAACAAAAATAGATTTTCTGTATTGCTGGAGGACAACAATTTAATAATTACAAAGAAGTAATGCAAGAGAGCGGAGGAAAAACCTTAGGAAGAATGAGGCTTAAAGTGAGTGGATGACAATTGAAATTTTAAAGAAAATTAATAGACAAAGAAATATGAGTAAACGAAGTAAGGCTTACAAAAAATTAAAGAAAATATAAAGGAATGTAGACAGGCCAAGGAAGTTGATATAAAAGGGAAATGTAAGGAGTTAGATGATGACAAGACAAGCCTCATCGTCTACATCAGGTGGAATAAGTATTAGAAAGACCGTTTTGGAAGATTGGTAAAAACAGCTCATAAAGGTTTAGTGTGAAGGACTGCGGTCGCTAACCCTTTGATATGAGGACGGTAATCTGAGTGATTGATGATATGTCCACTGATTCAAGAGATGTTCAGAATTTAATTAAAATTATAAAAGAGTTAATAAATGACTGCAGTATACACACCAATATCAACGGAGGCAAAAGGAATGCTGATTTTGAGGGGCTTGGTGTCCTGAGGTTCCCATGCTCCAGCAAACAGATTGTTAAGGTAATTGTCAAGGTACCTACAAGGAAAAACTCTCATTATTATCCAAAAATTATGTGTAATATTCTTCAATGATATTCAGAGAAATTCTGATATGTAGCAACAATTACTTGTCAAAATGTTGTAAAAAAAAAAACATTACCAAGTTAACAATACATTATAGTGTATTCTTGACTCATGAATGACAAGGGAAATTTCCTATTTAAGGCTTCTTATATCTGAACAAATTTCTCTGGCCACAGCCAAACTATTGTCACAAACTGTTGTCTTCAATACATTTTACATAATGCAGGAGAGATTCCATGGTGAAAGTGGGTCCCATAGGCATGATTACCCATTAGGAACAGTGTGGATACAGCACACTGTATACTGTACTAAGCCTTCAGTACACAAAGAGGCAGCATGGCCAGTACTGTACTCAACCGCATTTACTATGTGAAGTTGTAAACATATGTACCAATCTACAGCTGGGTGAACTGGGAGTGCCCGGGGATTAAACCACCAACCCACGAAATAGGAAGCACATGCTGTATCCACTCAACCACCACATGCCATACAGCATGGTAATCCCTTGATAAACAGTGGCCATATAGACACCAATCCAACTGAGTATCAGACTCCAATTCTCACCCCAAATTTGACACACAAAAATTGACCTGACAAGCCATTAGTTAAACCAAATATAACAAGAGGAAATGAGGGATCTTATAAGTGAGTCATAGGGTAGACCATATGAAAACAAAAGGTTCTAATAGTCAACAATCACAAAAATGCATTCTTGAAGAGGCATGGCAGAAATATTGTGAAGATATCTACTGAGGGGTTTGGAGGGACACAGCATGAGTGTGTGGGTGGTGGAGATGTATGATAGTTGTATGGAAATGTAAAAATTTTTAATCAATTTTATCCTGTGTTTTCTTAACACTTAGGAAATCTTCTATCCCTGATGCACTGATACCATTTATTTAAACCCTTTAGCAACAATGACTTTTATAACTTACCAGTTAATGATTTTTTGTGTGAAAGACTTGCTATCTGATTTCATGCCCATCTCTTTCGACACCATAGCATATGGATACAGAACGTCAATTGGGAACTCAATGAAGACTGGACCTGAATATAAATTTTACTTGTGTTCAAATACATTATTTAATGCATCTGTAGTTACAAAATGAAATACAAGTACAGTACAGTATATATGAGAATACTGTAAATCAATGGAGATAAAATTGTGCAGTATAAGGCCCTATGAAAATCATCCATTCATATACAGTACTGTACAGGCACTATATATTTGCTGAGACGTATGTACTGTTAATATATGGATATAAAAAATAACTCCCTACCCACTCCTTGACTCCAAGCTAGAGAAGGAACCTGAATTGGATTTGGGCAAAATTGAATAAGTTAAGGGAACTGCTGGCCTGTCACTACCATGGTGAAGTACAGTACTGCTGGCCTGGTACTACCACAGTGAACTACAGTACTACAGACCTGGCATTACCATGGTGAAGTACAGTACTGCTGATTCCTTCAGATTCAACGATGACTAACAGGCACAGGCTACAGTAATTCCCATCTTGGTAATGCCCCACTGGTTCAAACATTCCTATTAATTCTAAAGAAACTCTAAAATTTAGCTTCTTTATCACCAGCGACCCAACACAGCTTATAAATGACCCCACCCATAATCTCAATTGTCCTGGAGATAGTAAAGTGCACCTAATCTCTATTTAAGAATTTACCGTACCCTTATATCAACTATTTCCAAGATTTTTTTTTACTGTTTATATAGACAATCTGTTGCTTATTGTGTACTTTCAAATGATCCTAATTCAAATCCTGTGTTATGTGGCATTCAACAGAGTAATTCAGCTACATTATGAACATGGCTGAGGAACAAATCCATCAATGAAAGGCAACACCATCATCATAAAAACTGTCTAATGGCCATTTTCCATATACAATTTGTGCTTATCTAATACTGTAATTTGAATAAAGGTACAGTACTGTGTTTTATTAGCTAACCTGGTGTGCCAGACTGTGCTGCTTGCAAGGCCTCACGGACAACTGCTACTATATCTCGTACACTTGTGACTGTAGCACAGTACTTGCATAGGGGCTTGAAGAGAGACATCTGGTCTATGTCTTGAAGAGCTCCACGGCCTTTCAAAATTGTGGCTGCTGCCCCACCTATAGAAAAACATGAAATAAACATGTAATAAGAGTGACTTGCAATTACAGAAGTAAAATAGATATCACAATTTATATCCAGTAAATTATAGGAAACAAAAGGATCATCAGATATAGAATTAAACATTTTATACTAACCTATAAGCAACACAGGACTTTCTGCCATCTGAGCATTTTTAACAGCTGTAATAGTATTAGTAAGCCCAGGCCCGGCTGTCACTGCTGCTACTCCCACTGTCCCCGACATGCGAGCCACAGCATCAGCAGCAAACACCGTTGATGCCTGTAATATGTCCAATAAATATAGTAGACAAATACAGGAAGTAAATATTTATAAGCTGATAAAGAAAGAATACCAGTAAGGCAAATAGAAGCTAAAGGGACAAGCTCAAATTAACTTTCAGCAAACATTTCAATCCCTTACTGCTGCTCTCTATATGATATAAAGATAAATACAGTACAGTAAAAGAGAGGTGTACTGTAACAGCTTTACCTCGTGTCGTGTGTCAACTATGCGAATTCCAAGTTTTTCCGCAGCAACAAGAATGGGTGAAATGTGTCCCCCTGGTAGTGTGAAGATGTGCTGTATACCATGAGAATGTAGAACCTCTGCCACCAGTTCACCTCCATGATGCTTGCTCTTCTTATTTACCTGAAATTGATAAAGTAATTTCTTAGATATTTAAGAAATACTGTACTGTACTAAGTATAATTACTAATGCAGTACTGTATTGGAGTTCAACAGAATAAAACCTGACTAATATGCCATAAAATGAATGAGTAGACATTTCCTTTGTGATTTGTTGAATGTACTAAATAGTAAACAAATACCCAGAAAGTGTCAAATGTTTAAACTACAGGGAGTTCCCCTTTGATGGAACCTCCCCTTCACAAAATTCTCCAGTAAGATGGAACATTATATTGAATCTCGGAATTTTTTTGTGCTAAAATTCTCTCTTTTCTGGTTACTGGAAAAGGTTTCTGAGTTGACCCATTTATTCCTTCCTTATATTTACTGGAATTCACTCACCCATCATTTTAACTGTATTTCAAGAAGTGGCACGAGCAGGTACAGTACAGTACTACAGGAAACACGTACAGTTGCCTGCACTCTACTTGGTACAGTGGCTGGCGCATTTTGGGAGATGGGGAAACTCTGTGTTTGTTGACATTGTATTAAAACTCCAAGAATGGCCCTAAGGTACCCCACAATAATAGCCAGACTTAGGATGCTAGATAAACTTTCCACGGTACTGCCACATCTCACAAAATGCACCAGCCACTGTACAGGTACCAGGTAAAAGTGTTGGTGACTGTACCTGTACTAATATATCGGTCTGAACTACTGTATACAAAAGGCTTAAGCATGTCAGGTAAATAGGTTCTGATTCTTCAAGTCCACTGTGCTTACATTAATGGACCTCTGGCTTTGTGGTGTTTCAGACACAGTATACTGTAGTGTGTTTTTAATGAAAGACTGATGAAGTTTTAATAAAAATGTGTATACAAATATTTTAGGGTGGGTGGGAGATGTCGTGGGAGGGTGAAAGATGTTGTGGGACGGTGGGAGATGTTGTGGGAGGGTGGGAGATGTTGTGAGAGGGTGAAAGATGTTGTGGGAGGGTGGGAGATGTTGTGAGAGGGCGGGAGATGCTGTGGGAGGGCAGGAGATGCTGTGGGAGGGTGGGAGATGTTGTGGGAGGTGGGAGATGTTGTGAGAGGGTGAAAGATGTTGTGGGACGGTGGGAGATGTTGTGGGAGGGTGGGAGATGTTGTGGGAGGGCGGGAGATGCTGTGGGAGGGCGGGAGATGCTGTGGGAGGGTGGGAGATGCTGTGGGAGGGCGGAGATGTTGTGGCAGGGCGGAGATGTTGTGGGAGGGCGGGCAGGGAATGTTGTGGGAGGGCAGGAGAAGTTGTGGGAGGGCGGGGGATGTTGTGGGAGGGCGGGGGATGTTGTGGGAGGGCAGGGGATGTTGTGGGAGGGCAGGAGATGTTGTGGGAGGGCGGGAGATGCCGTGGTAGTGTAAGAGAAGTAGCCAGAAAACTTTATGTGGAGGAAGATGTTTTTGTTAGATGGTCACAGAAATATGCACTTGAAAGGCAGCTATATAAACCTGTCCCAACAGAGACAAAAATAAAACTTAACTGTGTTTCTCCATTGTGCATTAAAAAACAATGGGAGAACCATTTGTACGTAAGTATTAATTGATAAAGGCATATAGTACAGTACTGGACACAAAAAAATTAAACAGTACCAAGATCTAGAAAACTGTAATAAACAATAGTAAGCAGTAAAATGAGGTTGCATCTAATTTTTTATGGCATAGGTAATACCACTCAACATGGAGCCCCTCCATAGCTGCTACAAATCTTCGGAAATTATACAAATGCACTGATGGCTATCACCCTTAAAAGACTTGAGCTGCACTACAGTAAACCTCCATTTAACGGATTATATGGAGAGTGAAGTCCGTTATATGGCGGGCTTCACTGTACATTTGCTATCATTCCTGAACTGTGCGTAAGAATCTAGGTTTAACATAAAACTAACCTTGTGTCGCCATATGTATGGAAGGTGGAACTTCGATAAGATGGTACCAATACCCAAACCAATGAGCAACGTAGAACCAAACAGAGTGAGTAATATCATTAGCTGGTCGTCCATCTTGGTCTGAGAAGCTCACCTCTGAAGGGCTTCACTTATTCTGCGAAAGCCAAAATTTGATAAAATACACAATATTTAAACATTTTCATTAAATACTAATAAATATTTTAATTCAACACTTAGAATGAATAATGGCAAAGGTTAAATACACCTCTGACCTTATTTTTTGTGTTTTGTTAGGATCTTTACCAGATATCTGTTGTCATGCATAGAATGTAAATCTGGTGAGGAGAGAAATGAAAAAGCTACGTTGAAAATAACGTTTTAGGCTACCGTGAGACCTGACCAATGGGAACAATAGAACAGTGGTTAAGTAAGGATTTGGTTAGTTCTATGCAGTCTTTTAACCAACTGCAGACATGATACAGAAGTTTAACACTTATAACTAATGTACTGTATGCTAAACCTTTTCTGCTCACAACCTTACAAAATTAGTTCAGCTCACACTCCTCTCACACAATATCCCTGGTGCATTTTGGATTTTCAGATTATAATAATTTGCAAGAAAAATGTGTAAATAATCCTTGGTAATAACATTTGATTCCTCTCATAATATAAATACAGTACTGTAAATGTAAAAAGTACAATTCTGAATTACCAAGGAAACATGCAATTTGTTAGTTCTTGTCATCTCAGAGGAAGTTTCCTTTCCCAAAGTTTTTCACTAGTTTCTAGGTAAATGTTAAAGAGGGTTGCCACAGCCCCCCTAAGATTCTCCGGATGACCGAAACTAAAAATAATAGTTTACCGTCCGACCCGGTTCAATATCCACCTCCAGAATATAAAAGCAAAACCTAAACACAATACTGGGTACTGACATTTAACAAATACTGTACAGAAATACAATACCTTTAAATTCACGCTGAGTGTTCACCAACCAGTTTGATATCAGAATGCCGATGAAGTTAAAGGCAAGGGCCGGTGCCTACACTCAAGGAAGATCTATTCTTACAGTGTTAGATAAGGTATTAATCACTGATACAACAGTGGTCTACACCGCACCAAGGTCCAAAGTCCTCTCCCCTGGACTGGAGAAACTGGTCAGTGGTCACCGGTGTCACTCACAGTGCCAAGGAATATAGAAAAGAAATTGCAGCCTTCTACGGTAAAATTTTATTCAACAAGGCTTATAATTCTGTTGAACGTTGTTTTTTAATAAATACAGATAGGATGAGTGTGAAAAATATAATTATTAGCATCGGATTAATATTTGTTTTTAATTAATTTAACCACATCAGTTTACTAGCCATAATTATCAAGCAACTCTTATTGAAGAAAATGAACTGAAGTTTCCAATAAGCAGTAAATTTACGTAGAAACACTCTTTACTGTATAATTAAGAAGAATTAGGTATAATAAAAACGTAGGATAAAACTACTAAAATGCAAGGAGTGTCTAACAGAGGTGTCAAGGGTTCCAGTCTTTCATGGTCCGGACCCACACAAAAGAAAGATGTTATTACTATTATACCAAATATCACATGTATCTTGGTCCCCTGTTTCCATATGAACGGCTGAACGACTAGTGAAATAATAAGTGGTGAAAATTAAAAAAAAAAGTCAAATTGATTTAGGCAGATGGTTGGTAGGTTGGTTGCTAGGGACGCTGCGGTGTGGTGGAGTGAATGTTATAACTTGGTTCTCTTGTGACTGTCAGTTGGGCACATACAGGTAAATAGTAACCAAACTGTTCTTTGGTAAGCTCACGGGGTTTGATCTAACTACCTCTTATGGTCAAACTTCTTAATTTGGAGAAAGATTTTGTTGTCATGTTTTTAAATGAATACACACAGGCAGTGCTCTCCGATACAAGAGCTTTAGGCTTTACATGTGAGATGAATTGTTTCATTAACACAAATACTTGCAAAGAGGAATGACTTACCTCCTACTGCTGCATAAAATTATTTGGTAAATGTTACTTTTAGTCCTATAATCTTCTAGCGACTCAAAAATATATTTCTCCTGTGTATTTTGCTGTGTTTTGAATAAACTTGACATGCACAAATCAACAGCTATATGGCAAATGAATTTCTGAAGATGACAGCTGGTCACCCGATAATTATTTTTATCCTTTTCACCACTGAGCGGCTCGTTAGTCGCTTGGGTGGAATGTCAAGGTTAATTTCCTAACCAAAACTTTCGACGCCATATCTTATTTATTATGCATTTGCGACGGAAATATCATAGAAGAAAATTGTCTCGGAGTTTTCTGTAGATTTCACATATGTTGTCAGATGTATCATAAAGAATTATAGGACTAAAGTTAACAAATATCTTTAATCTAACCTAACCTAACCTCATCTGACCTCACCTGACCTAACCTCACCTCACCTCACCTAATAATCTAAATACTGTATCATGTAGACCTCATGCTATAGTAGTCCAGTACCGTATACCATAAAATGTAACGAATGTAACAATAATATTATAAAACATATTTCTCCCATTTTGTGAGATTTTCACAAGGAGAGAAAACCTGTATCTTCTGTAGAAAAATGTGCTCAAGTTGCTGGTTAATGTGCACAACTGTCTCTAGTATTACCCTATATTTTACACTAGGTGCTGCTCAAAACTGATTTTTGTTATACATACTGTAAAACCCAACATCATGATGCACCATAGAAAGCTATAACTCAATGACCTGCACCCCATGTGTAGGCTCTTGAATGAACTTGAACATATGCCAGTATTGATCAAGTCTGGTTTTAAAGGAACTCACACTCGGTGCTTCCACAACATTTACTGGTAGGTTATTCCAAGAGTTCCCAAATTTGAACTCCAAAAAAGTTAGCTTTGACAGTTTTCTTTTCTTGTGGCTACATAAATTTACAATAATTTGTGATGATAAGTGAACAGGATATCAAGAATATTTTAATAAACAACGCTTATAACTCCCATAACATTCCAAGACAATTAGAGTCTATTCCGATGACTCCTTTAGAGGGCAGTGGCACATTTTGCTGAGGGACCCCTGCCCTCTAAAGAGTTAAGGATCACCATCAGTTTTTCTCTCTAAAGTTAACCATTATTGTTCCAGAGGGATAGTTACTCTCCAGTGGCTCTCCAGTATACATAAGGATGAAGTTCCCTTTCATCTAATGCCAAGGTGTTTTTTTATGCCTTACTGACCTCTCAAGCAGTGACATAAAAGCTTATGTACCTGTATACACTACTCTCCCCAGCTTCTTAATTTTTTTTTTTTTATACTTAAAAGATTTCCCATTTTAATTGTTTTTGTTTAAATATTGTACTGTAGTCATATACTGTACAGTAGCTACAGTACTATACAGTAGTACAGTATAATGCATGTATATATTTTTTAGACCAGTGCTCTAAATGTTTTCTTCTAATTATGCAAATTCAGGAGACTAACTTTCTATATCACTTTGATGTGGTACATGATAAGATGTTTTACTTTCTCTTTGGCAGAGAGTGAGTGAAAATGAGGGTGGAGAAGCCAGTTATGAGGTATTTGCCTGCTGACTGGCACCGCAACAATGATGCACTCCGCCAGGCCTCTCATGACACCCGTACCACTTCCCACAATTTCCGCCACCAGTCACACCACCTTCGGGACCAGGTACAGTGACACAGTGTTATGAATTACCACAAAATGTGCATCAATTGAGGTGACAACTATGATTAGTTACAGTACTTTACTTTTATCCTCTTCACCACTGATTGGCTCTTTAGCCGCTTGGGCGATCGGTCAGGTCTCTGTTACGCACCGTTGGCAAGTACTGGGCATGCAGCCAACAAACTCAATACTCTTGTTCTTTCACAAACTTTTGTTTTACAAATCACCACTATTAGAAGATGTACCAAGTGAGATAATTACAAAACTATAGTTTCCTTTTTTTATCCACTTCATCCCTGGTTATGTTACTAGCTAGCCAGATGGTTGATCTGTTCTATGTTATGTGCTCTTGTCAAGTACTTTAATTAAAATACTGCAATGATTTTATATGTGTTTCAACATTGGACACATGTGGATGTAAAGGAAACAAGTTTTTTCTAAAAAAAAAATTCAAACCCAAATATTAGCCACATGTCTCTTATAAACTATTACTCTCAAAAATGCATAATAAAATATAATTCAGGAAGTGATATAATAAACTGTGTTGACAGACAAGGAACAAAACATGCTGGGATTGTGAGGACAATACTACTCGTCTCCACGACCGTGTGTATGAGCTACAGCGAGTCACTGATGATCTGCAGCGATCCCTCAAACAGGTCAGCATATGGTACTGTACATGCATTTACAGTTATAACATTTAGTTCTAGATATTGTACAAGAAAAGTAATGAAGTTTTATTCCATAATTTTAGTACAGTTCCATGCTTCCTTACATCTGCAACTGCAGTGAAAACTAACCTAAGAAAATATGAAAATCCGGTTTTAGGTGAACGATGAGATTTCCAAACTGGAGAATGCCAAGGAGACAGCTGAAGCTGAGCTGGAGGCACATGTGTATCCCCTCAACACTGCCCTCGAGTGTCTCACAATACGAGAACGACGCAGGGAAGGTGACCTGGTCAAGGATGATCCTGAGGTACTGTGAATTTTAGAGTAGCCATTGCTGCTATGTGTGACATGTGTTTCAGTTGTAGACAGGGGATAACATTATAATATTGAAATATTAGCATTTTGGAGCAAAAGACCAAATTCCATTGCTAGTTATTGACATTGCAACCTTTATGGCATTCAAATATCTTAACATTAACTCCTTCATATGGCAGACAATAAGATTATCATTATGAAAAAGGGACAATAACATACTGGAGGAGACCCAACCTAACTTAATCTAGCTGACCAAACCTTATCATCACCACCACCACCACCATTCACAGCTATTTTCCTTGCTTGCTTGGGTTAGCTGTGATTACTTGATGGCATGGCATCCAAATTGCCATCAGGCAGATTTGAAGCAAGTTTTATGGCAGTTTGCCCTCCTAACTTTACAGAATTAAAACTGAACATTATTTGTAGGATTTCCAGGCACCCTTTTAGCTGGCATGGCAGGGTTGCAACTTCTTAAAATAATTAAAGAACACCCATTTACCTTTCAAACTTCTGATCGTCTAAATTAACCTTAAATAATGCACAGTTGTTGCCACTTACAAGCTACACAGACTGGTGGCTTCGAAATTCCTAACTTCCCTTCAAGACTTTGGTAAACTTTTATCTATGTATGACAGATCCAGCTACAGCAGGAGGTGAGGCTATTGGAGAAGTCACGGGCCAACTTGGAGAAGGTGGTGCTGGAGGCTGTCTCTCACCTCAGGGTTCTACATGATGCCAAACAACGACTTCAAGATGACCTCAAAGATAAGGTAGAAAAGTTGTACAGTGATTCTTATTGATAATAGGTTTAAGGTAGGTAATGGTAGGCTTAGTCAGTCTAGGAGATCTGTATTAAATTCTTGTTGATGGAAGGTCAAGTTAATGCTTGGTTAGGTTTGTTTGTGCTCATTATTCTGAACTGTGTTTTTGTTTTATGTTGTCCTGAATTATGGGTTATATTACTCTTCCATAGTTTATGTTGCTGATGATATATACTTACCTTCTCATGATGGTGTTATAAGCAGTTATATATTGTAAATTTATAAGCAAGGACAGTTTCATAATCACTGTGAAACCTGCAAACATCTTTACAGGGTATATATTTAGGGTTATTCTGTTCTTGTACATAGGCACCTCGTAGTTAATATTATGTTATGCTATGATATGACCATAGTCTTGGGTGAGACAACCACCAACTCAACCACACTATTGACTAATAACTATGCACAGAACAGTACTAGCTTCTGCCCCCACACAGCTACCAACTCTACCACCGCCATCAACAATAACCACCTACCAGCTCTTACCTTCTAACTGCCATCAACAACAAAATTTTTCCATTTTCTACTCACACAATGATTTCTTCTACCAATACCTTCAGTAATAACACCTATCAGCATAACCTCCAGTAGTCAGCAATACCACTAACTTCATTAACTACCATCTTCCAGCTCATGGCCAGAGTAGTTTCAAATATAGTTTGCAGTTCTGTATTTCATATTGATGTTTTTCCCAAGCTCTACATTATAATGTTGATGCCTCTAATGAAGACATAATCATTTTGCAGAGAGCTGCACTACAGGTTGACGGAACACAGACAGCCCTCACCGTGTACTCCCCACAGATATCCTTCAAGCCTGACCCCTTACGAGTCCCTAAAGGTCAGTGAGGCAGGGTCAGTACTTAGGCCAACAAGGTCTTATAAACTCTGGTGGTCCATCATTCAAGAATGCTTCAAATTCTCACGAATCAGAAAGATAAACATTTATCTATAACTGGGAATAATAGATTGAGTCAAGATTTAGAGTTTCCATGCAGTTTTAACACAATTTTGGGCATCCAACTGGTTCATCAATGAACCAGTTGGATGCATTTTCTTAACTCCAGTTTTGGGAAAATTTTATATACGGTACAGTACCGTAAAATCTTTTGAGAATTCAGCCCCAAGACAGTGACTTTAACATATAGTACTGGGTGATTACAAATGGTTGTGAAAAAGAAAGTAACAAAGCTACATTGAAGAACAAAATATACTGATGAAGAGGACCTCAAAAAGTTTTATTTACAAGCTATAGAATTTCAATATGAGCTACTTTTGTGGCTCTGCAAACATCAATACTGCACTGTATTCTGATGCCCTCTATACATTTTGTAGCATATCATAGTGAAATTTTCAAACAGCCTCACCTATCCTTTCCTTCAAATTTGCCACAGTTGCTGGCTTTGGTGGAACAAGAACTTCATTTTTGACATACAGTAGCTCCATTTTAAAAAGTCAAAGGGGCTTAGATTGGGTGAAAGACCTGGCTAAGTAATGAACCCCCACACCCGATTCAACAGTCAGTCAATTACGCCATATTAAACTTCTACCTTCCTTCTGATTGTAGCTTTGTTAGTTTTTCAGAATGTTTAAAATTAGGAAGATTATTTGTAATTCCCCAATCACTATGATTGCCTGTAAGTGACCCTACTGTATTATGCTGGAGAGAATAAGTAGAGAAAGACTTTCAACTATGTACTGTACAGTGCAGTACTGTACTGTGTTTAAGAGATCATCAAATAAAACATTAACGTCAAGTGCATCACTGGTGTAGGGACCATCCTGCCTGCTGATTGGCTGGACCACTCACTGAAGAACATGGCAGTGACAGAGGCAGCCATCCGGGACTCCCAGACCCTGCGAGACAATATGTGTGTTACTATACAGGTACAGTAAATCTCTACGAATCTAATTGATCTTTACCATTAATTTACTTTTTCTTCACCACTTGTCAGCTTACTAGTTAGTTGGACTATTTTATGTTACACACTGTTGGAAAGTGCTCGACATATAAGGGGTCTTCAATGTAGCTGAACATGTTCCAGTGTTGGTGAAGTCAGGATTTAAATGAGGTCACACACTAAAGAAGTTAGCCCTAACAGTTTCTATACTGAGAGCTTCTTTACCATGAGGCTGTGACCTTGAATGTGGTGGCCATCCACAAACTTCAGATGTGTATTCTTTAGGCACTAAATCTAATTTCACAGTTATTCCATGGAGTTGTCACTTTTCCACCAGCTAACACAGCTGCCTATTCCTGCAGCAATCAGGTACAGTACTGTAATGTACTGTATGTGTACACAAATGAGCTGTGTAAATTGTTTATTTCTTTTGCATTTACTGTACAGTACACAATTTATTTATTTGGTATCTTACAAATTATTCTTTTTGACATTAATTCAATAATTCAGAACAGTACAAATGTCAGTATGTATGTAACTTGCCTATAGTTAAGATGCAGGCACACACAAGCAGTGTCATGAGAGTGGGAGCACAACCCTTGGTAGCAGCAACTTGAATATGTACAGTATTCCAAAATATTGTGAGGATTGTTGAATACAGTATAGTCATGAGGACCAAAAGTTTTTCTAAGGCCGTAGAGTAAAGTTGAATTCATGTATAGTACTGTACTGTACTCATGGACAAGAATATTTAGTGACACTAATGTTGCATTAAGTATCCAAAGGATTAAGTTAGTGTTTTGCAAGCTGTGGGTCACAGTAAAACAGGAACAGTGTACTGTACTGTACAGTGGTCCCTCGGTTAACGAGCACAATCCGTTCCAGCAGGTTGCTCGTTAACCAAAAAACTCGTTAACCGAAACCATTGTTTCAATGGGTTTTTGGGTAATTGGTTCCAGCTCGCCGAAAATTGCCTAAATTCAACAAAAAAGGCAGAAAAGTACACTTACTTTGAGGTGTATATAGAAGGCTCCTGGATGATGATGATGATGATGGGAATTATAATGGGGGTGGAGGAGAAGGAAGAAGAGAAGGCATTGGGGTGGAAGATAAGTCACCCCATGGTGCTATTTCACCCATAAAATTTTAGTTCTCTTGGTGTAATTCAAGATTATTTTCTTTAAATCAACACTGCACTGCATTACATATTGTCAATATGTAAAATAAATTTCAAAATGACCAATAGTTTGCTTGGAAACACAGAAAAAAAGCGTTTAGTTGAAGAGAGTCTCAAGCAATATGTTACCTCCACTGAAAGAAGAGAGAGACTAACGCCTGTTTGTGTGTTAACAGGCTGGATGGCGCTCCAGAAACTAGTTTCCTTACCTTCAGTTATGTTCAATAATTGTTAAAATGACTAAAAAAATTTAATATTAAACTTTTAAAATTATTGAATAGTATAAACTTCTTGATATTTACTAAAATAGTAAGGAATTTAAGCCCTAAAACCGATTACTGTATTGGCGGACTAATACTACAGCTGGTGGACCGCCAAATGCAAGCGAAAACATGTTGAGGTCAGCTTGTAAAAAACTCGTTAATCGAGGGATTGCTCGTTAACCGAAGTTAAGAATCTTATGGAAGGTAAATCGTTAACTGAGGCGCTCGTTAACTGAGGGATCACTGTATACTGTATCATGGTACTGTATCTATTTTCTCTCAAAAGAATTATCTAGGCTCTAGACACACAAATAAATATTCTAAGTGAGTTACACCCATTTGGAATTCTGACACTACTGTACTGTACTGTAATTATTATTATTTTTGTTTTGTTTTGCAAGATTATGAATTTTCAACCTTGTTTAAAGGCACGAATCGGAATCTCAGAAACACTCCGAAAAAAGAGAGATGATTCATGAACAAGTGGAAACTACTCAGAATTGATTATTAATGGTAAATTTGTTGGTGAAGACAGTGCGACGTGAGGATGAGGCACAACAGACGGCAACAGACTACTCAGTTCGTCGTCGTCTGCATCAGGAGACTCGTGCTAGAGATGAACTGCAGTGGCAGAAGGACTGTCTCTTGGAGGAGATACGTGCACAGGAGAAAGAAGTAAGATAATTTTACAAACAATCTAGTGATTTATAATCCTTAACAGTGCAGAAATTGTACAGTATCTAGGTGATATTTTATGCAAATTCATAATGCAGAAATGTTAGGGAAGATATGTACCCAAGAGAAGGGAGTAAGATCTCCCTCTCTTATGATTATGAGCTGAAAAAAGGTCATGTAAATGAAAGAGAAAGATTAAGTTGTGTTGGAAACGAAGCCTATTAATTAAAACAAAACTTTCTTGCTTAATTTCTTGATATGCTGATGCTGGATCTTGAAATACTAATTATTTCCAGTTTATACAAGTACAGTATCACTTACCGTATATACTCGTCTATAACCCCCCTTCGTATATAGGTCGACCCCGATTTTATGACCAAGAAATCGTTAATTTATGATATTCCTCGTTTATAGGTCGACCCAAGTTTTTGAGGGTAATGGAACAACAAAACCTTCAGAAAAACTCTACGTCCTATAAACTTGTTTACCATTTATTATTACGACACTTTACACTGAAACGCAGGTAGTTTCAACAAAAATATTGTATATTTCCATTCAAGTATTTATTCAAGTCAATTAGGAGGGAATATTATTGTAATACAACAGTTTTTTAACTAAACCATTCGAAAAGCGATTACGGTAACATCTTTTGAACGAAAGAAAGCGAGTCATTGTTTTCGTCACGATTTTATCCCACTTTCCACTGTAATACGTACGTCATTTCAGGAAAAAATGTTACATTTCCGTGAATGTAGTATATCAAGCACAGTATGAATAGAATATCATTGTAATATAACAGAATTTTAACCGAAAACTATTAAAAAAACGAATAACATCTCAAGAACATCGGAAGCTTAGGTGAAGTCTTTTGTTTTCGTCATGTATTTTATCCTATTTTACATTGAAATACATCACGTTTCAGCAAAACTACTATTTATTTCCGAGAATATATTCATTCAGGCACAGTTTAGGTAAAATATACGTGTGATGTAATAGTTTTTTAACTGAAAACGATTCGAAAAACACGTTCCCTCTAGCCCTGTTCAAGGAGAGGACTGGGAGAAGCTGTTTGGTGCTGCAGACGATGACAAGGAAAATGATTTTGATGGATTTTAATGAAAATATTCAGAAATATGGTATCGTAATATTTATTCAAGTCAATTAGGATATTATTGTAATACAATACAACAGTTTTTTAACTAAACCATTCGAAAAGTGATTACGGTAACATCTTTTGAACGAAACAAAGCGAAAGTTATTGTTTTCATCACAATTTTATCCCACTTTCCACTGTAATACGTATGTCATTTCAGCAAAAAATATTACATTTCCGTGAATGTATTATATCAACCACAGTATGAATAGAATATCACTAATATAACAGTATTTTAACCGAAAACTATTAAAAATACGAGTAACATATCTTGAACATCGGAAGGTTAGGTAAAGTCTTTTGTTTTCTGCATGTAGTTTATCCTAATTTACATTGAAATACATCACGTTTCAGCAAAACTACTATTTATTTCTGAGAATATGGAAATGTAATATTTTTGCTGAAATGACGTACGTATTATAGTGGAAAGTGGGATAAAATCGTGACAAAAACAATGACTCGCTTTCTTTCGTTCACAAGATGTTACCGTAATCGCCTTTTGAATGGTTTTCAGTTAAAAACTGTTATATTACAATAATATTCTATCCTAATTCACTTGTGATGTAAAAGTTTTTTAACTGAAAACGATTCGAAAAACACGTGTACCGTCAGCTGATACGGCAGAGCCCTGGTCGTGGAGGCTTTGTGTTTGCATCGGCCCTTCTTAAGCAGCTTTTAATTTTAGCGTACGTTGAAATTGTGTTTACCGGTGTATTCTTATTTTCTTGCTTCTTATTTTCCAGAAATATGACAAGTTTTTATATAATACAATGTTACGGTACTTTTAATTTACAAGTATTCATTTTTAAAAATACAGAAGACACCAAACAAATACTAGTACGGATATTTGCGTGACTCTCCCGCCAAAAAAGACCCAACAGCTGGTACTCTCTCCCTCAGCCCTACCAAAAATAGCCCAACATCTTTCTTGTTTATTCTCTTCCAATTTCTCACTTTAACTGGTATTTTTTACTTCATATTGCCTACATCAGATAAACTACAGTAATTGAGGTTAGATATTGTTATAAATTTGATTACCGGGTCCTGGCAGGTACCGTTAGAACCACCTGACCCTACCAACAGTGTTGCAAGTCAGACAGCATTTTTTTTTTTCACATTTTTGGTGTCTCCATTTGTTAATTTTTTTTCTGTGGGGTTTGCACAATAGTATACTGTTTTACCTACAGTATTGTAAAACGATTTGAGAAAAGAAATACTCGGTAACTTAAAATTTTAAAAGGAAAATTTTGAAACTGGCAACTGTGTAGATGACCTGACTCACATCATATTGATGTTTCAAATTTAATTAACAAAAATTTATGTATCTATAAATAAACTTTTAAAAATGAATACTTTATGTTTTACATACTCCTGTGCATACCATACCATGCATTTGGCTACTTTGGGCTTGCTATGATGACGCAAGAGATCTGCCCTGGCAACTGTACCGACACTCACAGCGGGTGGTGCGTTGGTGCATCGTTTCCATTGTTTACTGGTAGTTACTGGTAAATTTTTTTCAACCTAACGAAACTATTACCCGTATAGAGGTCGACCCCCAACTTTTTGCCCAAAAATTTGGTCTTAAGAACTCGTGCTATACACGGGTATATACGGTATTTGATAAAATGCCTTTTTTTCAGATATAATAATATACAATATGCATAAGAACCTTGACTTCATAGTGTTTATATCATGCCTAAATCTCTGAACACTGTTTTTCCTGGAGAATAATGCAGTTTTATATACATACATATAAACATACACTGTATAATGATAAAAAAATAAGATGAAAAACACAGATGTGTGCAAAAGTTGTGATATAATGATATTTTTATAGTTAAGGTGACAGTACAGTCATCAGTAAGTACTGTATGATGTTGTAGAAAATGCACTTGTGAGGCCCATAGTACACATGTGCCCTTCTGGTAGGTACTTGGTCATTCTGAGTGCCTGAGCAGATGAGCTGAGTGCTTCTTTATGTCAAGTCAGGCACCGAAGTGTGACTGTTCATCACCAGTGTATGATTTTGCCACAACTGCCTCATTTTTTTGAGAAAGTAAAAGATCATTTAGTTGTTTGTAACTTGATGCTGTATAAGAATTGTAAAGCAGATATTTGGGGGACTGATACGATGAGATGGCTGATAAGACTGGTATTTGGAAGTAAATGATCAGATAAAGTTGAGGTGAATAGAGGCATATAATGTAGTGATATGGATGAAACAGCACAACACATACAGTAGTTTAGGGACAACACAAAGCTACTTGGTTGTGTCTTATGTACCCATGTTGTTGTAAAGAAAACTATCCCATACTGGTGATGGATATATAGTAATCTCATCACTCTTAGATCTTAGACCTGGAGGAGCAGCTGCGAGCATCATCGTTACCCTTGAAGGTGGCTCAAACACGGCTTGAGGGACGGACGCAGCGGGTGAGGAATGACCTGGTGAGAGATGCCCCACAAGATGGTCTCATGGCTGAGGTACAGCATCTGACAGAGACTCGCAGGCTCTTACGTGATAGCCTGGCCCGTGCCCTGTAAGTTTCAGGGCAGTGAACACTTTCTTAAATCTAAACTATGATGAAAGTTTCAGTATAATGTTGATGCTTGCATTGCTATGAATCACTTGAAGTGTGAAATATTTTTGTTGCATTGAGTTGGATATGAGCACTGTCTCATGTACCACCTGCATCTCATTCACATCTTTCATTGGAGATAATGACTGTTTTAATGTGACAGGTATATAAAATTTATGAATCATGTTTATCATACAGTACTGTACTTAAATATCACAGAAGACAAAATGCTCACAAGGTATACTCTTCTGTTTGTGAAGAAAGAAATTATAATGTTTCCAATATGCTGAAGATGCAGTACAGCATAATCCTTTCCTTTAATACAGTGACCCCTCGTTTAACGAACACCTCGGTTAACGTAATTTCGATTAACGAACTGCCTTCCATAAGGATCTTCAATTCCGTTAACGAAAAAAATTCGATTCACGAAGTTCTTACGTAACCGACCTCAACATGTTTTCGCTTGCACTGACCAGGCAACCAGCTTTAGTATCAGTCCGCCAATACATTAATCGGATCTAGGGCTTAAATTCCTTACTATTTTAGTAAATATCAAGAAGTTTATACTATTCAATAATTTTAAAGTTTAATATTCAATTTTTAGTCATTTTAACAATTATTGAACATAATTGAAGGTAAAGTGACTAGTTTAATGTGCGGCATCCAGCCTCTTAACACAGCAAACAGGAGTTACTGTCTCTCTCTGTTTTCACTGGAGGTAACATCTTGCTTGAGACTCTCTTCAACTAAACGCTTTTTTCTGTGTTTCCAAGCAAATTATTGGTCATTTTGAAATATATTTTACATATTGACAATATATAATGCAGTGCAGTGTTGATTTAAAGAAAATAATCTTGAATTACACCAAGAGAGCTAAAATTTTATGGGTGAAATGGCGCCATGGGGTGACTTCTCTTCCACCCCAATGCCTTCTCTTCTTCCTTCTCCTCCACCCCCATTCTAAATCCCATCATCATCATCATCCAGGAGCCTTCTACATACACACCTCAAAGTAAGTGAACTTTTCTACCATTTTTGTTGAATTTAGGAAATTTTCGGTGAGCTGGAACCAATTACCCAACAACCCATTGAAACAATGGTTTCACTTAACGAACTTTTCGGTTAACGAACGACCTTCTGGAACGGATTGAGTTCGTTAACGGAGGGGTCACTGTAATTAATATTCAGTCAATTAGACCAAAGACAGCTTACAAAGTCATTCAAAGCTTGTTTCCAGTATTGGTAGTCCTTATGCCAGCAGCATTTTGTGGTTTGATAATTCTCGTTTTGCTGAAGAAGCTTAATTGATGTAGAATCTTCGTTCCAATGGGTTTAAAAATGCTGCCATTAGGCAACATTATGTACTATACCCAAACTGTGCTGAGCATGATTCTGGGTGTTATAATCATGATAAAGATATATAGACTGCCGGATAATACATTATTCAAAAGCCACAAAACAATATGCTCTGACTAGTCACTTCATCAGATTTTCAAATATATTATAAAAACATGAAACATTTTCTTAGATTTAGGACACCTCTAAAGTACAGTACTCCCTCTGTATCGACGGATTTTTTATCGACGGTTTCGATTATCGACGGATTTTTATTTTGGCTTTATTTGAACTCTGCGGGCCTTGTTTGTACTTTCGCCGCTAGGCGGCACTAGTGGCGTGACTAGCGTCTACCCGCGGCCCGCCTTCCCTGAACACAGACATCAGCCAAGCCGCATGGGCAACAGTCTTTGATTTTCAACTTTTGCTGGTGGTTCATCACATCAACTTATATCACCATGCCTCCCAAACGACCTGCTGCTCCCTCTGGATCTACACCTAAGAGGGCAAGACGAGTGCTGACGCTGAATGAGAAGAATGAAGTGCTGAAACAACTCGACAGCGGTATGAGCTACGCAGCTGTTGGCCGCCACTTTGGGCTCAACGAATCCAGTGCGCGTGGAATTAAACGACGTGCAAAGGATCTGAAGCACGCTTTAGCTTCAAGTGCACCAGTGACATCAAAAGTGACAAGCCATGTGCGTGATGATGCCCTCATTAAAATGGAAAAAGCACTGAACATTTGGATAGAGGACCTAAACCGCCGCCGCATACCACTTGACTCGAAATTTATTAGGCAGAAAGCTAAGGAACTTTATGATAAGTTTTCTAAAGGTGAAGATCATGGTGTTGGTGATGGTGATGGTGATGATCAGGGTGATGGTGATAATGAGGGTGATGGTGATAATCAGGGTGATGGTGACAATTTGAAAAAATTTGCAGCTAGCAAAGGATGGTTCGAGAAATTCAGACATCGTTATGGGCTGCATAATATAAAAGTGACTGGCGAAGCAGCATCAGCAGACACTGTGGCAGGGGAAGCATACCCTGCAGAGTTTGCTAACCACATAGAACAAAAGGGTTATAGGCCGGAACAAGTTTTTAATGCTGATGAGTCAGGCCTATGGTGGAAGAAGATGCCACGCCGAACCTACATCTCTAAAGAGGAAAAAAGTGCCCCTGGATTTAAAGTTGCGAAGGACCGAGTGACAGTGATGCTATGTGGGAATGCGGCAGGGCATATGATTAAGCCCATGTTGTTATACACTGCCGGCACCTCACAACAACAAGACGCAGTACCTGCCCACACCCCTCAAGAAGATGCAGACCTTGACTCATCATACTCATCTGACTGGTCAGGCTTTTAATAAGCCTCAATCATCACACTTGTATATACTGTACACTGTATTGTTTACTGTAAGGACCGATGTTCACTTCAATAAATGAAATCGTAAGTTTGCTAGTATTTTTGTCCACTTATTATATTATTATTTATACACTATTATTTAAGGTTATGTGTAAAGGAAACGCATTAATGCTTAAAGGTACATTTATTCAACATATGCTAATAATAGTTAGAAAAATTACGTAACCATCACGGTATCGACGGCCGTCTACAGAACGTAACCCCCGTCGATAAAGAGGGAGTACTGTTCCTTAATGTTATTGGTAAGTCTAATATGAGGCAGAATCCCAATAAATCTTCAGTGATCAGACATATCAGAACAAAATTAGGATTGAAGGCTAATCTGTCTGATGTTCAATCCTACAGAGATACACTTCATGCCCTACAGCGCCACTTACGTACAGTAGATGTGGACTTGGGCCGCAAGAGCCTCTCCGTCACCCTGGAGAAGAAGGTGCAAGGCTCACGTCAGGCCCTCAAGGATCGCAAACCATCTGAGACGCTCACACACACTAACCTCACTCTCACAGGCTCTCTCAGGGCACACCCAACACATATACTCTAAGTGGAGAGAGAGAATGGTCTTAAGTCTCCCAGTTCAGCCAAAATTATCCAGATATTTTAGCTGGAATAATAATGAAAGAAAAACATCCAAATTTTCAAGGAATCCTGCCTATGACTGTATAAGACAAAGAGAGAATTGGATCTTACAATTTCAAGCTACAAGTACAGTACTCTCTTTGATTTTTCTCCTACTAGCAAGCAACTTCACTTTGATACCTCCAAGAAGTAATTTTTGTTGAACAGAATCTGAACTAGGCCACTTTTATCCAGCACGGCACAATTTGTTGGGGCATCTTTATTATAGGATTCTGTTCTCTTTATTTTGTTTGAGTCATTTAATGTTCTCCACTTACTCTTTGTCTCTTTCTTACTCTTCCTCTTTGTACCAACACAGAGTTTATTGTGTCAGGTAATGAGATAGGGAAGAGAAAGTCTAGGTTGTGTGGTGTATGGATAATGAAAATAATTGCATTACTGTATGCATAATACTGTAGGTGATAGGGAAGAAAGTGTTTTGGCACTGGAAGGAGTTTAGAACTTATCCAGTTTAGCACTTACATTTGGAACATTCAACAAAATGGGTTCACTCAGTAACATTTCATAATACTATATTCTGCACAAATTTAATTGGTTAAATAGATTAGATGTATGTCATTGGATGTTTTATGTAGTTGGCAATTGTGGTCGCTTACATACAGGGTATTTTAATTTTACCCCAAATGCAGGTCACTATTTTTTGTTTTGTGTTTGTTGATTATTCATAGTTGAAGATATTTTACAACTTAATACTGTTGTATACTGTTTTATAAATTTTCCTTGATTGTCTTCAATTTGCATATAATTAACCTAGAATTGGGTCTCTGCTTTCTTCTTTATATGTGAAAAATTATCTGTTAATCCCTTAAGGATTTGGACAAGTATTATCATCCAGTAAGAAACATTCTGGGTTTAAACGAGTATAAGCTTCCCTCCCTAAATCACCCTTAATTTGTTCTTGAATGTTCGAAAACCATATACAGATATTGTTGTTGAAGTGTTTGGCATCTCTCCACTCTACCCTACTGTCTTCAGTTCTCCCATACACACCCTTAGTAAGCCTTGTGTTGTTGTGGATCTAAAGTGTATGCATGTGTCAAATGGCGGGCTTCCATTAATGGAGAAGAATGCGTGTGTTGCCACTGGTACGAAAGAAACCCATAAGAGGTGTGGAAAACTATTTCAGTGTTCATTATATATATATATATATATATATATATATATATATATATATATATATATATATATATATATATATATATATATATATATATATATATATATATATATATATATATATATATATATATTGTATATAGAAAAGTAAAATGTGATACAAAACTATAAAAAAAAAGTGTGAGGATGTATTCTGATAGGGAGATATAAGCAAGCATACAGGAGGCAGCTTGAGGGAATTCCTGCGCCATTAGGATGTCATGGAACTTTTCATCACATTGCTGGACGTTAAAATGATGTGAGTATGCAATATTTTGGTGATTTCTCAATTTCTTAGGGTTGTTGGGAGTTTTTTAGCTTTTTTTTTTTATAATTTGATTTTGACCAACCAGGGGGTGGAATTTCAAGGGAAGATTAATTTGGTAATATGTTCTTAAGATAGGTGGGATTGGTGTTAACAGAGAAGGAACTGATTTTGGAAAAAGTATTTAAAAGTTACAGGCTGCAAGTTTGGGTTAGATAGACCGCACAACAATGCTGGCAAGAACTTAACTCTTTTTGTACACATTCCGTTATGCTCAAGAGGTGAACTTTCATGTGAATTCCAATACAGTAGCCATTATCAGCACCTTTATACCTGTATGGAGGTACTACTTCTATTGCTGTTCAATCATAAGTCATCTCCACAATTATCCAGTAAAACATTAATTTTTATTGTACCCAGTATATATTACCCCCATCCTTTACTTCTTGCATTCTTCCCTTTGCAATGGTTGCTTTTACTTCTTTGGTAACTCCTTCCTGAATTAAGTTTTGCCTCCCTTTCATATGTGGAATATTAGTCTACTGTCTTATGATCCCCTAAAATGTTAAATCACATGGCTCTTAAGATTATCTCTCCCATCACTATCAAAATATTTCACAGATCTTCAGAAATACTTATACTGTACAACTCTTGCATGGAAAAGAAAAACAATTTCACACACATTTCACCTATTTACTCTTACTGTATCAGAAAAAAAATCCTTTCAAACTCCTACTGCTTTTATCTTTACCTTCCAGTCTCACCCTCTTCACTATCTTACCGCTTTTATCACAACTGCCTCCTCCCAGACACTTTATGATTATTCTGTAACCTTGTTTCTTGTACTTATCATTATTTTAAGGCCATTTTCCACTTGTGTGCCTCATTTATATTGTTACATCCAGATGCAAGTCCACAATTATTCTCCCCTCTGTTCTTGCACTACGGTGAGTCATCTCTCTCACTCGATCTTTTGTGCCTCCCCCCACCCCTACTGTACCTGCCCCACCACACCATATCACCTCCATCCCCACTGTACTTCGCCACGCCTAGTACATTGGCACCCTTGAGCCTGGCCGCACTGTTTGTAAACTTTGTGGTCAGCCGACTCTCACACCCTCTTTCACCACATCCTCATTTGCCCTATGACCTCCCCCTACAGGGGTGCCACCTCTTCCCTCCCTGACCAGATATCCCTCCTCCTAGTGACATGCCTGGCACTTGACATTATTAGGGACCTGCCACACTTTGCCAAAAACAGATAAATTGTACCAGGAATTTTCCCCCCACACATTCATCTTTCTGTCACTTGCTGACAAAACCCATGACCCTTCAGGCCTTTCATGCCCTTAATGCACGAGTCATTAAGGCAAGCATGAACTCTTCATGCTTCCCAGTTGGGCACTGTAAATGCTTCTGCGCTTCACCTTGCACAGGATGTAAGGGGGTGCCCAATAAACTAGCCCCCTCGTGGGCAATCTGTAAAATCTGAAGTTACTGTCCATTTACAGTATAAGACGTGTCTCATATTGTATCAAGCAATGTTTTGGCATTTCACACCAGAACTCTACACCTATGAATAATGCACATGCTTTGAAATACCTGTGCTGTATTCAGTACATGTATTTATATCATGACATTTAGCAAAGGAATACATAATTTATGGTTCGCCAGCTTCTGTAGTACATGTATTGTATTATTTTCTCATTTTTATGGACCCTTTCAGTTATACTGTACCCCATTTTATGCCTAACCCTTTAGTTATACATTTATCTTAATTCAGTAGCTTTGCCCACTGCTCTCCATTTTATTCTTTTCCTTTCTCATTGCCTCCCTATATGGGGAATTTCCCAGGGGAAAAAGAATCGATATACAAAAGTCGAACAGGAATTACTTGTACCCATTTATTATTTACAAGGGTATTCTTGATCATGTACTTTTTCTAGATTGCCCTATAAATCCTTTTAATAAAAAAAAAAAACATCTGTACATGTATACCAATTCATGATGTTGAGGCTACTGTACTGTTTTAATTGCACAATCATTTATAGGCCCCCAAACTGGTCAGAAGTGATATACATACTGTATATAATTATTTTTTTCTGCCACAACCAAGGGGGCATTACAGACACCTGGGTACGTACTCTTAATTTTCATGCCAGATATTTTTTTGCACTTACAAGCTCTAGGTTTTCTCAGTACCACAGGTATCTTCCTTTAACTTTTTGTATTGGGTGTAATATTCCTACTTTTTAGTTCATACAGTAACTCGCCAGTGAAATATAGCTTACCTACATTCCTTAGTGTTTTCTCTCATAAATCGGTATTTATCAGTCATGTACTGTACTAACAATGATGAATCTAAATTCATGGTTAAAAAATCATGCATGCCAGGTATAGTAATAAAGAAAGTGTCAAAAAACCTACTTTTTAATTTTTTTTTTTTTACATTTCTATATACAGTACATAGTTTTGATAGACTCCATACATAACATGTTACACTGATGATATATGATGGGTTATGATAAATGTAATGACTACACATTCACAGGAAAATGGTTTATATTTGATGCTTACCATATTCATTTATTACCGGTAAATATTAATACAAATTGGGCTGCTGGCAAAGCAATTAGTTTCAAATGCTGTATCAAATTCACCTAAATATTAAAGGCAAATCTTTTAAGACTTGCTGGAATTCTCAAAATATAGTTAACTAATACACTGGTATAGTTGTGCATTTTCATTCATGTAACATATATAACAATCGCAACTATCAAGTCCGGCTTCACAATCATTCACTCTTCAATTTTGCCAGCAATTCTGAATCTCTGAAAAGGTAGAAATCCTTTTCTTCAAGAGTTATCTTGGTTCCACCAAACTCTGGGAGCATCACTTCATCTCCCACAGCCACTGCCGGAGGAATAACTTGTCCAGACTGAAATGAAACGAGTGTTGAGAGGGAGAGAAGAAATATTGAGTTAATTACATGTAAATCTAACATTGTACAAAATTGTACTTATATAAAACCATTTCCACTATTAGAGCCTTGAGATGTAGTCCTGCACAATAACTAAGATGACCAGTTTCTGTAAGATTTGTGAAAAGTTAACTGGTGGGGTTGAAAGCTATTGGTAGCATATATGGAATATTCACAAGGGATTAAATGTTTTATTTCATGCAAATTCCTTAATTTCTATTATAAGTGATGTAAAAATACACAGTACTATAGTTCAAATTTTCGTAGTGGAGATCACTGGTATTTCATGTAGGTAAGCAGGTACAGTACATATACAGTATGATTTGTAGCCTCTGGCTTACATAAGAAAATAAGGAGTCTGCAATAGGCCGGTTGGCCTGTGCATGGCAGCTCCTATCGAGAGTTACTACCACTCTCTATCATCCATGAATATATCCAGCCTCCTTTTGAAACTTTCCAGCACTTACTACAAAATTGCCAAGCTTATTCCACTCGTCCAACACCCTATTTGTGAACCAGTTCCTTCCTATCTCCCTCCTAAACCTAAACTTATCCAACTTAAATCCGTTGTTCAGAGTCCTATCCTGCTCGGATATTATAAGAACTTTATCTATATCACCTTTATACTGTAAGGATTTTTAGGTTTCCTGGGGAGGTCTCGTACTACAGTGCCAATTTTTTTTTTTTTTTTTTTAATTTGATTCACCAAGTATAATACTCACCTCAGTTCTTACACCTTCCCCGACTGCCATCACTTTGCCAAAAAGAACCTTTGCAACCGATTTCTCTGGGATGAGTATACCACTACTGGTTTTTGTGACTGCTTCAGCCTTCTGGACCAGTACACGGTCAAACAATGGAATAAATCTTCTTAGAGCACCAGCCTGAAATAAAACTTGGTTTTAGAGTTTTCCAGTCAAAAAAGTGTACACGTCTTCCTGTGTATTATATTGGTTTCAGCATAACATAGGACCACAAAAATGATAAACAATAGCTTATTAAGTTATTACAGTCAAGTTTAGTGTATGACGGTTTATTTCCATCGAAGTTCTTGGTTATGTTTAAATAGTAACCATGTTGAATTAAAAACACCCAAAGCCCTAACCTGATATTTTGTATTAATGTTCTCAAAGGTGCCTATACCACCCACCCATTATAATAATCTTAAGATCGGTGAACGAGTCTTAGATTATCGTGACAACCTACCAACAGTTTAAAGTTCCACCACCCGGCGTCCAGGTTCACATCCCTTGTTTTATCAAAATCTTTGTTGAAAGCATTATGCCACTTGTGTTTTATGTGAAATAATCACATAAGCACTTTGAGAAACAATTGTCAGTGAATACAACAGCCTAGTAATTACCATTTTAAGTCAATGAAGGAAAGGTCTGAGACAGGTGATCCTGGTCGTCGAGCGTCGTCTGCTGGTCCTGGAGCCTTGTTGTGGACACATGGCCGCCTCCCCACGCATGCGCACCGACGATGCACTTCTTAAAAATAGTAATAAACGAGTGTACATACACCAGTAATGTCAAGTGGCTTTGTGTGTTGGAATAAATAATTGTATCAAAATTATTATCTAAGGAGATAATATGCCACTTAACTTCAAAATCCACAATTAAGAATGAGACAGAGAGCTGTAGTATATTCTAGAATTATGCCCTTAACTGTGCATAACTCCCCAATTATCAAATAACATAAATTGCAACACGACATAGTCATAGTAATATGATTATTTATCAATCATGGAAAGTATGAAATAAATATAAAGTTATGATAATGGAACTGGAGATGAAAAACACAAATATAATTCTGATTGATAGTACTGTACAACCAGGGAGTGTTACGTCATGCAGTACATTATGCTCGGTCGGGGCCGGCTGTGAGGGCTGCTCCTGTGGCCGCGGCCCTCAACCCGGCAGAGCGTCTTCTTCCCGGCCATTCGAAGGCGTGCAGCACGTCTCTGGTTGATAGGCTGCGTATTTTTCGCTGTGGTCATCAAATAAAATTGTTAGGTGAGTTAAACTGTTTGTCACAGCTTACAAGTGAACATGAAGTTAATTGTGTGTGTATTTTGGTTTCGTGTAACGTTTTATTTCACTTTAAATATGTAATTGAAAGTAGGAATGACTGGCCGGTTGGCAGGTAAGGCCTCACATGGTGTACTCAGCCTAGTTGCCAGGCGACACACGTTGTCTCGCTACGTTTCTCTTTTAGTAACGTAATATGTTTCTGTAGTCTTTACTCATGCACAGTGTTTTTGGATACGGCGAGAAAGTTATAAATTTTAAATATTTTATTTTAGGAAAAGTAAACTTGTCTTCAGGGATTTTCAGTGTAGCTACCATTATGTTGAAATTGAATTGAAACAGTTTATTTAGCCAGAAAAACACATACAGAGTGGATAATAATAACAATATTAACATGGCTGAGCCAGTTGAGAACCTGAGCTCTTTGAGGCACCTGATATATACTATACATTTATTGCAAGGAAGTATTATGTAACATTTAGTATCATCTGGAATAGTACAATAGCATGGTAGTAATAAGTACATCTCAGTGTTACCACGGTTATCACTTCAATACTGTATTTATTTATTTTATTTTTTTTTATTTTTTTTTTATTCTATTTTTATTTTATTTATTTATTTATTTATTTATTTATACATACATATACACATACATTGTTGATAATACGCTTAGCCTGTAGGAAGTGATTATTGAGTCAGGTTACCTGGTAAAATGGCATACAGTTGTATACAGCAGGGTTGTATGTTTCTATCAACGATATACCTTACCTAACATCAGCACCTAACCTCGTTTCAAATCAGGTCAGGTAGTGATTTGACATGCCTCAAGGACTGGTTAGGGAGGGACGCGCACGTGTGAACTTAAGAAAATAAGGAGTCTGCAATGGCAGCTCCTGTCGAGAGTTACTACCACTCTATCATCCATGAATATATCCAGCCTCCTTTTGAAACTTTCCAGCATTCCAGCACTTGCTACAAAATTGCTAAGCTTGTCCCACTCGTCCACCACCCTATTTGTGAACCAGTTCCTTCCTATCTCTCTCCTAAACCTAAACTTATCCAACTTAAATCCGTTGCTCCGAGTCCTATCCTGCTCAGATATTATAAGAACTTTATCTATATCGCCTTTATTGATTCCTTTCACCCACTTAAATACTTCTATCATATTTCCCCGCACTCTTCGTCTTCCTAGGGAATGCAAGTTTAGTTTCTTTAACCGACTAGTGAATTGATATCCATTCTATAATAAGGGCACCAGAACTGAACCGCATTATGGAGGTGCGGTCTGACTAGCGCAAGATATAGTTGCAATGAGACCTCTGCACTCTTATTACTTACACTTCTAGATATAAAACCCAATACTCTGTTTGCCATATTTCGAACATTTACGCACTGTTTTCTAGGCCGTAGGTCGGGGCTTACAAGTACCCCTAGATCTCTTTCACAAGTCGACTTCTCTAGGTTGATGTTGTTAAGGCTGTATACATTGACAGTATTTGTTCTTCCAATATTAAGTACGCTGCACTTGCTGGTGTTGAATTTCATTTGCCATTTTTCAGACCACCCCTGCAGTTTATTTAGATCCTCCAGTAATGCATTTGCATCCTGCCCTGAATTAATCTGCCGCCCTATTTTGGTGTCATCTGCAAACTTGCTTATGTCACTGCTGATCCCAGTATCTAGATCAGTGGTTCTTAACCTGGGGGGGCGCAAGCCCTAGGGAAAAAGTAGGAATTTCTCTAATTATAATTATAGTTTTTATTCTCTTAACAAGAGCGTGGGCTAATATTGAGGAGTTTATGAAAAAATTGCAAAAGTATCGCCTTATAACTTTAGTTTTCTATAGGCTACTTTTTTTTACTTAGGGCTTACCATTTTCTGTACTTATTGACCCCCCTCCCTATCCCTCGAAACCCATGGGGGGGGGGTGTTTAACTCGTCCTGGACCTGTATACTGCTCGTTGGTGACTGGTGAGCCCCGTTCTCTCCCAGTCTTCTGCACAAGTCCGTGGCAATTATTCCTCCTCTCATATTTATTCAGTTAAGGCTGTTGAGGTATGTTTTATCCCAGTTTATATTTACCTAAAAATAGTAAGCAGCCATAAGTTTATTGGTGAATTGTGAACTCGAATGTGTTGCTGTTTGTTATTCTCAAGTTTTAAATTCCGTTTGTATTTTATCAGAAGTTGGTGCTTAAAATCATGTGGTAACAGGTGGTTATGGTAAAGTTGTATTTATGATGATATTGATTTGTTTCTTAATAATCATGTGTTTATGATCATGGTGTGTTTACTATAATGTTGTGGTGTTTGTTAATATTTACTTAATAATTGTGGTGGTGTTTATGATCATGTTGTGATCATTGATGTTTGTTAATAACCATGTGGTGTTTATGATCATGTGATGTTTGTTAATGATATGGTGGTGTTTATGATCATGTGATAACATAAGAACATAAGAAAATAAGGAGTCTGCAATAGGCCGGTTGGCCTGTGCATGGCAGCTCCTGTCGAGAGTTACTACCACTCTCTATCATCCATGAATCTATCTAGCCGCCTTTTGAAACTTTCCAGAGTTCCCGCACTTACTACAAAGTTGCTAAGCTTGTTCCACTCGTCCACCACCCTATTTGTGAACCAGTTTCTTCCTATCTCCCTCCTAAACCTAAACTTATCCAATTTGAATCCGTTGCTCCGAGCCCTATCCTGCTCGGATATTATAAGAACTTTATCTATATCCCCTTTATTGATTCCTTTCACCCACTTAAATACTTCTATCATATCTCCCCACACTCTTTGTCTTTCTAGGGAATGCAAGTTAAGTTTCTTTAACCTATCCTGATATGGAAGGTTTCTAAGTTCCGGAATCATTTTTGTCATTCTTCGCTGCACCGACTCTAGTGAATTTATATCCATTCTATAATAGGGGCACCAGAACTGAACCGCATAATCGAGGTGCGGCCTAACTAGCGCAAGATATAGTTGCAATAAGACCTCTGCACTCTTGTTACTTACACTTCTAGATATAAAACCCAATACTCTGTTTGCCTTATTTCGAACATTAACGCACTGTTTTCTAGGCCGTAGGTCCGGGCTTACAAGTGATGTTTGTTAATGATAGGGTGGTGTTTATGATCTTGTATGATTGTAGTCACTTGTAGTGTTTACGAACTTTACGATTATATGCTTGTTATTGATCATGTGGTTGTGATTATCATGATGTTGTGGTGTTCATGAGCACGTGGTGATGTTTATCTTACCTTACACGTGCCTCATGTTTTGTTCACAGATTTGTGTTGTCCACTGCACATAAAATAATTCGCAATGAGTGCAAAGAAGCGTAAGTATCTTGAAGTTATGTTGGACGGCAGTGGGGCATTTCGGCAACAAACTTCAAAGGTTGTTGAGGCTTCCTATGAGATCGCCTTGTTGATTGCAAAGAGCAAGAAGAGCCATAACATCGGAGAGTTTCTCATAAAACCAGGCATACTCCGTGCAGCAGAACTCGTTCTGGGGAAAGATAGTGCAAACAAGCTTTCCCAAATTTCACTTATCAAACGATACAGTCAAGGGAAGGATCGATGAATTGTCTCGAGACATCAAAGATCAAATTCTCGACCAAGTAAGAGATTCTCCTGTTTTTGCCATCCAGTGTGACAAATGACTGACATCGCTCAGTGTTCTCAGCTACTGATGTATGCTCGTTTCGTGTCAGGCAACAGTGTGAAAGAGGAAATGCTGTTCTGTCACCCCATGGAAAGTTGTACAACAGCAGCAGCTCTTTTTCATGATGTATCAAACTTAACTTTCAGAAAACCAACTTTCGTGGGACTCGCTGGTAGGGTTGTGCACTGATGGAGCTCCAGCCATGCTTGGTCTGCAGTCTGGATTCATTACAATGGTGAAAGAAAAAAATCCGTCTGTTGTAGGTACCCACTGCATACTTCATCATGAATCCTTAGTATCCAGAACTTTACCTGCTGAAATGAGGGTTGTCCTGAATGTGGCTATCAAGGTAGTCAACTTTATCAAAGCTGGAGCCTTAAACAGTCGTCTCTTCAAACTGCTGTGTACAGATATGGAATCTGAACATGAAACCTTGATTTTTCACATGAACGTACGATGGCTATCAAAGGGGAACATGCTTGGACGGCTTTATGAACTACGAGAAGAAGTAGCAATATTTCTTGATTCGAAGCAGAAGGCAGATCTCCATGACAAGTTCCAGTCTGAAGGCTTTCAGCTATCTATAGCTTACCTGGTGGACATCTTAAACTACAAGGGAAAAACATCATCATCATCATCATCATGCACCACGACACCATTCGATCGAGTTTCAATCGTATTTGATATTCATTTCAGACGGAAATCAATAGCTTTGAGACCCCTTCCCCCTTACCCATCAATCTTAACGATTTTTTTAGTAAATTGCATGAATAAAATAACCAACCAACAAAACAAAACCTGAGCTAACACTTTTTTGATGATGAAATTGCAATTGACTTTAAATAATCCCTATCACAATGTCGGCACAACTCTTTCCACCTGTTCAGCCATGTCTGGTTATTCTGGTACTGAAAAATCAAATCTCTGCTCCCGACACACTCGCGCATTGTTCATTTGCCAAGACAAAAATCTCTTGCCAAATTACAAGTCTCCTATCAGTGACTGTCCAAATCTAATAATGTTGAAAAATTGACTTCTCGGTTATCCTTAATTTCCGGCGGGAATATCAGAAGAAAAAGATCTTAGAATTGTCTAAACACCGAAAAACATATTAATAACAGTTAGATAAAGTCAGGTGCATGACTGATATTTCACCAAACTTGCCATTGCCGGCATGTGTTCTCGTCTGCTTTTTGTGTATACAATGCCCTCAGCCTGAGTGTACGCCCGTCCAAAAAAAAAATACACCATGTCGCTTCAGCAAAGCTTTCATTGTTATCAGATACTTTGTTTAATGTGGCAGGGGTCCTGGGGCTGAACACCCCACCTAGGAAGTTAGACTCGGTATGTTAAGTTTTTAACCTGAAATGCAAAATAGATGGCTGTTATCAAACGGAGGTGCTACCGCATCAGGAAGATATTGGAAACAAAGTATTGTCTAATGGTAGACGCTGCTGCCAAATGGCATCACAAAAATTGTGACTAAGTA
>NW_024738608.1:6243504-6321004 GCF_018991925.1 Homarus americanus | reverse complement strand
AGCTGTCTTTTGTTTAAGGCGTGGGGTTATGGTGGCTGTTGATGCTGTTGTTGACCATCTCAAAGGTCTTTCCCAGCAAGTGACCACACCAGCAGAGATTGCGCAGGTTGCCACAATATCTGCTAATGGGGACCAGAATGTTGGCGAACTGATATCTGCTGCAATGGAGAAAGTGAGGATTGTAGTACCTTTACTATAAGGAAGAATATTAAACATTATTTTAATTACTTTGTGAAAAATAAATATTGTACTTGAAGTAACATTATTATGATGAGATTGTGATCCCCCATCATGAAGTTAATGATTGATTGGTCTTATCTGAGGTAAGAAACTTGAATCATGTCTGGTTGTTATTGACAGTTGGGTTAATGAAGTAATATTTCCCAACAGGTTGGCCGTGGTGGAGTAATAACTGTGAAGGATGGCAAGACCTTGAAAGATGAACTTGAGGTAATGTACTGTACTAGAATAAAAAATTTGCTTTGTACCATTTGTGAATGGATTGAGAAAATGAGAATGGACTAAGGATACATAAATTGTGTATGTCAGTGGGATTGTGTTTGGCAAACAATTATTCTGGATAAGGACAATCATAGAAATATATTTAGGCTAGAAATATACATTGTGGTTTTCATGTACTTGGAAAGAGCATTTTAGGTCAATGTTTAAGTGTGTTTACCTTGTACGTGGTACAATTTGGAGGGTGTCGAGTTATAATGGAAACCATTCATATTTTGTAATTAGTAGTACAATAGTTTGAGTTAAATAACAGACTGAAATGAAATTGGGATTAAATACAACGACTGGTTACATTTAATGCATCTGAATGATGTACTATTGGCTGAGTAAAGAAAATGTCGAAGGGAATGGTAATATAATAGTTTAAAGTACTGTATGTTGGAAAGAGCTAAGGACAGTGATGGTTTAAGAGGAACGTGATCGTGTAGTGTCTTAAAGGAGAGGTGTTAAAGAGGTTATGAACAAGCTCAAGGGTATGGGAGTTATGTTATATAAGGAGGGGAATTAAAGAATTGAAGGTGTTGTTAAAAGTACAGAATTGCAAAGCATAAGGCAGAGGACCATAAAGCATGAACGGAACATTGGTTTAGATGCATGAGAGTATTTGTCCACACTAATTCAAGTGGATATAATTGTTTGACAATGAGAGATCAAAGATTAGAACAATAGAGATGGACACTTGTGATTTTCTGTGGGAGTTTTGAGGATTGATGAAATAAGTATTAAAAAAGAGAATGGAATAGAGATGATTAGGTACAGGTTGACAACCCTTTATCAGAAAACCGAAAGTGGGGGGGGGGGGCTTCCCCCCCTCCCCCTTCCTCTCCTCTCTCTCTCCCACAATCTCTTGCTTTTCAATAATATTGGTCCAGCAGTGCACAAGATTTTGTATACTTTCGGAAAAGTTTTTTAGTTAAATGCAAAGCCACATCTCATTGTCATCAAATTGACAAGCATCTCAAGCTGCTTTCAGAGGTCCAAACAGGTAATAATTGGATTGGGCAGTCAGGGTTATATGATGGGTGATAATCTCAGACTAAAACTGTCATAACTTGTATACCAGCTGATGGCTTAGTTCTGCATCTTGCAACTGGATCAGTTGTTGCCAAGAACCAGCTATTACAAAATTAGATAATCAAATGAGAATTTCACCCCACGAAAGAAGAATTAGCAGTGCTCTTTGGTGTAAGTTGAAAGATGTGGCCAATGTTTACAGCATGATTACAATGAACAAGGTAATGTCAAGATATGAATCATACAAAGGCACAATCCATGCTAAGAGATTGTAACACTGCTAATGGTCAGCATTGTAGACAATTCTGGGGGTAAGGGAAATCTGTTGGGTTGGTTGGCATTACACTTGGGGTTAGAAAAGTCACATTTAGTTCCCTCCGCTCTTGAAACTGACATCCTGTAGCAGGAGTGATAAATTGTATGTGGATATCTGAGGTAGAGCTGGTTTAATCGCCTTAAGTTTCTAAATCGGGCTCTTAAATATTATTTCGGTAACATTTGATATAGAATTCGTCTTGAAGTTGCTTAATTTTATTTATTCATTCACCAATCATTGAGTGGAGTAAGATCAAAGTGAAATTAATAAAACTGTTACTGTATAGTATATGCCTGTAGGGATTTTGTGATGCTGAATCAGTACGACTAAACAATTGTTTTCTAGTATGGTTTGTCACACTGAAGGCACAACTGCTTAGACTCGTCCTTAAATTTCATTTATTACGGATTCAAATTATACTATGTGCATATTGCCTACAAGTCTCGCCTTCCACTGTTCACTGGCCTGATATTCATTACACATGACTGTATCCTCTCACTGCACAGCATGTTTCTGAGACTGTGGCTGATTGTTTGGTTATTTTGTGTTTATTTATGATGAATCCTTAGGATTCCCCTTAATAAATTCTTTGAATGACACATATACAGTACTGTACAACACTTCTGATTTCTTTTTTGTATGTTGGGTTGATGACTTTAGTTAACCAATCATATATTTTATTAATTTTTTATTTTCTCAGGTGATTGAAGGCATGAGGTTTGATCGTGGATATATATCGCCCTATTTTATCAACACCAGCAAGGGGGCTAAGGTTGAATTTCAAGATGCCCTTGTGCTTCTCTCAGAGAAGAAAATCTCATCAATCCAGTCAATCATCCCAGCTCTAGAACTTTCCAATGCACAGCGGTAAGGTTTGGCAGCAGATTTTATTTAAATAGTAGGGTCAAACATTTTGTATAAATCTAAAAACAAATGGAATAAAGTACTGTATATGCCAGTAATGCATTTTGTGATAGATTTTGTAGCTTATTGTAAAATGTTCCTTGCCAGGAAGCCTCTCTTGATCATTGCTGAAGATATTGATGGGGAAGCACTAAGCACACTTGTTGTGAATCGGCTGAAGATTGGTTTACAAATTGCTGCTGTTAAGGCCCCTGGTTTTGGCGACAACCGTAAGAACACGCTGCAAGACATTGCCATTTCCACAGGTGCTATTGTATTCAACGACGAAGCAAGTATGGTGAAGATTGAAGATGTGCAAGTAAGTTTTATCCAAATATCGACTTAATTACTTAGTTCATGTTTTTTCTCAAGTGTTAGCAGGTAACAACCTGCATGTTGGTATGGTTTTCAAACACTGTGTATGTTAAAAAAAATAATGGTTGCTTTGGGTAGTATACAGTTCTGTATAACAAGTATGCAATATGAGGGGGTAAAAACTTGATTTTATGGCACTGATATTTTCACTGCCCACGCGGTTCTCAACTTTGAGTCGTAGTTTGAGAAAGTTTCCAAGGTGTTTAGTCCTCATTTTGAAGTACAGTATACAAGAAATTTAACACAGGCATCCTAATACGTACCATGTTAGCTAGAACATAATGTGCCTTGAGTGTGCTATTTTGGATAGTTCGTGGGGCTTCATCTACTGAGACACACAGTATATGTACAGTACTGTACTTGAAACATACATATGTTCATCAACTAAGATTAAATATACTGTAGTAGTTTGTAAAATCACTGGTGATTATTATATAACTTCTTTAAGCTTCTAGCAGTGTTATGCATCAAAATTAAGATGTTTTGAACTATGGTAGACTATGGTACAGTTATAGTATAGTGCCTTTTTTGTGCAATCAGTTTTTCTCTGGAGTTCATGTCTACAGTATACCTTAAAAAAACTTCTGGCTCTTTTTTTTTTTTACTGCATTGTTCCAAAGAGGTAGATTAATTTGGTCATATCTTTTCATTATTTTGGAATGTGCAGTACATTATATTTGGAACTTTAGTTGTGTAAAAGTAAGATTGATATGGAAGTTGTATTGGAAAATCACTATAGAGAAAACCATTGAACATAAAGATTTTTTGTTACAATTACCTAACAAGGGTATTATTGGTAAATAAAGGTTATTTTGAAACTGAAGCCACTGATTTTAATTTTTTTAATTTTTTCAGCTACATGATCTTGGTGTGGTTGGAGAGGTGCAGATCACAAAGGATGACACCCTCCTCTTGAAAGGCAAAGGCCAGTCATCTGATATTGAAAGGCGTATTGATCAAATTAGGGAGCAGATAGAAGAGAGTAGCTCTGAATATGAAAAGGAAAAGATGCAAGAAAGAATGGCCCGATTGTCTAAAGGTGTTGCTGTAATCAAGGTTGGTGGATCTTCAGAGGTCGAAGTTAATGAGAAGAAAGACCGTGTCAATGATGCTCTTTGTGCAACTAGAGCTGCTATTGAGGAAGGTATTGTCCCTGGAGGAGGAGTTGCTCTGATTCGTTGCCTGCCTGCACTGGATCAACTGACGCCTGCTAATAAGGACCAGGAAATGGGAATCGATATTGTACGTAAGGCCATACAGACACCGTGTTATACCATTGCTAAAAATGCTGGTGTAGATGCTTCAGTGATTGTCAACAAAGTGATGGAAGGTTCTGGTGATTTTGGATATGATGCTGCCACTGGGATCTTCACCAAACTCATTGAGTCTGGCATTATTGATCCAACAAAGGTAAGTCTTGCATATACAGTAAGGGAACGCGATTAATTCTCACTTCTCCCATCACCCGAAGTCTGTTTTAAGATAGCACAAAATATGTTCTGCAGAGAACCATGAATTTGATGAATTTTTTGTCCTTGAAATTTAGGTAGTATGATGTTCTTTGGTGAAGTGCTTGATAAAATAATTTCATTAACATTGCATATTGTTAGTCTTTTGCACTTAGGAGGTCAAGAGAATTTTGAGATGGAATTAATATTTTCATTATGTAGGTATCCCCTGAAGTTATAAGATGTTCTTGGTTTGAATGTGCTTTAAGGTTGTGTTTATTATTTTCAGTATTTGGTTTTTAGTGGCAGACGTTGCTGATCTTGTAAATGCAATTTTGAATGTTAGGAATACTGTACTTGGTTTTTGTGATCAGTGTTTTATACTTTTCTGTATTTCACAGGTTGTACGAACAGCCCTCACAGATGCTGCCGGTGTGGCTTCACTTCTCACCACAGCCGAGTCCGTTATAACAGAGATCCCTAAAGAAGAGCCAGCGGGTGGCATGGGAGGAATGGGCGGCATGGGAGGAATGGGAGGTATGGGCGGGATGGGAGGAATGGGTGGGATGATGTAAGAATAAGTAGATCTAGGTATTAAGATTACAGACCCGAAGATTATTTGTTAAATTCAACACAGACAAGAATTCCAATAAGAGTAAAATTGGTGTTTTAACACTAATGATTTGGTTCTTAGATCCAAAGACATGGGCATATTAAGGGCATCAAATTGTTGATATAATAGAATATTTTGCATGAAAGTGCTTTCTTCTGTTGCACAAGGTCTATGAATATCATTCCAAGACTATTCTTCATTTTGAATGAAATACATAGTTCATTTTCATGTCATCCTCACATCATAGTATGAATATGTGTTATAATTCATATAAAGTAATAGACTTAACGTTGTTGAATGTTTGTACAAAGTGTAGATAAGAAGTAAATGTAGATAATTTTGTTATCCTTGGAAACATTGTTTATAAAATCCCTAAAATAAATGTCAGATTTTTTAGATGTCTTTGCTTTTCTTTATGTAACAATTTAATCATGAATCAGCTGGAGTAATTAATGATACCCAAAGCAAGAGGTTTTGAAAAATGTGAGAACCAGTCGATAGCATGTCCACTGCACCAGTTCTTAATTGGTGAAGCATTGAGGAGGGCATCTTAAAACTTGGGAGAAATGCCTGTTATTAGTTTAGCAGCCAAGAATTAAGGCCGTTCACAATTTAGTACGTGGATCCCCTGAAGATCTTACAACCCCCCCCCCCTTCTCCCCTCCCATTTGCTAACTGGTCTTTGCCTCAAATTAAACAGCCTGAAAACTAACCACCCCTTAAACTTGATCTTTCACGGGGTTTTAAAGAAGTAAACAAAAAATTTAATAAGGTACCTGTAGTTATTACATGTGTAAATTCATATTGGTACTATTCTTTGTTGACAATATACAGTATGCCTGGGTTTTGCCTAGGCTTTTGACATTGTACCCCATGAAAGGCTGAGAATTAAACAAAGGGTATGGAATTCGGGGGAAGTGTCCAGCATGGTTCATAAACTCTTCATGGCGGCTGTGCACTGGGCCCATACAATTGTTTGTGGACCATGCCAAGTTATTCAGGGAAATTATAAACCAATCACTGAAGAGCTACAGAGACCTCTCGGCTTCAAAAATGGCTGGGTTCAATGTCACGAAGTGTAAGAGGAAATGAATACCAGTAAACCTGAATGCTAGTGATATGGAAGCCAGTGAAAGTAAATGCCAATGTAAGTGATTGCCAGTGAAAAAGAACGCTACGAAAGATGCTCTCCAGTGAATATGATCGCCAGAAAAGATGAACGTTAGTGGAAGTAAACGCCGGTAAAATGAACTAGTAAATGTCCATTCCTGCGGACGTCAGTCCCACAAGTCACGACTCCAGTCTTGGCTGAAAAGTCCAGAAAATTGTAAGGGCAAACTTTCGGAGTGAGAATTGTAATCTTTTGGAACAATTTACCAGTGTTTTGTGACGGCACTGAGTGTGAGCTCTTTCAAGATAAGATACTGTTTTATATGCTGTAAACAGAAAAAGATAGTCATTACTAAGACAAATACATAGCGATAGATGTAATTGATAGAAAATTCAAACTGTAAAGATGAATACGAATAATGCTCTCAAAACAACGTTATAAAGGTTAAATAAACTTTTTTTTACTTTTATCCTCTTCGCCACTGTTCGGCTTGTTAGCCGCTTGGGCGATCGGTCACGTCTCTCATTTATAATAATAATAATAATAATAATTAACGGTTTATTGAAAGAGCTTGGCAGCCAGAAGGCTGAAAATATACAATTACATATTTGGGGAATGGGTTTCGAATTACAAATAATATACAAGTAACATAAGTGATACAAATAAGATATATAATAACTAGATGGGGAAAAGCTCAAACTACATTGTATTTCAGCATAGTGACAGTGTAAGAAGTAGTATTTACTGGGAGTGAATACACTGGTTTATTACAAGTTATTGATAATTTTTACAATGGTTGGGACTGGGCTGTTCTTATAGCGATCAGTTCGTGCACGTATGGGCTGGATGCGGTTGTGGTGTCGAACAGCAATTCTCGGGCTAGGAATCTCAGGTGGTAGTAGGAGCAGGTGTCGAGGATGGTGTAGAAACTTCTTACCAAATTTGCAGATGAGGTCGTGGTGATGGTCAGTGAGAGTCGAAAGGGTCAGTGTGTTGAGCGCTTCTTGATATGTGGAGTAGGAAGGGGAGCAAATAATCTTGCATGCCCTCTTTTGCACTTTTTCTAGGTGTTTACGTTGTGTGGCATTTAGGGAGGAAGACCAGGTGGGGGAGGCATAGGTGAGCTTGGGAAGTATGAATGTTGTGTAAACACTGAGGAGCTCGGGTGCAGGAACTCCGAGGGACTTGAGTCGGCGGAGGAGGTGGAGACGGAAACTGGAGGATTTGACAACTTCACTGACGTGTGGTTTCCAATTTAGTTTGTTGTTTGGTGACGCCGAGGAGCTTCGTGGAATCTACAACCTGGAGTGTGTTCGGACCTAAAGTAATGGAAGGAGGTGGGACAATGTCAGAGAGGTTGATGTACATAACCATGGTCTTGGTATGGTTGATGGTGACATGGTTGTTGGTGGCCCAGTTTTGGAGACTGTTCAATAAATCCTGAAGGGCGGTATAGTCGGGAGCAGAATTGTTGACGCTGATCCCAATGGTGGAGTCGTCGACATATTTCCAGCGAGCAGGGGTTTCTCTTAGGGCATCATTGATGAGCATAAGGAAGCAGAGTGGTCCCATCTTGGTGCCTTGGGGGACGCCACAGGTGAGTGACTGAAAGGTGGAGACAGCCCTCGGAAGCGTACAGCTTGGCGTCGGTCACTGAGGAAGTCTGTAAGCCATGGTATAAGACTTCTCCGAAGCCCGAGGTCAATAGCTTTGTTGATGATTATATTGTGGTCGACTAGGTCGAATGCTTTAGTGAAGTCAATGAAGGCGACAGCTACAGACGTTTTTCGTTTCTCGAGATGGCGGTATATGTAATCGAGAAAGCTGACAAGACAGTGAGTGGTGGAGGAAGTTTTCATATTGCCAAATTGCTGAGGGTCTTCACCAAAAGATCGGCTCGCTAGCCGCCCGGCGATCGGTCACGTCTCTTTTCACGCGTTTAGTTGGTTTTTGGATTTCAGGTAAGTTGTGGAATTGTTCCAGTTTCTCAAGAGATACTTTTTTCAGACGTAGCTTCATGAATCATTTCCTATTAGCTATGATCTTGCCATATGTACAGTATTAATTAACAAAACTGAAGAATGAAATCGGGTATAAATTCAAGGGTTGGTAGAACCCCCATGAATTGTGATTCTCATAATTCGATTTTACGTGAATGAAGCTCTTTAATTCATATTAATTAAGTGTTCCTATGTTTCTGTTTTATCAAATATGATCGACTGATTGCACGAGTGCAAGTATATAAATTTCGTTTAAATGTTCTTGTAAACCTTGTACATATTCTCGATTTTAAAGAAATCAATTAATATATATGATTTAATTTTTTAATTCTGTATTTACTGAAAAGATAATTATATAGATTAAAAGTAGGCTTTAGATAGTGTAGTGTGGTATAAAAGACACCACATTGTGAAGTAGTGTTCTTGGCGTCATGGAGGGATGACGTCATAACACGAATCCGGATGTGCTGCCGCGGCGACGACGAACAAGTGACACTCAGTGAGTCTCAGCTGACTCTTGGTAAACACGAGCCAGTAGAAGTTCTTAGTTTTTACATATTTTCATTAATTATGTGAGTATTAGATTTTTTGTTTTGTAGTTATATAAAGAATACTAACTGGAAAACCGGGTATTTCGTGTCTCAGCACAAGAATACTCTGAGCAAAGAAAATTCATGTAGGCCACTGAAATCCTGGCAAGATTATTGACAGGCGCCAGATGTAGTCCAGTGACCCGAGTGGATAAGAAGCGGCAAAAAGTACTTATTTTGAAGGCTTGGATTGTCACTCTAGCCTGGAGCTCTCTCAGAGGGAAGTAGGGTCTGGGGGCTGGTCCATCGGGATGGCATTTGTAATTTCCGTTATTCGATAACATTTGTCTGTGAATTAATTGAAATCAAGGTAATCTTGTATTTTACAAGTGTAAAATAATATGTGCCACTGTTTACATTATAATATTAAGGTGCACTATTAGTCATCCATAAAAGGCAGTGGATATTTTGCCATGGCCAGCTTAGTTCCTATTAACGCTATTTTACCGTGAGTGTGCTCTGATTGGCTAATCGTCCTTCACCGGCGAACAATGCAAGAACTATAGTTGACCGTGACTGGCAGCATTTGGCATTTATTTCGCCGTGAGTCAATCGTTGTGTAACTATAAACATACTTCACCATATTTCTGTTGTGCATGGAAACTTTATCCTTATAAAAGAGGCAACATTTACTAGAACCTAATAGAACCTGACCTAACCAACCAAAGAAACATACCTATCCTTACTTAACTTCCAAGCCGGGGGGCGGACCCCCCATCATATTAAACAGAAAGTACTTAGCCAATCAGAGTGCACTCTTAGTAAAATAGTGCTATAGAAACTTTTTTTTTACGGGATTACTCCACCAAGGCACAGGTCAATGACCCACATCATTGCCAGGTAGCGAAAATATATTAATAATAATAATAATAATAATAATAATAATAATAAAAAGAGATAAATTGTGAGAAACAATACATGTATGTTGTGTTGTCAAAGTAAGAGAAACAACTGAAACCCTGCATTTGTGTGTAAATAAAGCAGAAGGTCAGATCAGCAACCTGGGACTTTGTCACAATTTTTGTGGTGCCATATGGCAGCAGGGTCTACCATTAGGCAATAAGATGCTTACAATGTCTTCCCAGGTAGTACCTATTGGTTTTGGCAAAATATCCACTGTATTCATAAAATGGGTATTACAGTATTTTACCTTCAAACAACAAGAGAATCTTAGGAATTTTATCTTTGCAATCAATTGTTTAGAATTAGACAATTCTAAAACACTTTTTGGTAAAGGTGGAGAAGATGGTTAGCACCAGAAGTACTTTATGAAATTGCAAAAAAATTTTCATCACCTTGTACTGTACATACTGTTCGGTCTTGACCTATACAGCGCAGTACTGTAGTTCAGTTTACACATAGTACTTAGAATATAAATTGAATTGTAGGTAAGTTTCAGAATCACTGGAAATTTGTTTATAATTGTATACTGTATATAAAAAAATTCAGTTAGCTAGTTTGTTTTGGTTCCCTTTTCCATTTCTGGTTATAATTCAAGTAATTTTTATTTATTTTTTTATTATTTGGCATTCCACCCCAATAATTTAAAAATTCTTAACAGGTGATGACTGAGGAAAGGGTAATTAAAAAAATACCTGGGGCACCACTTCTTTATTAACATGTTTGAACTGAAGAAGGTTTATCATGTTCTGATTCTTTTTATGTTACAGTCATCAAGATGGCCAACCGTGCTATTGCTCACAGACGTAAATGGGCCCTAGACTTGGCTGGCCGGAGAGGAGAGCGTGGTAGTGACAACCTGCCTGCCCCGCCTGGTTATAGAAGTTCAGTGAATCAGGTTCATGCTGAGGCCAACAGACAGGGCGACCCAAACCTGGTTATTAAGAAAGCCTGGGACACGGCACTCAGTCCTCTTAAGTCTGTAAGTGTTTATGTTATTATCTTATCAAGCTACCAGAAGCATCTGTTGTTTGTGATTATGTTTGACTTTGGTTTGGTTGTAGTAATTGTAAACTTGCAATTATAATCAGGTTGAACTGTTTGCTTTTGGTCCCTACTGGGTACACAATAATTTTTTTGTAGTGCATGTGAGAAGCAAAGCAGTTCATATTCATAGAGATTAGGATTGTCATCTGTAAATTAGTAATCTACTACTTAACCACTGTATTGCAGTACCTAACACATTAGTATGGTACATTACATTAACAGACCATCATTTGTATAAGCGAGAATAGCTTTCATATACAGTACAGTAGTAAGAATAGAATACGTATTCATATACGTAAGTGAAAATTTGTAGAGCAAATATTCGTATACTCTACCTGTATAGAATTGAGTTGTGTTATATTTTACACTGTACAAATATGGGTACCTTGATATCTTGGTTTAAAAAAAATAAATAAAAAATAAGTGTTTGACACAACCTTAATTTATTTTTTATGAAAAAAAAATATTTCTATTAAAATATAAGGCTTGATAGATTCCAAATTATAAAACATTCTTGTGTTTCTGTCAAGGAAATATGCCTTAGATCATGTATTTTACCACTTAAATGTTCCTTTTCCAGGTACCAATGAACCTGTTTTTGATGTTCATGGCAGGAAGCAGCATCAGTATATTTCCCATCATGATGGTAGGCATGATGTTGTTGCGGCCAATCAAGGCACTCTGGGCTACAAATGCTACTTTTAAAACCATTGAGGGGACACATGCTGGCCTACAGGTGAGTTAAATGCTTCAATTCTTATACCAATTTTTTTATTAGAAACAAAAACATATCTCTGGGAACTGGCTCTTATAACTTTGGATCAGTAGGTAAATTTGTCTTTTTTTTCATTGGGATTACAGGAAACAGCCAATCATGAATTCCAAAAGACTTAACACTTTACCATTCACCATCTATCTCCAGTGCACCTCTAGCTCTTTTTCCCTTGAGTACAGTAAGATATTGTGTTTGTTAAGAGTCGAGATGTGTTCCACCCCCCCAATAATTAGACCTATAAGACCCATCATAAACTGAGATGTACTCCAGAGGAAAGAGTCTTGACCCTAGAACCTAACCTTGCCATGTTAACCTTTATTACTTATGTGTCAGTGAAACTGTGCACAGTAACCCCTTGCCAACTCCGTGTTTAGTATCCACATTATATATTGTGCACCGTTTTAACAACCATGGTACTGTACTATAGCCACCATAGGCAATTTCTAGCCCAGCATGACAGGACTGTAGGGCAGCCAGGATCTTTTAGCCAGCATCAGTCGAAAAATCTAACCCTGTAAAATGATGTACAGTACAGTACAGTATAGGCAGTCCTCAATTTATGACACTTTGATTTCTATAAATTTAAAGTTAAAATTTTTTTTCCAATTCTTTGATTTACGAACAAAAACCTCGAAGTTAACTTGATTTTTCTTAAGTAATAATGAAAATATGCTAAAATTGTAGTGTAGTTTTTTACTACGTACCAGTATGCTTACTGTACTTGTTTTACCAACTTATTAATTTTTTCTCTAATATTTGCAATGTTATTAAGTCTACAAATAAGCTTTCAGTGTCTCATTATGGACACAGTCTTGTTCCTACCACCACACACTCACTGAGTCCGTTGCCTGATTGTCCAATTTCTTGTTATTTATACTCGTGTAGTACTGTACAGAGTATGTGGAAAATTTAACTAAAGAAAATCTTTCTGTTTTCTTACATTTCTTTTGCTAATTATGTACAGTAAAGGTGTAGAGTTGTAAAAGAAATTGTGGGACTAGGAAGTGAACAAAAGTTTGGAAGTGTAAATGTTGCTGGCAACACATGAGAGAGTGAGAGTGTAGTGGCTGTTGGCTGATGGCAGCATCTGTGCTATACAGTATAAAGAAAGCAGCGGAAATTTAGATTGATGTAATAACTCGTCAGGGGTCGAGCATGGGATTTTTTTTGGTTTTTTTTAGAGATTGTAATGGACATCATATTATTACTACATTAGTACAGCACGGTATATGTATTATAGATGTTGGCTTAACATTTCATGCTATTCACTTTGTTTCAAATCTCATCCAGTCTCTCATAAGTACGGCTATGAAATTTTTACTCTCCAGTACTGTACTGTACTACATATATTTAACTTACTACAGTATTTTTTTATTAGTTTATAATACTTTTTTACACAAACAAATGAGATTCAAAACATATACAGTACTGTTTGTCTGTACCTGTATTATGTCACTTTTAAGATGTTTTGCAAAGAGGAAAAAAATCTTAGAAATGTATCTCAGCTTTTATACTGAGAGTGTATGGGAGAATGAGCTTCAGTATATAAAAAAGTAAATTATAAAAGATTTTTTAGGAATGGAATCATTATGTAAGTTGGGTAATACCTGTGTTGTATGATGCTGATTTTGCAGAATGTAAATGAAGTCAATATGGATGTTTTGCTGCCCAGACACATTTTTTGTAGGGAAATCACAATGTGATTGATAGACTTGACAATGAAATGGTTAGTCAAAGAATTTTTTAAATGATTTCCTGTAATATCTATTACAGTACTGTACAGGGTAATAGAAACAATGTACTGTACCACATTGCCATGACACTTTATGCTCACAAGGTGGCTGCTTATTGGTGCTCTTGCCTGTAATAAACAAAGTTAACATATGATGTGTTGTCTTGCTCTGATCTGCCCAACCTTCATCTCACATCATGTAACTGGCTGTGCTGCAATAGAGAAGAAATATCCCCCATGAAATAGCAGTGATGCAACCAATTGCACTGCAGAAAGTGTTGGTCCCTCAGGGTTTTTTATTTATTTTTTTATTTTTGTGGGTGTCATTTTGGTAGGTGCCTGAACCTAAACCGATTATTTCCCATAAAATATTGACTTCACTAATGTACAACTTTGCTCATTTATGATCCTGATTCATAATCAAACTTCTGTATTATCCATTCTCATTCAGTTAAGATAAATAAGTGATATGGTCTCTGTTGCATTAACTGAATGCAGTAATTTATTTTGTGTTGTAGGTATCATTAAGTCATATTCTTAACATTTATTGTGGTTAATATTTATAAACAAAGGCAGACTTTATATATCAACCACTCTTTTCATTCTTTCACAGAAACTCATCTATCTGTTGGGTAATCTGGTTAATGTTGGTCTGGCAGTATACAAATGTCATAGTATGGGTATTCTTCCAACCCATGCCTCTGACTGGCTGGCCTTCCAAGAACCTGCTATCCAGATGGAGTTCTCACATGGTGGAATGACGCTCTTGTAGGCCACATGCAGGGATCAGAGGATAGACATTTAAGGTTTTTATTGTACTCTAGCATTATTTTTACTTTGAATTTTACAAGAAGTTATGTTTATGTCTGAATATAACTTTGTTTATGTTGGTACCCAAAGATCTGAATGCCAAGTATAATTTATTCAAAATCCTGCTTCTCTGTAAGTCAGTGATACACTGTAGTGTTCTCTTCACAAGGGATGGGTTTTTGGGTCAATTCCCACCCAGAGTGCAGGTGCAGATGATGGAACAACCCTTGTGTGGAATAACATCCTGTTAAGGCAGTTGGGTAATTCATTAATTGCTAAATGTTAGGAAGTGGTAACAGCATCTGCACAACCATCCTATACAGTATGACGGCAGAAAAAGTTTTGTGATGGTGAAATAATAAATCAAAAGAAAGGTGAGATTATTAAGTACATAGTTACAAGGATGAAAAAAAAGAAAGATTTAAAATAAGGTGCAGACTTAAGTGACCAGAGAGCAATCTTCAGATAAAGAGCATTAGAGGGATGCCATGTAACTGTGTTGTATGATGACTCAAATGGGCCCCAACCTAATCATTAGGATTGTCTAGTTCAGTTGGTTAGATTGGGGCCTACTAGGATTGGGTCCATTTTACCCACAACCATGTTACTTTTCCATTGTACTGAAAAGTTTTTAAGGAAATGCATTTCTAAGTGTAATGGATGCCTGTAGCCATATATCCATGTATGTATTTGTTGTGGTGTATTTGACTGAATGAAACTGATGACAGATTAAAAATTATTTGAAAATAAGTTGCACAGTACTGTTCAATGTTACAGTATATGGGTTATGAAATAGTAATATTGGGCTATCTTGTAGGTACAGTACTTTACTTTCAATCTGCATATTCCACCTTTGACATTGTTTCATTTGAATGTGTAACTTCTTAAGTACAGTATAATGACACCATTTGGTATGATGCTGTACTCAAGCGGTTCACCAGTCTCTCATGGTACGGTAGGTGCATTTTATGCCAGTATAAATTCAACTAAAAGTAAGTTTATTAAAGGGTAATGACTACAGGACTGAATGCAGACTGTAAGATATGTACGAGTAGTATGATAGTTTTCACCATGAACTTTTAGATATTGTCTGTTTGTAGTTACAGTACATTATTACATTATTGTATTTGAATATTTATTGAAAATAAAAACTGGAACACTCACATGTATTGTTTGTAATTGTAGAAACTAATTTTATATCATATTAATGCTTTAGAGATTATGTACTGTAGAGAAAACTAACAAATTTAGGTAGTACTGTACTGTAGCGTGTTGTAAAAAAATCTTAAATGTATTGGAATATTGTAGTTTTTGGGTCAAAATAGTTGTGAGATAGTAAGAGTTTATCTAATCTTCCATGACTCAGATTTGTAGAAGATATTTTTATGACTTCATCAGGTAAGGAATTATGATTGTAAATGAAACAATTAGTAAAGACACTTTGCTGGACAATAAATATATTTCCTATGTTTTGGAAAAAGATTTCATATGGACACCCTAATCCACCTCATATACACAAAAAAATGGAATGTAAGGAACATCCGTTGATGTTGGCCACCGTTTATGGGCTGGAGCTAACATACAGTAGGTGGCTTGGGTGAACTACATTTCATTGGGTTTAATAAGATGAACAAATCTTAGTTTCATTATTGTTACCATTGCTAGACATCTTTAATTTTTCCATCCTTTTTGGGCATAGCTGCATGTTACTGTGTTAAGAATCAGGTCAGCATCATAGCTTGAAAAAGCTCATTTGAGAAAAATAAGTTTTCTTGCACGTGTTCGCTTTCTCAAACCCCCTTTATTTGCTGTCATTCGTTTACTGTTACTGCCATGATATATGAGGCACTCCGGGGGAGAATAGGAGATGCAAGACAAACCCTTGAGATGTGTTGTAAATTTTCTGAGGCTACTGTAAGTTAGGTCAATGTTCGAGTAAATACATTAGTCATTGTCTCAAGTGAGGTAATAATTTACAGCATAAAATTATGTTCTTAACTCTTTCTTCCAGACTGTCTCATTGTGAGGGTGGGCAACCTATTCTTGCCAAGATGTTTTTAAAACAAAACTGTTCTCTACTTGGCCTTCAATCCAAAATGCAGAATATCATACAGTATTTTAAAAGCTCAGTTCACTCCTGATGTTCATAGTCACAGACTGCCCATACACAATGTTATTTTAGGTTTTGAGTAAAACAACAATCTATCAGATTCTTCAATACTGAATGAAACAAGAGGAATTATTATGCTTCAAGTTTTTATCCCATAATACAGACCCTACAAAGATGGTCGCATTTCCATTATTTGGTCTCATTGTTTCACATGTCCACATGTACAGTACAGTAATACTAAAAACAGAAAGGTTACACAAAATATAAACTGCTATGGAAGACCTATAGAAACGTCATATAGTGGTATACAGTATTATCCAAACTACCGGTAGGCAACGTGGATAAAATTACCCCTGAATGATGTGTGAGATGTGTACTGTACACTGAACCTTGTTTTAAGGATAGAATGAGAAAAGCAGTTAGTTATCTTTTATATACTGTATATAAAAATTAAAGGATACATACAATATTTGCTTATTTAAACAAACTAAACTGTTACATTAACTGCTGTAACAATTCTACACTTTGTTAGATATTTTACAGGGAAAAGCTAATAGGGTTCAGTATTTACAATAGCAGTGCTTTTTCAACACTCGGTGAATCTTCTATTGGTGTGTTTATTTGCAAAAATTTTTTTCACATTAATGCTGACATTGTACCACAAGGGAAATGCATTTAAAGAGTGCTTTTGTACCAAGTAATTATTTAACAATACATACAGTGTACAGAGGTGCAGATGAATAAGTGATCAAGTGCATTATAAATTTCTACTTTGTATTTTGATAATGCTTTGGGTGTGATCTATGAGATGAATGAATGGGGTGACAACAGAAATTTTATAAACACCTTTACAAGTACAGTAGTGTAGTTCAATTATACAGTGGAGTCTCAATAGTTCACGAAATACAAATATGCATTCTTAAATTCGCCATTACCTCCGTTACTACAGTATGTATACCTTTTATAAATTTCCTTGTCAGGTACAGTGGTCCCTCGGTTAACGAGATTTCAGTTATTGAGTTACCTTCCATAAGATTCTTAACTTCGGTTAACGAGCAATCCCTCGATTAATGAGTTTCTTACGAGCCAACCTCAACATGTTTTCGCTTGCATTTGGCGGTCCACCAGCTGTAGCATTAGTCTGCCAATATAGTAATCGGTTCAAGGGTTTATATTCCTTACCATTTTAGTAAATATCAAGAAGTTTATACTATTCAATAATTTTAAGTTTAATATTAATTTTTTTAGTCATTTTAACAATTATTGAACATAATTGAAGGTAAGGAAACTAGTTTTATGCACGCCATCCAGCCTCTCAACACACCAAACAGGTGTCAGTCTTTGTGTCTTTTCAGTGGAGGCAACATCTTGCTTGAGACTCTCTTCAACTAAACGATTTGTTTGTTTGCAAGCAACTTATTAGTCATTTTAAATTTATTTTACATATTATGCAGTGCAGTATTGATTTAAAGAAAATAATCTTGAATTACACCGAGAACTGAAATTTTATGGGTAAAATGGCGCCATGGGGTGACGTCTCTTCCACCCCAATGCCTTCTCTTCTCCCTTCTCCTCCACCCCATTCTGATTCCCATCATCATCATCCAGGAGCCTTCTACATACACACCTCAAAGTAAGTGTACTTTTCTACCTTTTTTTTTGTGAATTTAGGCAATTTTCGGTGAGCTGGAACCAATTACCCAAAAACCCATTGAAACAGTGGTTTCGGTTAACGTGTTTTTTGGTTAATGAGCAACCTTCTAGAACGGATTGTGCTCGTCAACTGAGGGACCACTATATTCAAATTTACAGCCGAGTGCCACAGTGTTTGTTTACATAAGAAACCATAAAGGTTGTAGCAATATAAGAAATAAAGAAAATATAATACTGTATAAAAAAAACTATAAAATAAGACAAATGAAAAGTAGTAAGTGAATTGTTTGTGGGAGGCAGGACAGTTGGCTGGTGGACTAAACACTCCCATACACATACCCGGTAGTCCCAAATGGTGAATATCTGACCTCATTAATATAACACTGCAATTTCACAATAATTCCCATATTATTTACTTTTATTTGGTACCAGGTTAATAAACCCCCCCCCAAAAAAGTCGGGTTATTTGTGGTACTACTAAATTCTTGGTTCTTTGTCGACATTGTTGTGGCAGCATGGTGAGTGACCCGCCCTGGTTATCTGTACTTGCTTCGGAAGTACTGTACATATAGTGTGGTCACAGCCAGCCTAGCACCTGCCTGTCTCCATGTTGGTGTACTGGCATAACCCACATAAAATTATGAAAAGAAAAGGAGCTGTTTATTTAATATAGAACAAATGTTTTTGTACAATATCTATGAGTTACTGTAATTTTTTATTTATTATGTATGATGATTAGTGTTTATTAAAAGCAGTTTTGGAATAGTTTGAGTATTTCTTGGCCTATGGAATCAAACAAATTAATATAAATTTAAAGTAATTAAAATATAATTAGCGATTTGAAAATTCATGTTGTTTTCTGGTACCTAATACGCAAATTATAAAGACTCCACTGTACATGATTGTAATATAAATTAAATACTATTAATACTAGATATAATATACACTAATTGTCACCCTAGTAAACTTCTCTGTTCATAACAGGAATAGGTAGTTTGTCTGCAACAAGTTGAAGAATTTCTGGGGTCTTCTTTCTCCAGTTATGAATAAGTTTAGAAAGTGTACACCAATGCTCACCGTGGTGTGGGTCAGCTGCAATACACCGTTTCTTTACTTCCAGCTGTTGGTCTTCTGAGCCAAATAATATTTCCATTTTGTAATACCAAGCCCAAGCATCACCCAGATCTGGATCAATTTTGACAGTCTTATTAAACCACTCCCGGGCCTTGTTCTTTTTGCCCTCCATCCAAAACATTTTTGCAACAGCTAGCACAACGTGTGCATCATCCTGGCAACGTTTAAGGGCATCTACACTTCGGCTCTTTCTCTGTGCTGGATCCTCTAGGAAGATTGCTTGTGCCCACAGGATGCCAGAAGTAGGGCATTCCTGAAGTGCACGTGCCATCAGTGATCGACTCACCTCACGTTGACCTGCTCTAAGTTCGAGACGAATTGCCATCAACCACAGTTCATCATTCATTGGATTTCTAACTCTTGACTTCTCCAGAGTAGCTCTTGCAGTAACTAGTCTTCCTTGCCGTTCCTCCAAAGATGCCAATAACCTCCACAGAGGAATAGATGATTGACATCGTTTAACAGCATCCCTATATACTTCCCATGCAGCATCTTTTTGACCCTGCTGTTCTAAGATCAGTCCTTTCATCATCCACAGTTTAGCAAAGTCACCCACTTCTTTGATACCTTCATCAAGTAAAGTTTTGGCTAAATCCAAATTACCCAGTGCCCACTCCAAGTGAGCAGACTTCATCATGACCTTGGCAGTGGCTGCTTGAGAACGAGCTTTTGAAAGCAAACGCCTAGCTCGCTCATACTCGTTATTCTCAGATTCCAGTTTGACGGCAGCTAACCAAATCTCTTCAGAGTTTGGATTGGCTTTAAAGGCTAATGCAAGGATTGACCGAGCTGCTGGAACATCCTCAGCAAGCCACTTGGATTTAGCACCCATAAGCCAGAGTGTTTCCTCCTGTGGGCAGTGTGTCACTGCCTGCTGCAGTAAAGTTTCTAAAGATTCCCTAGTTCCATGACTACGCTCAAAGTGTGCAGCAGCCAGCCAAACAGATTTTTTCTTGGGGTACACCGAGAGAGCATGACTATAGATGGCACGTGCACATTCAAAGGCACCCTGAGTGGCACAGCTGTCTGCATCTTCCATCCATGCATGCTTCCTGTCTTCATCTTCAACTCCATAACCAACTATATTTTTGATAATGGACTGACAAGTCAGAACAGCTCCTGCATGCTCTGCTTCCATGGCATCCTTGATCCAGAAGTCCCGATTAATATCAACCATGTTAGCTTGTAGTGTCGAAATAGCTCGTTCTATAATCTTGCCAACCAAAGCATTGTTACCATTGGCTTCCTCTAGTTTAGCTGCAGTGATCCAAATTTGACGATCTTTTGGGTTATTTTCACGTGCTTTGTTAAGAACTTTTCTGGCATTTTCATATACTTCTAATCGTGCCAAGGCCAACCACAGATCTACTGATGTGGGACAGCATTCAACAGCTCGACTTAGAAGAATCTTAGCATCTTCTTCCTCTTCCAGTTCAACAGCTAGTTTCCACAAAAGCTCAGAGTTAGGGATCTGTTCCAGGGCCTTACGATATACTCGTTTCTTTGCCTTTAACTCTAACTCTAGATCAGCAGCCTTGATCCATATTCTTGGTGAATGAGGGAGTGTCTGAACAGCTTGCGCAATCACAGCACGAGCCATATCAGGAGGCTGAAGTCGAGCTGCTTCAAGCCACACATCTTCTGACTTGGGACACATCTCACAACCTTTCATAACAAGGTTCCGAGCCGACTGAATTTTGCCCGTCACCTCCTCAAGACGTGCTGATGCAATCCAAGCAGGAGGATGATTTGGATTTGTTTCTCGAACAGACTTCAGAAGTAACCTTGCCTTCTTCACATCATTTATATCCCCTCCATACTGTGGGATCATACTCTGGAGGTCAGTCAAATAGCCTTTGGGATCCACCACTGTCTGACCACCCACAGCATCTGACACTTGATTCAGTCTCATACCCATCAAGGTGTTACGTGCTTGTCCAATTTTACGTAGGTCAAGATCACCACTTGGGGTCAGCATTCCTGGGGTTGATGTCCCAGGCATCATTGAAGCAAGTCCAGAGCCAGGATCTATAGTGGTCACATTCTCCCCGCCAAGGTTGTGTGAAAGAACACTATCAGGTAAGGGTGTAAACTTCTCTGATCTTGGGTTACGCTGCTTCCTATTCCTTGCATCGCCTACTTCTGGAATTGTGCTCCATTCATTTTCTGACACATTGGCTAGCTCTCGCTTAAGGTCGGTAAACATCTGCTGGATCTTGGGGCGCTCCTGACGATAGTTCTCAAGTTCAGCCTTCAGTCGTTGTTCACGATATTCCCGCCTTTTCTCGTCCATTCGTTTGTCAATTTCATCATAAATGGCATCAGCTTCTTCATCATCTTTATCATAGGGATCTTTGCTACATAGTGATCCTCCATAACCATTAAACTGAAAGGAACAAACAAATCTATGTAGATAACATTTATTATTGTAATTAACAAGAATAACTGGCTCATCCATAATAATGAGATAATATTTAGTACTCTTTAATTCTATTTTGTTGGAGTGCTGCAACTGATTGATTACAGCACTTGCCTCCTGTTCCAGGGGTCAGTAGTTCGATCCCCGGACACTACCAGTTCACCCAGGTGTAAATGGGTACCTAAGTTTACAACTTGGGGAAGTGAATGTGGTCGAGTGCAGCACTGGCCATGCTACCTCCTTGTCTACCAAAGGGTTAGTATAAGTAATTGAATTGGCAGTCATTACAGCAAATATGTAATGCTCCAGTAACCCTCTCTTGAGTTGGCAGTCAATGCTGTACAGTATTACCAAATAGACTGAATATTCCATGAAATGAATAAGATTTTTTTAATGGCAGTAATACTTTAAGAAAAAAAGATGTTAAAAATGAAAGTAATTGATGAGTAACATCACCATATAAACAAAGGAAGAGTAAAATAAAGTAAGGAAGATACTGACAGTATAAATAATGTTAGAGCTGCAGGTACATTTGCTCAAAAAAGTATCTGAAAAATATTGCTCATGATAATATGACACATCGAATGTATATTTTGGGGAAATGGTAGCGGACCAGGCGTAGAGGTGGTAGCCCTGCATGCCACAATGGCTGCCAAGTAATATATAAGACGTTTCCTGCCGTTTGTCATTAACGTGTTTTATATGAATATAATTATTATGGTTATATTAACAGGAAATGGCAGTCTAAAAGACATTATCCATGTTAGACACATACAGTAAACAATATGTGCGTGGTAATGCTTAAATGTTCCTCTGCGCAACAACAATTAAATGCATGTGCTTACTGTATCAATACGTAGCATTTGGTATGCATACATGTATTAGATATTAGGGTATGTTATACTAATAGGTAAGGTAAACAGTAATGGCATCTCACGTTTATTGAATAAATATTTGGTGTAACCACCTCCCATGTCCAGAACACATTGTTTGGGTTCATAGCAACATGGTAACTTTACCCTGTCATCGATACTGTGTTTCACATAGGGTATCAAACATCTATGTATGGTGATTATACTGTTTTCATACAGGTATGACTATAATGCAATGTTTACAGTTAACATGTCGATGGATACTTGTAATTATAAAGATAATCTACCCTGGTTATAAGCAGTTGCGGCACCTACGACTACTCACGCCCCCAACACCGAGGCAACAGTGCCCAGACAACAGTGGTTGTATTGTTCGTTTTAACATCCCTCAGACTGCACTTTTCAGATCCTTTTTTGAGCGGACTGTACATGAAAAATATCTCTTCATTTTAGCAGCAACTCTATGATATGTTCACATCCATTGTTGATCAAATGGAAACAACTCTCAAAGTTTTAGCCATCAGTAACATACAGGTCGGTACTGCACCTGTCTTTCACAGGTCCCCAAACTCACTATGTATATATTCTATATACTGTATACACATCCCATCTTCACTGCATTTTCTTTTTTTTAGTCTCATTCATCTTGATGGGGGAGATACATGTCCTGGACAATTCATGGTGTACAGTGTTCTATGATCACAACACCATTAAATAATGCAGCACATTACATAACTATGAAATATAAAGTATCTCCCAAATTGGCAGGGATTTTTTGGAAGGGTAACAATAAATAAGATTACTCACTTTTGCAACAAATTATACTAAGATGTAATAAATTGCATTCCAGAAAAATAGTTACTTACTATAAACAAACAAGTCTTAAAAAGAATTACAACAGGTCATGTAGTTTTCAACCATCTCAAACAAAACAATGGGGAAAAGTGGATTGCTTTAAGGGGAAATAATGCATGAAGAATGCTATTGTACAAGATCAAATGGATCTTATGAAAACGAGTAATTTCATATAGTTTTTACCTCATCATAATTGGCATCATTCAGATCTTCATCATCATCATCATCTTTTTTCTTTCGCTTACTTGGTGGTGCATGTCGGTCGTCCGAGACATCGTTGGCATCACGTGCTGGACCAATATCAGAACGAGTGGTGAATCCTGTTGCTCTGAAACGGTAAAATCATCATTATAATATATATAAAAAGAAGGCATATTTGCAGGATATGAAGAAAGTGTTTATTGACATGACCACTGTGAACCATGTGGCAGGTGGGTATGAAACATCCAAATGACTGTCATGTCAACAGCCATTTTCAGGGAAGCTTTGTAACTACACCCACACTGAAAGCCTGTCATAATGCTACACCAATATGATTGAGAAACTTATGAGGTCTCTGAATCTCTGGGTTCATAAAGAGGCAGGCAAGGCACCAGGACTTCTGTTGACAAGTGTACCTATAAACTGATCCAAAACTGCTTTAATCCTCTCGTGCAGTTTGTTTTTAAGTTTCTGTGAATACAACAAAAGTCATGTGGGACCTATCATCACCACTCCCGTGCCGGTTAAGATAGTTGATTTCATTGGTACCAGATATCAAAGTAGGTTCATTCTGCCTAATATGCTGGGGGATCCCCCGGCTATGAAGTTACGTAAGGTTAGGTAGGTTTCGTTGGTTACATCACCATGCAAATAGTATCAATAGAAATTTTGGTTCAAATTCATAATTTATATCTGGTGCAAACCGTTGCTCCACCTTTACCAAGTTTTCAATATAGGGTATAAGATTTGCTGAAAATAGAGTGGTTGAACTGTGCAGGCATCATCAATTATTAACATTAGCTAATACTTAAAGGGTAGTCCGTCATCAAATTCTAATGAAAGTTTACTCCTTAAGGTTAACTTGAGATAATAAGCAACTTTTATTTGGTGAAAATTTACAAGTCCTTTAGTAACGCCACGTAGCCGAGTCAACCAAGTTCCCTAACCTAACCTGACCGCAAGACTACCCTAACCCTGGTTACTAATTCCAAAATCGCTTACAACACGCTAGATGCACCTCAACTCACCCTCGGCCAACACCTGCTACATATCCCAGCGGCGCTGGCATGCCTATGAAGTTTTTCTTGTTTTTATTAAGGAGAGCAGCTGGTGGAGCAGCCATCGTGGTGGTTGTGTTACAATACTAAAGATAATAAAGAAGAAATATTGTAGAAGTACAGAACACAGCGACAACACAACAATTGCTCACGGTGAGATCAGGTAAACAAACGTTGTCAAATATCAACATGACGATATTGAAGAAGTCACTAAAACAGATTTAATTATTACTCAAAAATTTAATAAAAATATGCACTAATTGTATATTTGCACTTAGTTTCTTAACATTTCATATGAAAACAATAATAATAAAGCTGTTAAACTAAAGAAAACGGTTCTTAACGCAACTTATACTTTCAGGGGTAACTTACATTATAACTGCTGACGAGCCATATTATGGATAAACTTGATAATATTCATTGAGTAAAGTCGCCATCCAAGTTTAAATTGAATTAACTTAAATATATACAACGCAAGTTTACAGTAAAACATCGTCAATCCCAAATGAGATAAAACCACATCCTCATCATACGACAGCCATAGTAAAATCGGAGAATGTGATTCATTTACAGGGGTCGAACTTACGTCCGCGACTGTACATAATAGTGCGGGTATACATATAATGGTAAACAAATTAAATAAGTAAATTCAGCTAACGGCAATCAATAAAGCCACATTGTGCTTATTTCCAGAAGGCTCCTTTGCTTTGACTAGGGAACTAATCAGAAACAACAGATTACAAAATTAGGTAATAGTGGAGGAGACAGTTTATAGAATTCGTCCATTTTTCTAGAGGTCTTGTTTGATGATAGTAAGTAATAAAAACGCTACGACATCCTTTTACTTCAGTTTTGCTTGATTTTTTTTCTCGTTTTTCTCTACGTTCAATCACAAATCGCCTGTAGTGGGCAGGGCATGAAAGCTGAGGGAAATATGGGGTAAAACACACGGAAAACTGATCATATGGCTGTAATTTCATGTCAACATGCTTTGTAGACGAAGAAATCAAACTATTATGTCCATAAAATGCTTCGGTTTCACGAGTCTGAATCTCGTGTTTCAGGTGAAGAGACGAACGGACATTAGAAGTTGACTGTACCTGAATGTGTAAACAGTGCATACAGCGGTAACCTGTCAGCTAGCAGAGTCGATTCTTGTACTGTGTATAGTTCTGTGTAGTTCTGATATACTGGAGAATCTTTGCTTTTACTTTAAGGTAAATACACTTGTGTTTGTCCATTATTTAATTTCACTTTCTTTCACTTTCATCCTCTTCGCCACTGATCGGCTTGTTAGCCGCTTGGGCGATCGGTCACGTCTCTTTTCCTTTATATTCTTCACCAAAAAGTCGGCTCGCTAGCCGCCCGGGCGATCGGTCACGTCTCTGTCACGCACTGTTGGCAAATACTGGGCATGCACCGGCTCCTGAATGTACCTGAACCCGCTCCAGTGTTGGTCAAGTCTTCTCTGAAAGAGCTCACACTCGGTGCCGTCACAACACTCTGGTAGATTGTTCCAAGAGTTTACAACCCTCACTCCGAAAAAGTTTGCCCTCACGGTTTTCTGGACTTGCGGCTTCTTCAATCTTGAGCTGTGACCCCTTGTGGGGCGAGCGTCCGCCAGCTCCAAGTAAGGACACTCAACTGAGTAGTGCCCCCTGAGATGCTTATAAACCTCAACTAGGTCCCCCCTTGCCCGTCTGTAGTATAAGCTAGGCAAGTTCAGGCGCTCCAATCTCTCAGGGTAGCTGAGATGCCGAAGTGCAGGCACCAGTTTGGTGGCCCTCCTTTGAACATTTTCAACCAACTGACAGTCCCTAGCATATCTCGGGGACCAGATGGGGTGACAGTACTCCAGATGGGGAAGCACTTCACTCCTGAAGATCGTCACGAGGGACGGACCGTCTAGATATCTGAACGACCTTCTTATAAGACCCAATAATTTATTTGCCTGATTTACCTTCTTCTCACAATGGCCCGAGAACTTCAGCTCATTGTCAACATACACACTTAGGTCCTTCTCACACACAGTCTCAACTAGTACATTTTCTTCATCCCGTTGGGACATATGGTACGCCTCCTTACCGTTGGTACGCCCCAGGTGCATCCTCTTACACTTCGTGACATTGAATCGGGCTGTAACAGTAATAGCAGAGGCTAAGTCATGTTTTACGAGTGTCCCTGTGCACTGACTCGGCTGGGGGATTTGGGGAGTCCAGGGATACCCGACGACCTTTGGAAATTTAGTAGAGGAGGTCCAGAGTGATTAGTCAGTGCCATCTCTTAATACTCTACTTACCGTTCGGGCGGTCGGTTTGTTGTCTGTTACCACCTTTATTCTCCAGTGTTAGTACAGGAGCAAAGTGGAATACCCTGAGAAAACCCACGATGTTTGGTAGGGTCACTCGGGGATCGAACCCGAGGAACTAGGGAACCCTTCTTCCTTCGTATAATTTAGGCACTTTGAGCTAAAAAGCTGAAATGTGGACACAATATTAAGAAAGTGCGTTGGCATATTTTTTGTTTTTGTTTTTGGATTTTACGCATATTTTGTTGTTTTCATAGTTGTGGGCAATAACTGGGCATTTTTTAAGCTAGGAAGCTGAAATTTAGGCACAATAGTGACTAAGTGGTTTGGCAAAAACATGTACTGCATTTTATATTTTTTTACTTATAATCAGTGACGGATTTTGGGATGTTCAGAGTGCGTGGCTGAACAGGGCACCCAACTTTAAAAATAGAAAAAAAAATCGCTTCTTTAAGTTTTTCTTTTATTATGTAACTGGCTAATGAGTTTTCCTTTGCTGTATGTAGTTGGCAACCCTAGGGGTTACTTAGAGCTTAAGGTAAAAATATATTTCCCATATTCTAGGTCGAGGATACTCAGTGTTTTTTTAGGGCGTTTTACTTAATAACACAATGGCTTGTGGGTGTGTTACTAAAATAAAGCAATGTGGTGCCCAGGGCCCCCACACGCCTGAACTGTACAGTACAGTACATTAGAGTCCCTCATTATGTAGGGACTCCACAGTACACCACCCTCTCTCCCATTCCGTCTGCAGGTGCCACTATTTGCCAGTGTTTCAGTTCTGTAGAGTTGAAGGATTCATTATTTGTACAGTCGAGGGATTGATAAATTATGAGGTTGCGTAATTTTTAATGTGATTATGACTAACAAATGTTCAGTATTTTTAAATGTCAACCAAACACTTTATTATATGTTTAGTGTTATGAACACTAATATACCTGTACACATGTAGTGTGACGTTCAGTATACAGTATATCGTCCAGCACTACGCTTGACACCTGGGGGGGGGCGTGTACAATAACAATGTCATTCTTGCATTGTTTTTTAACTTGTGCTTTCAAGGGGCACGTGCTTAGTGCCGATAATATTATATGAAGAAGAACATGTCGACAGAATGTTGAAAACCCGCACTTGACTAAATCTGCGCTTTTTTTTTTCTTGGCGTGTGTGGATTTGTATATGTTTATGTGGGCTTGTGGGTGTGTAGGTTGGGACAGGCGTGAGACACAATAACTTCGTAAGAAAAACACGTTTATTACTTTTGAAATATAAACATTAAAGTTTAATTTAGTTGTCCCCCAAAGTGCATCAACAGCCTGATGATAAACAAGGCTGTCAGTAGAGGCGGGCAAGTGTCAAGCAGCGTTTCACCAGTCCAGCGGGTCGTAACTGAATAATAATGACACAACCACTGATCACTGATCGAGATCTTGTTGTGATAAATCTGAATGCCAAGTTTCGTTAGAATTCCATAAGTATTTTCAGAAAATCGTGCTTACAACTCCCAAACGTACGGACAGACCAACTAAGAGCAAGGGATAGACGGACAACCACTGGATTGTGTCCATACGCTAATCAATTCTGAAGGACGCTGTAATGATTCTCCATGTCAAATTTGAAGTCAATCGGTGAAGTGGTTCAGACGATAATAATGAGAAGCGTTGGTGGGGAAGGAGGGACGGACACAAGGACGGATGGATAGGTTCTACGCTCGGCTGCAGGTGGATAACAATAAGTGCATTGGTTCACCACATAAATTTGTACCTTTCAGTAACAGTAGTTCAATAATACAAATCATAAACGTAACGACGGGTCAAAAATGCAAAATATTCCATCATGGAAGGTCTTACAGAAAAAAGCCAAATAAAAAAGGAAAACAAACAGTTATTTGGCGTCACATCGCTGTTGTAATAATCGTAAGTTGGCTTCTCCTGTCAGCTTACCATCACGGCAGAAACGTAATACTAGAAGAATGTGAGGGGAGTTGAGGGTAGGGGTGTGGGAAGGGGGTGAGGGGAGACGAAAGGAACGAGAGGCAGATGTGAGGAGGAGAGGGGGACGTTCAGAGGCGTAGAGCGATATTAGACATGTGGAACAATACCCGATGGACGGGGTGAAGGCCAGAACACACACTCCCTTTGTCTTTTGAGGGGAGATTCACGGGTAGTATATTCAGCATACGAACATTTCTTTTCTCCTTTTGTCAAATTTAAGAGGGGAAAAGATAGTGTGTATTATGTGTGGGACAATGACTGTGGTAGGACGAGGCTAGACGAATGCACCAGCAATGTCTCGTGGTAGAAAATGGATTTACATGAAGGGGAACAGAATACCTACACATCCGCCAGCTGTTCGGTGATAAAATTACCATAATGAAGAACTACCTGAAGAGCTTGATATGTGATATGAAGAAGTTTATGCGTATGAAGCACTGGCGTAGATTTTATTTAATTTTATTTTTTGTGGTGGAAGGGGAGGGGGATGACTTCCAATATCTACTGTACTGTATACTATATGATTTTTTTAGTACCAAAGGCGCGCGGATATATTTTGCAACAGCACATTTTTTTTAAGTACGATTATTAATATACATTTCTGTAACCATAAAACAACATTTCTTCAAATATATTATGTATGGTATTAGCAGTTAATTTTAGTAGCAATTAAAGTATGAAACAAATGCATTTTTCTGCATTTTTTAAAAGTATACTGTTATACATCGAACAGGGACTCTGTTAGAGTAGGAGAAGGAAGGTCGGGTTTAAACTAGTAATAGTAAAACAATGAAAGGTGAGGATAAACAGGTGATCACTCAGGATCCTCCACTCTCCCACCTCAAGCACAGGTCTCCATCACTTACATTAATTTTATTACGTATCCTGGTCCCCACCTGTGTTAGAACTCTGAACAATTCATGTATCCCCAAACGCAGATCTCCCGTGAGCTGATTTGTCCCCAAATTTTGCGCTTCCGCTCATCCAATCTATCTAGTTCTTTCTTGGGAACACAGTATATGGCGATATGATTCAGGTGCCTCTGTGTCAGCCATGTTTTCAGGCGACGTAAAACAGAAAAGCTCCGCTCACATCCATAGCTTGATACAGGCCAGACAAACTGAGTCATGTGGCTGTACTTTACCTACTGTCTCTCGATGTCATTTAATGTTATTATGATTTTTTCTTCTGACCCATATTGTAGGGAAGATGATTATACTCCATGACCAGCAGGAGGGGATGTATACATGACCTCGGTTGGTAGAATCGTTATCTGTTGTAGAGTCGCTGGGCTTCACCTGTCGGCGGGCAGTAATTCCTCTACTTTAAGTTGTGTAGTTGTCATGTGAATGATTGTGTATAATGACTAAACTGTTGAGAGCGTACAGCCTTACATTGAGCATTAGAGCGTATAAGGTAATATAACTGAGTAAATCCGAGCTATAGGTTACAGGAGTACAGTATTTGAACACACTCAGTGGACAGTCCACTTGCAACGTTTGCACCCCCCCTGATTATACTGGTCCCCTGTTGTCTGTACACAAACAACAGATAGTCAGTGATGAATGGCGGTGCTCTATTGGCTGATTCACTAATCAATGAGGACGCGATGTTGTTCAAAACAAACATGTCGGAGGTGTGCCAGTGTGTGTAGAGTTTATTCAAATACTCGTATGTTACTACTACTACAAATGTTTATATGGAACATCAATAGCAGCTGAGCCTGAAATAACTTCCTCTGTATTAATTACTGTTTCGGAATGTTTCGTTGTATCATCAGAACCTTGGTAGTGTAACAGATTGAGTCGATTTTTTCGTATATACTGTATATATATATATATATATATATATATATATATATATATATATATATATATATATATATATATATATATATATATATATATATATATATAGGCTCTCATTGAATTGTTTGTTTTAATCCAAATAATAGTAATATGAAGTAGGAAAGAGGAAACAAAAAAACAAACAACATAAGCGTATGTAAACTATATTTTATCTCTACTTAAGAACCTTGGCTGTCTTGTGAACAATGTTGCCACACGAGGCTACGGCATCAAACTATTTAAAAATAAACATTACCACCAGTCAATATAACCTAACCAAACCTAACCTAACCTAACGATCTAAAGTTCTTAACTTAGGTTATGTCGGCTGAAGTTAGATAGGTTAGGTTAAACCGATTAGAACACGTTTGTTAAGTGATTCGAATAGTTTCGTTAGGTTAAGTTGGTTAGCACTTCAGGAATGGTGGCAACTTCAATGTATGATAGACCCCCTTATACCCACTAAATTCCAAAGTTTATTTTTATTGGCCACCGGGAAGACAGTTTTTATACAGGGATCATTTCCATAACATAACTCTATACTGGTGTACTGCATGTACCTCATATTGCATTGGTTCACTCCGCTGGTCGCCATTCCTGTTAATTTGAATTCTTATCATTATCCGCATCATTATTAGATGGAAATGCACAGATTATTAAAGATTCGTTGGTGAATTTGTCTATTAATATTTAACTTACGAACCTTTGTGAATTAAGTTTGGTGTTCTTGCTTAAGTGAACCAGTAAGAGATTTGTCGTATCTCCAGTAGCGGAAGAAATTAGTACGAGCTCTTGAGAATCTGGATCGATGGGAAACTGCTACGAGAACGTCAACAGCGGCGTCAAGGGAGTCTTTATTGCCGAGTCTGCTTTTATATTACGAGATTTATCTGAATAATTAATTTTCGAAATGGCGTCACCTGTTTACGTCGGAGGGGTGAGGATGTGATTTAGGATATAGGATTACGGTGAAGGGCGGTTCGTAATAAGTACAGGACCCTGATTCTCGCAAGTCTTACGTCAATTTTTTTCACTTTAATGCAGATAGAGAACGAAACAAAGTGACCCACCTAAGCTGCGATACAGATTGCTTCTCAGAGGATCATAAGGTAAAATTTTACTAACTGAAAATGTGAAAACATAACTGTTAAACCACAGCTGTCCTAACTTGGAGTGCTGCTTTCATATATCTAGGGTGGCTCTTCGCCGCAATGTTGCTTCACTCTCTCTCTTTTACAGGTATTTTAACGGGCAATGTTCTGTGGATTTGGCATCCTGTGTACCGCCGGCAAGGCCATGGGTTCGTAACACTCGTCTTGCCCGCGGTGCCCACCGTTTCTCCGTGGATGTCGGTCACACTAGAATAACCCGACATTGTACATCCTTCCTTCCTCACACCCAAACTGTGGAATGCTCTGCCTTCTTCTGTGTTTCCATACTCATACAACCTGTCTCACCTCAAAAGCTGATTTTCCGGCATCTTCCTGGTGTAGATTAATATGATCTTTTTCTTTTCTATTTTAAATTTCTTTTTACTTTTATTTATTCGCCCCTAGGCCCCGTTGTGGGTCGATGGACTGTACCCGGGTGGGCTATTCACCGTAAAAAAAATAAAAATAAACCTAAATATCACTGTGCAATTGATTACATATTTTAACGTTATAGTAATAAGGCAATGCGATACAAGTTCTTTTATAATTTCTATCTTAGTGATGAAGTAGAATCAACTTGGGTGTAGCTTAATTGTATTAAATTAGTGTAAGGAGGTTTCGTAAGGATAGTTTAGGCTCAAGATTAATTATATTTAGCTACATTTAGTACATTTATATACTTGTTAGGGGGGGTAATTGGACACTGAGGATAAACTGTATTACTGAGAATTGTGTTTGTATTAGTTTAGTGGTCGTTAGCAGATGTTTGTACGCATACGGCAGCGAAGAAGGACCAGACTCGCTGTATCGCTGGCGTGCCGTGTACCCTCCTGGGACTGTATTTTAAACATTATAGGAAAGCTGCCTGAGTCAGTGGCTGTAAATGGTGAATGTATATCTCGCTCTCTCAGCCATCTTACATTCTTCACTAAATGGTGTGGAACATCTGCTCTTAGATTCACCTGAACTACCTGTGTTTATATACAATATACACTGTAGACACACACACTGTAGCCACAGCTGAGATGAACACAGTCACTCAGAAGACATGAAAACTGTATTAAGAATGACAGGACCTGGCAGGGGAGGTGGTGGGGTGGGGTGGGGTGGGGGGGCAACCAAGCGTAAGTCCCTTCTCAAAAGAGGATGAGTGGAATGACGTTGTAATTGCGTTGAGACTCTATCGTTAGGTTAGGTTAGGTGCACCCTTTAAAACTTATAGACAGCGTAGTAGTAGGTAGATGCGTTCCTTTAAACACACAGGACTCTTTTGTACTATAAGATGCGTTTTTCGTAACCCCTCGACTCCATTGTATCTTAGTTACGTTCTTTTAAACCCAAACTCATTTGCTATTAGATGCGTTCTCTTATCCCCAGACTGTTATACGTTCTTTTAGGCTCTAATCTCGTATTACTCTATGGAACGAATAAGATAAAAACAGCAACATTAAAAAAAAATCCGTTACTAATGAAACTATACAGGAAGAGAAGAGGGTGATTAAATGATCTCTGGATATAATATCGTGGTAAATGGTTCACCAGTCTTAATGAGTCATAAGTGTGTCTATTCTATCACAAGTATAGTAGCAAGTTTACAGCATGTTTATTTACGTAGATTTATTGCTATTTGTTTAGTCCATCCTAACTATTGGCTCTCCTTGGCTAAATCGACTTATTATATTGTATACCTGTACTGTTTTTGTATATTATTTGTATATCTGTACTGTCTATGTACTGTATATTGTATACCTGTACTGTGTATGTACATTGTACAATTGTGGACAAAATTTCCTACACACTTAGGAGTATCTGGCATTTAAGTACTTGAGGGTCGTTAGTTAGCGGGGATTGGAATAATTTCATAAACCATTCATATATATGACCCGGAAGTAGATGCCAGATATTGCCAAGTGTTGAGAGAATTTTGTCCGCAACTGTGCAGCGGACGAGGATACATACTGAACTAATGTGAGCTACTGAGTATTCTGTTCACTCACTCCAAGCTTACAACCGGGCCCAAAGCAAAGGGTCGAGTCATGCCTGAGTGGGCGGGGTGAAATAAACTGTATACGCCGCTGGTCGCTTATCACTTTTTTCACTTTATGTCTTCGTTATCAATGTATTTCCCCTGCTAAATTTTTACTTCCCCAGCTTTGGATATCATTCCAGATTAACACTTAGTTGTTATTATACTTGTAATGGCAGAGTATTAAAAAAAATAGATTAAATAGTGAAGAATTGTGCAGATTAACCCAACGTGTCTCATTCCGCTAGCCAATCAGATGCTTTCGTAAAATCTGCACTAGGTCCTGATTGTAAAGCTCATGTGAACGGAGTATTGTATGACGATTTTGGAGTCAGCGTGTGTGTGTGTGTGTGTGTGTGTGTGTGTGTGTGTGTGTGTGTGTGTGTGTGTGTGTGTGTGTGTGTGAGCTACTCCTACAACACAGATCGATGCATCAGATATTACCAATACTACGCTCTCCGTCCCTTCCTTCCTCTTCCCCTCTCTTCCTCCCTCCCTTCACCCACCTTTCTTTCACCCTACCCTCCTTCTCTGCACCATCCCTCCCTCCTCTCCTTTCTCCCTCCCTCCACCTCTTCTCCTTCTCTTCACCCTCCACCCTCCTTCCTTCAACATTCCCTCCCTCCCTCCCTCCCTCCACTCAATGGATTAAGGAACGATTTTGTGATAGACCTCGAGAACTGGTTTGCGAAAGCCCTTACCAACCAACTATTGCCTGGATGACTTAAAGATATACCATGTAAGAGCATAAGAGCCTCTGAGAGCGACTTTGGGGAGGTGGGGGTGAGAGACTTTGGGGGGGGGGGGAAAGAAAATTTGGGGAGGGGGGTGAGAGACTTTTAGAGAACAACTTTGAAGAGAACTTTTAGAAACCTTTTGGGAACGACTTTGTGGAAACTCTTACTGAAAATCGCTGAACGAATTTTTTAATATTCTGCTGTAACGAACTTTTTATGTAACGAACTTCTTATGTAACGAACTTCTTATGTTGCGAACTTTTTATGTTACGAACTTCTTATGTAACGACTCCTGACGGCAAATTAATCTTATTTCATCAATACAGAATACAGTTATACACATTTCAAAATGACAATACAAAAAAATGTACTCATGATCAATGTACTTTACCATGTTAAATAATTTTGTACTATTTTTTTATAATATAGAAGCAACAAGTTCATACATACATACATACATACATACATACATACATACATACATACATACATACATACACTGCGGGGTGACTTTACGACGTCCACAAGATCAGTGTTTTAATGAAATGGTTTCTGAGATGATGAAGGAAGGATCTAGAGGGATGATGAAGGAAATGAAGGAAGTGAAGGAGGTGATGATGGGTGTGAGAAAGAAAGGAATGAAGATAGGAGGTGATGATGGGCGTGAGGAAGAGGTGAATGAAGAGAAGAGGTGATAATGGGCGTGAGAAAGAAGTGAATGAAGACAAGTGGTGATGATGATGGGCGTGAGAAAGACGTGAATGAAGAAAAGAGGTGATGATGATGGGCGTGAGAAAGAAGTGAATGAAGACATAGAGGAGACAATGGGGCGTGAGAATGAAGTGATTGTTTTTAAGTGAAAGAAAGGAAAGCAAATGGGAGATAAAGAACACAAAGAGATGAAAGATAGAGATGGAGGAAACAGAGGAGACAAAAAGGTGAGGAGAGAACAAGGGAGATGAGAGAATGAAAGTAAAGGGGACAGACAGAGAGATGGATAACGATAAGGATGATAATAATAATAGTAATGATAATAATAATTACAACAACAACAATAACCAACAATAAACAACCACCACCACCACAACAACAACCACAGCAATAATAACAACAACATCATCAACAACACAACCACCACCATCACCACAACAACCACCAACCACAACCAACATCACCACCACAACAACTAACATCACCAACCACAACAACAACAATAACCACAACAACAACAACATAATTAGACAGAAAAGAAGAGAAGTAGTGATAGCAAAGATAGGAAGAAAGAATGGGAGGGAGGGGAGGAAGATGATGATGAAGAACAGAGGAAGAAGAGCTAAGACAAGAACTAAGAATATGAAGGAAAAAAGAAATAAATACAGAGGAGGAATGAAAGAAGTAAAAAACTCTCACACACACACACACACACACACACACACACACACACACACACACACACACACACACACACACACACGAGTTCTGTCATGGTACTTGGATAACGAGAGAGAGAGAGAGAGAGAGAGAGAGAGAGAGAGAGAGGGGGGTAATGGACCACAAGAAGCAACACACTGATAAGACACGCGAGAATCAAGGTGATGGAAGACGCTTTATTTCACCCTGTGGATTCCCGGTGACTCTCGGTGATTCTGGATGATTCTTGGTGACTCTCGATGACTCCTAGATATTCTCATGGTGATTCACGAATGTTTAAAGATTCTAAAACTCCACTAATTTGTTATTCTTCTTTAATGACTTTACGAAACACACACATTGTTACAACCTTTGAAAATCCATATATTGTCGTATCGTTTAAATAAGTTACCTAATTACTTTCTAGAATATCCAGTTAAGGGAGAAAATTATCTTACGAGGTGTTTTAAGATTACTGGTATTGGGGCCACGGAAATGGAGTGAGATGTAAGATAATTTCTATATTAATAATCTTGGGGTGAAATGGAGTGGAGTATAAGATATAGAGGGAGTGACAGGTGGGGGTTACGATCGCTTCTGAAAGGTTCCGAATCTCTCTTCTATTGGATCTGTGGAGTTATGGTCGTATCCCTTAACCACCTCCTTATTTTACTGTCCAAGGGGTTAGGTTAGGTTAGGTTGGGTTAGGTTAGGTTAGGTTAGATACACCCTGATGTGATAAAAGTTAATGTCCCAATAGCCAGGGAACAAGAGTTGAGAGAGAGAGAAAGAAAGAAAGAAAGAAAGAAAGAAAGAAAGAAAGAAGTTACCTTAAAAGTATAAGAGAATCTGGCGGCAAATTTCCTCATTGAGTAACATTATTCCGCGTGTTGGTGACAGTATGTGATGGTTGGGGGAGGTTCTTGTGTCGCCGTGGAGGAGACCAAGAACGGGAGAGACGACCACCACCATGACGATTGCGTTTTCTAATAGCCACCTAAATAGCCCCTTAACCTAGCCCCAAACCGATGATTGCGTGTCCTAATAGGCCCGTAAATAGCTCCAAACCGATGATTATGTGTCATAATACCCTAAATAGCCCCAAACCGATGATTGCATGTCCTAATAGCTCCCCTAAATAGCCCCTTAACCTAGCCCCAAATCATTAGTAATGGGAGGGAATTTGAGCAGTCACCCTCCATGATAAGTTAATAGAGAAGACTTGAGTCATCTCCCTTCATCGCCTGCTACAGTAGAGGCTTAAAACATCACCTGAAGAGACACTACTGGCTAATTTAGTAGAAGCGCCAAACCGGATTTATGTGAGAAAAGGAAATCAATAAGACGTCCGGATGATGAGATTTATGGACTAGTTTATCAGGCCGCGGCGAGCAGGCTGTCAGGCAGTCTCCTTAATGTTATGAAGTGCTGCCGCCGCCTTCTTACGCGCGCCACCCATCAAGGTAACCAATGGGTGTGTTCGTGCGGTGTTTACTCGATGACGTCACTGTTCATTACCCAATCGTAGAGGATTTACATTTATGACATCATTTAACTGAGTGTGTTGGCAATGACGTCACTGTTCATTACCCAATCGTAGAGGATTTTACATTTATGACATCATTTAACTGAGTGTGTTGGCAATGACGTTGTTGTTTATTACCCAATCATAAGACTCTATTTTTATGACGTCTTCTGATTGAGAGGTTGCTAATGATGTTACTATTTATTACCCAGTCATAAATCTCTATTTTTTACCTACCAATAAGGCTCTACTTTTATTAACCATATAAGTGACAGTTTCTTAATGATGACGTCACTACTCATCACCCAATTAGAAGGATTCACTTCTATGTGTCCGTATATTGTCAAACAGTCAATCACATGATGCGTTCTAAGTGTTTACTGTAAACATGGTCACGTCACTATATATACTGCCCAATTATAAGATTAAATGTATGTCTTTTCCAGATTATATTACCAGTCACTGCCCAATCAGATGATTAAATTTCTATGACGTCATCTGAGTCTTCTAATTGGTCAAACTGCCAATCTTACGATGCGTGCTGACAATCTACTCATGATAACGTCATCACTCACTGTCCAATCAGCAAATTCTTGATACGTCATTATGAACTGACCAATGAGAGGGCTCGACTTTTATGGCGGCGTTAAATAACGTGAATCTTCTAATTGGTCGAAGAATGAATAATTTTTACGGTAAAGGAATCCATTTAGGAGAGCACTTCACCGTGGAAACAGAAACCACGACGGTCATATTTTATACCGAGAGAATAAACTGTGTCGAGAAACAGTTGAACGGATCCATTACAACAGAGAAACAAGTAAAGATTTCCAATATACAATACTCTAGTGTGTGTGTGTGTGTGTGTGTGTGTGTGTGTGTGTGTGTGTGTGTGTGCGTGTGTGCGTGTAATAATAATAATAATTAACGGTTTATTGAAAGAGCATGGGAGCCGGAAGGGTGAAAATACAGTGACATAAATGGGGAATGGATCACTTGATTGACAAATAATATACAAGTAACATAAGTGATACAAATATGATATATAATGACTAGGTGGGGAGGAGGTCAAACTACAGGGCATTGCAACATAGTGACAGTGCAAAAAGGTAAGGTTGACTGGGAGTGAATACACTGGTTGATTACAAGTTGTTGATAATTTTTACAATGGTTGGTTGGGACTGGGCTGTTCTTATAGCGATCAGTACGTGTTCGTATGGGCTGGATGCCACGAATCATTATATACTAGATACCTGATATACTCTTTATAACTCATCCAATATACCCCTATAGTATAACACATCATGCTCTCAGTAGATATATGAGTATACTATATAAACCCCTACGAGGTTATATATCGTGTATAATGAAAAGACACACTGTATCCAATTCATATAGGGCCAGTCAGTCATGTAGTGTATGTGGTCCACTCTGGTCATATATACACACTGGACGTATACTTATGGAGAGAGAGAGAGTACCCAGCAGATTAACTCTTGAGTAAGTGCTACAGTTGGGACATAGAGACGTGTGACACCCTCTTCCCTTCTCCCTCCTCTCTCTGTCCCTCCCCCACTCCCTCTCCTCTTTGTCTCTCCCTCTACTCCCACCCTGTCCTTCCCTTTACTCCCTTACCCCCCTCTCCCTCCCTCCATCCCTTCATCTACAATACTCCCTCCTTCCTACTCCTCCTGTCCCTCTCCCTGTCCCTCCCTCTCCTGATTCCCCCCCCTCTATCCCCCCTCCCCTCAGTAATAAGTCGTAGTGACACTAAGAGCGCGTCTGTCACCACACCAGTAACTCCCACCACCCACCACCCACCCCACCCATCCCACCCCACCCATCCCACCCACCCCCACCTCCCTCGCGTGACCACCCAAATTACCCAGAAATTTACGTCCCATATCAAGTTTTTCGGAATTACAGGTCCAATATTATTCATATTCTTGAGGAAGAGTTGGAAACGGAAAGGAATGGTGGAAATGGGGCGTCAATGTACTCATGTATACATAGGTTAAGTTGTATGTACGTGCAGAGCCCCAAACACGCACACTGGTATACTGAATGTACATGTTGATAATTCTAAACACGTACATAGAATTGTCATGTGTACGTATAGATGTCCCCCCAAAACGCACATAGATAGGTATATACATACGTGTACACAAAGGCATCTTCAAACGCACACACTTATTGAAATTTACATTCTGAGTAAAAAATTCTCAAACATTTAAATACAATTGAATATTTTAACCTAAGATGTGAGAAAGTCCCTGAAGTGGTTAACATCGGCTACGACAAAAAGAAAAATGTCTTCTATTTTCCTCTGAGACGCTTTGAGTACGAGTATAACCCTTTGAGTACAGGTTTTAACCCTTTGAGTACGAGTATAACCCTTTGAGTACGGGTTTAACCCTTTGAGTACGAGTATAACCCTTTGAGTACGAGTATAACCCTTTGAGTACGAGTATAACCCTTTGAGTACGAGTATAACCCTTTGGTACGAGTATAACCCTTGAGTACGAGTATAACCCTTGAGTACGAGTATAACCCTTTGGTACAGTATAACCCTTTAGTACAGGTATAACCCTTTGAGTACAGGTTTAACCCTTGAGTACGAGTATAACCCTTTGAGTACAGTATAACCTTTAGTACAGGTATAACCCTTTGAGTGAGTTTAACCCTTTGAGTACGGGTTTAACCTTTAGTACGAGTATAACCCTTTAGTACAGGTTTAACCGAGTACAAGTATAACCCTTTGAGTACGGGTTTAACCCTTTGAGTACGAGTATAACCCTTGAGTACGGGTTTAACCCTTTGAGTACGAGTATAACCCTTTGAGTACGGGTTTAACCCTTTGAGTACGAGTATAACCCTTTGAGTACGGGTTTAACCCTTTGAGTACGAGTATAACCCTTTGAGTACGAGTATAACCCTTTGAGTACGGGTTTAACCCTTTGAGTACGGGTTTAACCCTTTGAGTACGAGTATAACCCTTTGAGTACGGGTTTAACCCTTTGAGTACGGGTTTAACCCTTTGAGTACAGGTTTAACCCTTTGAGTACGAGTATAACCCTTTGAGTACGGGTTTAACCCTTTGAGTACGGGTTTAACCCTTTGAGTACGGGTTTAACCTTTAGGTACGGGTTTAATCCTGAGTACGAGTTTAATCTTTTGAATACGGGTTTAATCCTTTGGTGAAGTTTAATCCTTTGAGTTCGGTTTTAATCCTTTGAGTATGGGTTTAACCCTTTGAGTACGGGTTAAACCCATTGAAGGGTTTAACCCTTTAGTACGGGTTTAATCCTTTTGGTACGGGTTTAATCCTTTGAGTACGAGTTTAATCCTTTGAGTACGGGTTTAATCCTTTGAGTACGAGTTTAATCCTTTGAGTACGGGTTTAATCCTTTGAGTACGGGTTTAATCCTGTGAGTACGAGTTTAATCCTTTGGTGGGTTTAACCCTTTGAGTACGGGTTAACCTTTGAGTACGTGTTTAACCCTTTGAGTACGGGTTTAATACTTTGAGTACGAGTTTAATCCTTTGAGTAAGGGTTTAACCCTTCGAGTACGGGTTTAACCCTTTGAGTACGGGTTTAATCCTTTGAGTACGGGTTTAATCCTTTGAGTACGGGTTTAATCCTTTGAGTACGGCTTTAATCCTTTGAGTACGGGTTTAACCCTTTGAGTACGGGTTTAACCCTTTGAGTACGGGTTTAATCCTTTGAGTACGAGTTTAATCCTTTGAGTTCGAGTTTAATCCTTTGAGTAAGGGTTTAACCCTTTGAGTACGGGTTTAATCCTTTGAGTACGAGTTTAATCCTTTGAATAAGGGTTTAACCCTTTGAGTACGGGTTTAATCCTTTGAGTACAGGTTTAATCCTTTGAGTTCGAGTTTAATCCTTTGAGTAAGGGTTTAACCCTTTGAGTACGGGTTTAATCCTTTGAGAACGAGTTAACCCGCTTAAGGGTGGGTGTGAACGCTGGCACACACACACACACACACCTACACCCACCTTCCCACACCCTTCCCCCCACACACCCACCATCCCCCTCCCACACCCCCAAACTCCCCCCCCTCCCACATACACAGTAATTTGACTTGCTAATTATTCTTTCAAGTCTGTGGCCACTTAACATTTTCTTATATACAATCTAGTCTTCCTAGTCTCAAAGATTCCCGTACGTTAATTATTTTTCCTCTTGACCGGGGACGAAAGGAAGGTATTTAATTACGGTAGGTTAGGTTAGGTTAGGTGAGGTAAGGTGAGGTTAGGTTAGGTTAGGTTTGGTTAGGTTATACTTATATGAGTGTGTGTGATTGAGGAGGTGTGTGTGTGTGTCTGTGTGTGTGTGTGTGTGTGTGTGTGTTGTGTGTGTGTGTGTGTGTGTGGTGAGGCGGCCTTCACTTCGATTGCTTGAACACGTCAAAGTTCGCTCAACCAGAATATTTAACCTCCTGAGTACGATAACTGCCTTCTGAGTACGATAACCGTCCCTTGAGTACGAAAACGGCCCTTTGAGTATGAGGACGTGCCCCTTGAGTACCATAACAGTCCCTTGAGTACGATAACGGCCCCTGAGTTCGATAACGGCCCCTTGAGTACGAAAACGGCTTTTTGAGATTGAGGACGGGCCCCTTGAGTACGGTAACGGTCCCTTGAGTATGATAGTGGCCCCCTGAGTACATCTTATACGATAACTTAACCTCCCAGCTTAAAAAAATGTACTCAGGGGGTTAAGTCTTTGTACTCAAGGGTTTAAGTAATCGTACTCAAGAATTAAGTGATTGTACTCAAGGGGTTAGATGTCTTACTCAATAGTCTAATTAATGGCACTTGGAAGGGGTCGCCATCGTACTCAAGGGGTTGAGTGATAGTACTCAAGGGTATTTAATCTTTGTACTCAAGGGCGTGGGTCCGGGAATTAATGAGTCCTCCTCCAAAATTTTCTTATTTACATAATATTACTCAACAACAACACAACACACACACACACACACACACACACACACACACACACACACACAGTAGAAAAATGTTGCCAGGAAAGATGGAAGTTGGAGGTTGTTTTCTTGTAGTGTGTTGGAGAAGATGACTATGACAAGAAATGTGTGTGTGTGTGTGTGTGTGTGTGTGTGTGTGTGTGTGTGTGTGTGTGTGTGTGTGTGTGTGTGTGTGTGTGTGTGTGTGGGTGTGTGTGTGTGTGTGTGTGTGTGTGTGTGTGTGTGTGTGTGTGTGTGTGTGTGTGTGTGTGTGTGTGTGTGTGTGTGTGTGTGTGTGTGTGTGTGTGTGTGTGTGTGTGTGTGTGTGTGTGTGTGTGTGTGTGTGTGTGTGTGTGTGTCATTGGTTCCTCATCACTCATCCCTCATCCCCTCATCCCCTCATCCCCCTCATCCCCAACTGGCTCACTCCCAAACATCATCAGTTTTTCTCTCTTAGACCACCAAGTTACCGGCCGGCCTGAGCAATGTACACGCCTCTCCTCTCTCTCTCTCTCTCTCTCCTCTCTCTCTCTCTCTCTCATATCTGATCAACAAGACGCTAATTTTTACCCCGTAGACACATTATAGAACCTGTATTATTATTTATTTATTATTATCATCATCATCGTCATTATTATTATTATTATTATTATTATTATTATTATTATTATTATTATTATTATTATAATTATTATTATTATTATTATCAGCATCATCATCATTATTATTATTATTGTTGTTATTATTATTATGTGCAGGTATACGGTGCAGGTGTAAGGTGTAGGTGTAAGGTGCAGGTGTAGGTGCAGGTGTACGGTGTAGGTGTAAGGTGCAGGTGTAAGGTGCAGGTGTAGTGTAGGTTAAGGTGCAGGTGTACGGTGTAGGTTAAGGTGCAGGTGTACGGTGCAGGTGTACGGTGCAGGTGTACAGTGCGGTGTACAGTGTAGGTGTACGCAGTGCAGGTGTACGGTGCAGGTGTACGGTGCAGGTGTGCAGTGCAGGTGTACGGTGCAGGTGTACAGTGCAGTGTAGGTGTACAGTGCAGGTGTACGGTGCAGGTGTGCAGTGCAGGTGTACAGTGCAGGTGTAGCAGTGCAGGTGCAGTGCAGGTGTGGTGCAGGTGTACAGTGCAGGTGTACGGTGTAGGTGTGCAGTGCAGGTGTGCAGTGCAGTGTGGTGCAGTGCGGGTGCAGGTGTGCAAGGTGCAGTGTGCAGTGCAGGTGTACGGTGCAGGTGCACGGTGCAGGTGGTACAGTGCAGGTGTACGGTGCAGGTGTGGTGCAGGTGTGCAGTGCAGGTGTGCAGTGCGGGTGTACGGTGCAGGTGTACGGTGCAGGTGTGTGCAGTGCAGGTGTGCAGTGCAGGTGTGCAGTGCAGGTGTGCAGTGCAGGTGTGCAGTGCAGGTGTACGGTGCAGGTGTACAGTGCAGGTGTACGGTGCAGGTGTGCAGTGCAGTGTGTATGCAGTGTGCAGTGAGTGTACAGTGCAGTGTACAGTGCAGGTGTGGTGCAGGTGTGCAGTGCAGGTGTGCAGTGCAGTGTACGGTGCAGGTGTACGGTGCAGGATTACAGTGCAGGTATGCAGTGTAGGTGTACAGTGCAGGTGCGGTGCAGGTATATGGTGCAGGTGTGCAGTGTAGGTGTACAGTGTGGGTGTACGGTGCAGGTGTACAGTGCAGGTGTACGGTGCAGGTGTGCAGTGGTGTACAGTGCAGGTGTGCAGTGCAGGTGTACAGTGCAGGTGTCACGGTGTGTACAGTGCAGGTGTACAGTGCAGGTGTACAGTGCAGGTGTGCAGTGCAGGTGTACAGTGCAGGTGTCCGGTGTGGGTGTACAGTGCAGGTGTATGGTGCAGGTGTACAGTGCAGGTGTACAGTGCAGGTATATGGTGCAGGTGTACAGTGTGGGTGTACGGTGTAGGTGTACGGTGCAGGTGTAGGTGCAGGTGTACAGTGTAGGTGTAAGTGCAGGTGTACAGTGCAGGTGTACGGTGTAGGTGTAAGGTGCAGGTGTAAGGTGCAGGTGTACGGTGTAGGTGTACGGTGTAGGTGTAAGTGCAGGTGTGGTGTAGGTGTACAGTGCAGGTGTACAGTGTAGGTGGTACGGTGTGGTAAATGCAGGTGTATGCAGTGTAGGTGTACAGTGCAGGTGTAAGGTGCAGGTGTACAGTGTAGGTGTAAGGTGCAGGTGTAAGTGCAGGTGTACGGTGTAGGTGTGCAAGGTGTAGGTGTAAGTGCAGGTGCGTGGGTGTACGGTGCAGGTGTACAGTGCAGGTGTAAGTGCAGGTGTACGGTGTAGGTGTAAGTGCAGGTGTACGGTGCAGGTGTACAGTGCAGGTGTGCAGTGCAGGTGTACAGTGCAGGTATATGGTGCAGGTGTACGGTGCAGGTGTACAGTGCAGGTATATGGTGCAGGTGTACGGTGCAGGTGTACAACAATAATAAGACAACTGGACCAGGAGGGCAGTTGAGTCTGTCCCATTCTTTCCCGGAGAGTGTGTGTGTGTGGGGGTCACGGCCTGTAGTGATGGGTGTTATTTCAGGTCAACGATATCTGTAATAGTTAATGATAATACTTGTTATATCAATAGTAATAATAATAGTAAAAATAATAATAACAAATATATGCCTATTAGAAATTATTTATAAACAAATAGCCTAACCTAACCTAACCTAACCTAACCTAACCTGGATTGAAGGGGGTGGGTGCTACTTTTCAGGCGATCCCAAGAGAAATGATAACTTTTCACTCTGGGAAATAACCATCAGCAGTGTGTGTGTGTGTGTGTGTGTGTGTGTGTGTGTGTGTGTGTGTGTGTGTGTGTGTGTCTCCTCCATCTAACTATCAATTCTATCCAAACAAGGGTCGTTAGAGTTTAAGTAGGAGGAGGGGGAGGGACAGTGGGAGGAATGAGAAGGACGAGTGATGAGGAGGGTGAGGGTTGGTGGAGGAGGAGGGGGAAGGAAGAGACGAGGAGGAGGAGGAGGAGGAGGAGAGGACGAGGAGGAGGAGGAGGAGGAGGAGGAAGAGGAAGAGATGGAAAAAGACTGGACCTCGGAAAGGAAAGGAGATGAGGAGGTGTAAGATAAGAAGGAGATAATGGAAGAAGAAGAAGAAGAAGGGGTAGATAAGAAGGGAGGAGAGTGGTAGGAGAATAGTGAGGTCAGGAGAGGAGGAAGGGTCGGAAGGAAGGAAAAATCGGAAACAAAGGGAAAAAAGTAGGGAAGAAGGGAAAAAAAGTCGGAAAGAGAAACAATCGGAGAGGAAAGACAAAAGGTTAAAAACAGAGGGAAGAGCAAAAGATAGTAAGGCTAGAGGAGGAGGGGGGGGGGGGGGGGGGGGGGGGAGAGGGGGGAGAGGTAGCAGTAATCCTCAGTTTCCCTATGAGGAAAAAAAAGGTTGGTCCTGGGAGCTGAAACAACAGTCACATTAGACCAAATTTATAAGACGATAAAAATTCACAGAGGAAGAGGAAGGTGGAGCTGTGAGACGCCCTCCTACCTCCTCCTCCTCCCTCCTCCTCCCTCCCCTCTCTCTCCTCTCCATCATCCTTCCTCCCTCCCCCCTCCCTTACTACATCCCCTACATTCATCTCTCCCTCCATCTATCCTTACCTCCATCCCTCCCTCCTTCCCTCCATCTCCATCCTTACCTCCATCCCTCCCCCCCCCTTCCCTCCATCCCTCCATCCCTACCTCCATCCCTCCCTCCCTTCCCTCCATCCTACCATCCTTACCTCCCAACCCCACTCCATCAAACATCACTCCTACAATCCATCCACTCTATCATCCTGCACAACTCATCACAAAAACACAACAAAAACAACACACACACAACACACACAAAAAACACATCCTCACTTCCATCACAACATCCATCACCTCATCACATCAAACCTCACCACTCCCACAAACATCCAACTCACATCCCCACCCCCTCCTCAATCACCCATCCACTCACATCCAAATCCACCTCTCAATCAAACAATCCTACACCCAATCCTTCCACCATCCATCAAACCATACATCACCCTCCATCACCATCCCTACCTCCATCCTCACCTTCACCCTCCTCCCAACCATCAACTCCATCATCTTCCATCAATCCCACCATCATCTCAAACTCCATCCATCAACAACTCATACCAATCCATCATCCACTACAATCACTCCATCACATTCACACTTCCATCACATCATACAAAACAACCACCCACACACACACATCCTTAAACCATCCCGCCATCCATCACCCTCCATCCAAAAATCACAACCTCCATCCTCATCACTCCATCACTCCCATATACCATCAACTCATTCCATCCATCCCTCCCCTTACACCACCATCACTCCACCTCCCTCCAATCCCAACATCATCCATCTCCATTACACTCCATCACATAACATCCCTACCTCCATCCCTTCCCCCCCTTCCCTCCATCCTACCATCCTTCCCTCCATCCCTTCCCCCTTCCCTCCATCTACCATCCTTACCTCCATCCCCCCCTTCCCTCCATCCTACCATCCCTATCTCCATCCCTATATTCATTTCTCTCTCCTTAAATAACCATATGATGTTTCAGGCCAGGTCAGGTTAGATAAGGTCAGGTCAGGTTAGGTCAGGTCAGGTTAGATAAGGTCAGGTCAGGTCAGATAAGGTCAGGTCAGGTTAGATAAGGTCAGGTCAGGTTAGATAAGGTCAGGTCAGGTTAGATAAGGTCAGGTCAGGTTAGATAAGGTCAGGTCAGGTTAGATATGGTAGGTCAGATAAGGTCAGGTCAAGTCAGGTCAGGTTCGATAAGGTCAGGTCAGGTTAGGTCAGGTAAGATAAGGTCTGACTTGGTTCCTGTCTGAAAAATCAAATGACGTTTAGGTCGTGATCAATGGTCCCCCCCCCCTTCCAGAGCTCCCTTCTCCCTACTCTCTCAAGCTCCCTGTTGTCTCCCTCACTCTCTCTACCTCCCTGTTGTCTCCCTCACTCTCTCTACCTCCCTGTTGTCTCCCCCTCTCTCTACCTCCCTGTTGTCTCCCCTCACCCTGTCGAGCTCAACCAACCCTCCCCTCCCACCACCCTCCACCAGCCTCACCAACTCATCAAACACGGCCCCGACCCTACAACACGGTCCCGACCCTACAACACGGCCCCGACCTACAACACGGCCCCGACCCTACAACACGGCAACCCTACAACACGGCCCCGACCCTACAACACGGCCCCAACCCTGTACAGCCCCGACCCTACAACAGCTGACCCTACAACACGGTCCCGACCCTACAACACGGCCCCGACACAACACGGCCCCGACCCTACAACACGGCTAACCCTCACGACCCCGACCCTACAACACGGCCCCGACCTACAACACGGCCCCGACCCTACAACACATCTGACCCTACAACACGGCCCGACCACAACGGCCCGACCTACAACACGGCCCCAAGCCCTACAACACGGCCCCGACCCTACAACACGCCCCAACCCTACAACACGGCGCCCACCACAACACAGCCCCAACCCCACCTACAACACAGCCCCCGACCTACAACACCCGACCCTACAACACGGCCCCAACCCTACACCTTCCCCACAACACGGCCCCGACCCTACAACACAGCTAACCCACAACACGGCCCCGACCTACAACACGGCTGACCCCAACACGGTCCCGACCCTACAACACGGCCCCGACCCTACAACACGGCCACGACCCTACAACACGGCCCCCAACCCTACAACACGGCCCCGACCCTACAACTGACCCCGACCCTACAACACGGCCCCGACCACAACACGGCCCCAACCTACAACACGGCCCCGACCCTACAACTGACCCCGACCCTACAACACGGCTAACCCTACAACACGGCCCCGACCCTTACGGCCCACCCTACTCACGGCCCCGACCCTACAACACGGCCCCAACCCTGTACAGCCCCGACCTACAACACGACCCCGACCCTGCAACACTGACCCTACAACACGAACCCTACAACACGGCCCCGACCTACAACACGGCCCCGACCCTACAACACGGCCCCGACCCTACAACGGCCCTGACCCTACACGGCCCCGACCCCACACACAGCCCCGACCCTACAACACGGCCCCGACCTACAGCACGGCCCCGACCTACAACACGGCCCGACCCTACAACGGCCTGACCCTACAACGGCTGACCTACAACACAGCTGACCCACCACAACACGGGCTGATGGAAACTCGATATAGGAAAACTTACCTAATCGTCCCTTGTGGTTCCCTATCCTTTATCCGATTTTAAGTCTAATTTTCTTTCGTTTCTCTTCAGTGTGGAAAAGTGGAGAGGGTGGAGAATGAAGGGAAGGAGGGTGGAGGAAGGTGGAGGAAGTGGAGAAGGTGGAGGAAGGTGGAGGAGGAGGTTGGAGGAAGGTGGAGGAGGTGGAAGAATGGAGGAGGGTGGAGGAGAATGGAGAAGAGGTGGAGGAAGGTGGAGGAGGTTGGAGGAAGGTGGAGGCTGGAGGAGGTGGAGAGGAGAGGAGGAGGGGGTGGAGGAAGTGGAAGGGTGGAGGAAATGGAGGAGGTTGGAGGAAGGTGGAGGAGGTTGGAGGAGGTGGAGGAGGCTGGAGGAGGGTGGAGGAAGGTGGAGGAGGGTGGAGGAGAAGGGGGAGGAGGAAGGTGGAAGAGGTGGAGGAAGGTGGAGGAGGTTGGAGGAAGGTGTAGGAGGGTGGAGGAGGAGCTGGAGGTGGGTGGAGGAGGTGTAGAGGGGTGGAGGAAGGTGAGGAGGGTTGGAGTGGAGCTCTAGTACCGTCTGTAGAAGAAGTGACGTGACTGGGTGGGGATGATGTGTTTTCCGAGGGTGGCTATAGCTAGTCAACACGCTCCTACCAGACAGAGGGAGGGAGAGAGAGAGAGGAAGGGGAGAGGGAAGGGAGAGAGGGAGTGAGAGGGAGGAGTGGGGAGGGGGAGGAGGGAGAAAGGTCACTAAGAGGGTTTCATCTTCAGGCTGCTGTGTGTGTATGTCTGTAACACTGAACCAAGATTTATTATCCAGATCAACAGCTCACAAAGTCTTTATCAGTTCAGAGAGCGTGAGTCTTAGCTACATGAAGACACGCTATCTGGTGACGCCCTTTTTTAAGTGAATCTTACGCAAATACCCAGAGAGAGATATGATACTAGTGTGTGTTGTAAGGGCACGATCGATGAGTGTACTTCTCTACTACCTCGTGTTTACTCTTGTGCTTCGTGTTGACTTGCTCTGTCTGTGTATGTATCTGCAACCTTCAGGAAGCAAAACTGTATCACTGTGTCACGCAGGCCAGGGGAGGAGGTAGGGAGGCCCCTACCCGCGCCCCCTGCTGAGTCCTCCCGGGAATGGCCTGGCTGACGCACGTGTAAAAGAATTGTGATACAGTTTTATGAGCGGTTGTGCCAGGCGCTAAGGGAGTGTAGTGCCTGACTAGCATGGAGGGGGAGCTGCCACAGGGGTATAGGGAGTAGAAGACACCACCAGAGGGAGCATGGGTGAGGGTGGAGTACGGTCAAGGGTGAGGGGGGGGGCAGTGGGGGGTGGAGCACAGTCAAGGGTGAGGGGGCAGTGGGGTGGACGCACAGTCAAGGTGGGGTTCAGGGTGGGGTGGGTATTACGGTCAAGTGGGGTTCAGGGTGGGGGTGGAGTACAGTCAAGGTGGGGTTCAGGGTGGGGTGGAGTACGGTCAAGGGTGAGGCGGTGGGGTGGAGCACGGTCAAGGTGGGGTTCAGGGTGGGGTGGAGTACAATCAAGGGGTAAGGGGGGGCAGTGGGGTGGAGCACGATCAAGGTGGGGTTCAGGGGTGGGGTGGAGCACGGTCAAGGTGGGGTTCAGGGTGGGGTGGAGCACGGTCAAGGTGGGGTTCAGGGTGGGGTGGAGTACGATCAAGGGTGAGGGGGCGGTGGGGTGGAGCGCAGTCAAGGTGGGGTTCAGGGTGGGGGTGGGTACGATCAAGGGTGAGGGGGGCGGTGGGGTGAGCACAGTCAAGGGTGAGGGGGGCAGTGGGGGTGGAGCACGGTCAAGGTGGGGTTCAGGGTGGGGTGGAGTACGATCAAGGGTGAGGGGGCGGTGGGGTGGAGCACAGTCAAGGGTGAGGGGGCGGTGGGGGTGGAGCACGATCAAGGGTGAGGGGGGCGGTGGGGTGGGTGCACTGTCAAGGGTGAAGGTGAGGGGGGGCGGTGGGGGTGGTGCACTGTCAAGGGTGAAGGTGGGGGAGGGGATGAACCAGACAGGAGGAAGCTGCTGACAGAAGAGTTCCCTGACAACAAAGACTACTGACGGACACTACTGAAGGTGAATCAATACAGGTCTCCTGCTTATTCCAGTGTATATAGAACAAAAAATACAAAACTACAAAAAATAAAGACAAATTTCAAAATACAGGACAAATACAGTAATATTCTTTCACACCTGAATATAAGAACGTAAGGTTTAGGAGAAAAAGAGAGATTCAGAGTACATTAATCTTCCGTGTCTAAGTACCTGGAATGAGTACTATAATCTTCCGTGTCGAAGTATCTGGATTGTTGGTTTAGGGAAGTATTATAGTAAACATTGAGCGCTGGTCCAGTAGTGGTCGGTGGGTGACAAATACACACACACACACTCCTGGGAACTCCTTACCGCGTTAACACTTGCTATGTGATAACGACACATATTTTTTCGCGTGAGCTACCATTAAGAAACGTACGACAGCCGTACTCGACCACCCGCCATAATGCTGTATCACTGGCCACCATTACCTTGTATTAACCAACACCGATATGACAAACAAACACAGGCCCCTTCTGACCTCCTGTTCGACAGCACTCCTGGAGGTGCAGGGGTGGGGAGAGGAAAGGTTAGAGTGAATATGCCAGTTCAGCGTTCGATCCTCTCCACCAGAGTGACCCCCCACCACCCCGGCCTACTACTACACTACTACTACTACCACCACCACCACCACCACCACCACCACCACCACCACCACCACCACCACCACCACCACCCCTACCTGGCCTACCACCTGCCAATTTACTATATTACTACCCTGCTTGGTCTACCACACTACAATCAACCTAGCCACCACCACTACTATCTCCAACCACCCTACCACTACCACCACCACCACAATGGAATGAAGCATCAGATTCAAGATTACGGTCACAATATGTCCACACTAAGCCTGAGTTATTGAGGGCAGGAGTTGTCATATTGGGTCACCATCACTCACCATACTGGGTTACCATCATTCACCATACTGAGTCACCAAATTCACAGAGACTTGGGACACCAACCAGCAGCTACACACCCTGGCCAAGAGTAAAAAAAAAATCGTTCAAGCAAGAACTCCTACAAAGACTCCCAAGAGAGAGCCCCGGTCCACCACTACCCGCTGATCTTACGGCCAGGCAATAAAGTCACTTCCCTAGACCAGCGTCCATCAGCAAGGTCGGTGGAATATGAATTCTGACCTTCAAAACATCTGCAAATGGGACGGGTAACAGGTAACGCTGTGTAGTGTCAGTACCGCCAAACTAGGCAGCCAACCAGACAAACAGCTCTAAAAAAAAAATATCACCCAAAATATATAGCATAAGACGAAACTGCTGCTTCCTCCCTCCTCTAATACTTCTAAAAAACTCCTAATATAGCCTCAACCAACTAACCTAACCTAACCTAACCTAGCCATGTAGATTGAGATAGAGTTGGAGCGGCACTCATTAAAGTTGGGTCTATATTTAGGCCTAGTGGTTAGGTTGAGGCCTATATTAGTACTGGGGTCCATGGTGTACCCCCTCTGTCGTCACGGTTGGTCGCAGCTAACGGCACTTTGTACGACCATTAACCCGAGATATTTTGTACACGTCATTATAGTGTGTGGCAGCTCCTGTGAGTCATCCATACCAGGGAGGTCTATCACTGGGGGAAATTATAGGTCGTGGCTTACCAATTATACACCTCATGAGAGATATATTTTTAACCTAACCTAAACCAACCTTAACCTAACCTAAACCAACTTAACCTAACCTAAACCAACCTTAACCTAACCTAAACCAACCTTAACCTAACCTAAACCTTACCAAATCAAACCAGAATTTCGTCCGTAACTGTTGATGAGAGACGCACTTAACCAATTCACTTAAGCTATGACGTACAAAAGAAATATTCTCAATGATTCGTAAGTGGAATTTTGTCCCTAACCGGTGACGTGAGAACACTATTAACTGATTTACTTAACTGAGAGATAAAGGGAGGGGAAGACCGTGAGAGAGAGAGAGAGAGAGACTTAGATCACACAACAGTACAACATTAACATAAGCTTCTGTCAACAGTCATAAACTACATAAAACCTTAGAGCCAGAAATCTATAATGGGGAGGCTACAGTATTCTCCTAGTACTGTAAGAGACGACCCTAGATACATGAAGACGACCCCTGAGTACTGTAGAGACGACCCTGAGTGACTGTAGAGACGACCCCTGAGTACTGAGGACGACCCTGAGTACTGTGGAGACGACCCTGGTACTGTGGAGACGACTCCTGGTACTGTAGAGATGACCCTGAGTGCCTGTGAGACGACCTCTGAGTACTGTGGAGAGACGACCCCTGGTACTGTGGAGACGACCCTGGTGCTGTGGGGACGACCCTGAGTACTGTGGGGGACGACCCTGAGTACTGTGGGGACGACCCCTGAGTACTGTGGAGACGACCCCTGAGTACTGTGGAGACGACCCTGAGTACTGTGAGACGACCCCTGAGTACTGTAGAGACGACCCTGGTGTGGGGGCGACCCTGAGTGCTGTGGAGACGACCCTGAGTACTGTAGAGTGACGACCCTGAGTGCTGGAGAGACGACCCCTGAGTGCTGTAGAGACGACCTGAGTACTGTAGAGACGACCCTGAGTACTGGCAGAGACGACCCTGAGTACTGTAGAGACGACCCTGAGTACTATAGAGACGACCCCTGAGTACTGTAGAGACGACCCTGATTACTGTAGAGACGACCCCTGAGTGCTGTGAGACGACCCTGAGTACTGTAGAGACGACCCCTGGTGACTATAGAGACGACCCTGAGTACTGTAGAGACGACCCTGAGTACTATAGAGACGACCCTAGTACTGTGGACGACCCTGGTACTGTGAGACGACCCTGAGTACTAGAGACGACCCTGAGTACTGTAGAGGACGACCCTGATTACTGTAGAGACTGACCCTGAGTACTGTGAGACGACCCTGAGTACTGTAGAGACGACCCCTGAGTACTGTAGAGACGACCCTGGTACTGTAGAGGCGACCCCTGAGTACTGTGAGACGACCCTGAGTACTGAGAGACGACCCTGAGTACTGTAGAGAGACGACCCTAGGTACTATAGAGACGACTGAGTACTGTGAGACGACCCTGAGTGCTGTGAGGCCACGACTATATCCTATACCTGTAACACCTCTACACCCACCTGTACCTGTAACCATCACCTCTACACCCACCTGTACCTGTAACCATCACCTCTACACCCACCTGTACCTGTAACCATCACCTCTACACCCACCTGTACCTGTAACCATCACCTCTATACCCACTTACCTGTATCACCTCTACACCCACCTGTACCTGTAACCATCACCTCTACACCCACCTGTACCTGTAACCATCACCTCTACACCCACCTGTACCTGTAACCATCACCTCTATACCCCACCTGTACCATCACCTCTACCCACCTGTACCTGTAACCATCACCTCTACACCCACCTGTACCTGTAACCATCCTCTACACCCACCTGTACCTGTAACCATCACCTCTACACCCACCTGTACCTGTAACCATCACCTCTACACCCACCTGTACCTGTAACCATCACCTCTACACCCACCTGTACCTGTAACCATCACCTCTACACCCACCTGTACCTGTAACCATCACCTCTACACCCACCTGTACCTGTAACCATCACCTCTACACCCACCTGTACCTGTAACCATCACCTCCTACACCCACCTGTACCTGTAACCATCACCTCTACACCCACCTGTACCTGTAACCATCACCTCCCTGTACCTGTAACCATCACCTCTACACCCCCACCTGTACCTGTAACCATCACCTCTACACCCACCTGTACCTGTAACCATCCACCTCTACACCCACCTGTACCTGCCATCACCTCTACACCCACCTGTACCTGTAACCATCACCTCTATACCCTGTACCTGTAACCATCAACTCTACACCCACCTGTACCTGTAACCATCACCTCTACACCCACCTGTACCTGTAACCATCACCTCCTACCCACCTGTACCTGTAACCATCACCTCTATACCCTGTACCTGTAACCATCCTCTACACCCACCTGTACCTGTAACCTGATACAGGGGTTGGCAAGTACTGGCAGGTTATTTGTACACTGTGACAGACAAACTCCCATGGTGGGAGTGAGAGGTGTGAGAGGGGGGGAGTGAGGTATCAGAATGAGGGTATGAGGGTAGGGTGTGAGGGGGTGAGATGAGGAAGGCAGGTGAGGTGAGGTGTGGGGAGTGAGGGAGTAGGTGTGGTGGGGTAAGGGAGAAACGGAAGAGAGAGAGGGCATGAGTCACCCTGGAACATGGGAGGGTGGGGAATGAGGAACGCCAGAGTGAGGGGAGCAGGAGGGGCGTGGCTGCCGGAAACGTGTGTGAGACGGAAGAGTGATGAGAGAGTAAGAAAGAAAGAGAGAAAGAGAGAGAGAGAGAGAGAGAGAGACTCGGTCATGTTGTGATGGTAGGTACCCTCTCTCTCTCTCTCTCTCTCTCTCCCCCTCTCTCTCTCTCTCTCTCTCTCTCGTGTCAACAAACACTCCATTATAACAGATGAACCACGTAAACAATTAACACCAGTCTTCCCTTTCCCCCTTTTATATGACCTCCCAACACCCCCCTTATCCCCTTTACTCTTTCCACCCCCCTTCCCCCACCATTTCTTTCCCCCCTTACCTTCCTTTCCACCCCCTCTTCCTCCCTAACCAACCACGTCTGTGAGTACACACACATATACACATTGCTTCACCACCACCACCACCACCACACCACCACACCACCACACCACCACACCACCACCACCACCACACCACCACCACCACACCACACACACACACACACAACCCCCACACTTACCATATAACTAAACTACTATAGTATTTACAGATATATTCTTGAGAGGCTATGATGCACCCACTATATTTAAATAACTATTAATGTACAAACCTGTCCCTATGACCATAGATGATAATTAAACAACTCACTAATTACCGTAAGAGAGTTAAGCTAAGCAGAGACCAGTCCGTATTCTCAAAGGTCAATAATTTCCTTTAACTGGTTCACTTAACTTACAGCACACACACACCACACACACACACACACACGCAGAAGGACGCCTCCTGGTGGCCCCGCTCGATCCTCACGTCACTTACGTCTAATTGGCCGGGTTCTCTCCTGCTTATGGGGACGGCTGCTGTTGCTGACGCTTGCGTGTGACTGGTCCTCCATTCATGACGTCATCACCATACCCACCAATCCCCCTCCCCTCCAGTGTAAACTATCTCTTACTCCTGTATCTATGACCTCATTTCCATACGATTGGTCGATATTTCTAATGACGTCATAAGCATCCTCTCTTTTTTTATGAATGACGTCATATGCATACCCTTGGCAGTTACGGTAATGGTACAGCAGCTAAATATATACCACTGTATCAGTGTCATCATCATCATCATCATCATCATCATCATCATCATTATTTCATTCTATCATTATATAATTTTAATGATAACTAAACCTCAATTAAATTCCATTCCTTTTAAATACACGTATGACAGCCCTTGGATATTTCACAACTGGATTGACACACATACACACACACACACACACACACACACACACACACACACACACACACACACATCACACACACACACACACACACACACACACACCAGGTGACTCTGAGGACAGGTGTTGATTGCACCATACAATTGATTAATAGTTACATAATTAAACCTTCTCTACGTTTCTTTCATTATTTCATTGTTTTCCTTCTTTCTTTACCATCCACCTTCCTTCCTTCCTTCCTTCTTTCCTTTCTTCAATCTTTTTTTCTCTTCTCTTCCTCCTTATTCATTTATGCTTTCCTTGTTTATTCCTTTCTTCCTTCCTTCCTTCCTTCCTTCCTTCCTTCCTGCCTCCCTCACTTCCTTCCTTCCTTCCTTCCTTCCTTCCTTCCTTCCTTCCTTCCTTCCTTCCTTCCTTCCTTCCCCCCACTTCCTTCCTGCCTCCCTCTTCTTCCTTCCTTCCTTCCTTCCTTCCTTCTTCTTCCTTCCCTATCCCCATTCTCATCATCAATTTTCATTAAACTCGCTCAACCATATCGTGCAGTGTCACTCCCTCACCCCCCCTCACTCTCCTCCCTCCCTCACCCCCTCACCTCTCCCTCCCCCCCTCACTCCTCCCTCACCCACCTCCCCACCCCCCAATCTCACCTCCCCTCACCCCCCTCCCCCTCCTCCCTCCCCTCCCTCACCCCGTCACCCACCTCCCCTCCCTCACTCCCCTCCCTCCACCCCCCCTCCTCCACCTCCCCGTCACCCCTCCCCTCCCTCCTCTCCCCTCCCCACCCCCCCCCCTTTCTTTAAGTATTCTCTACTCTCCTCTCGTGGTGCCTTAATGGTCTTCTTAGGTTAGGTTAAGTTGGGTTGGGTTGGGTTAGGATTAGGTTAGTTGATGGTTTTAGTTTGGTGACTCCATTTGTCAGGTGAGTTAAAAAGTAGAACAGTGTCTAGAATTCCTCTTCTGATTAACTGCCTCGAATGTTTAAAAAAAATTACCGTCTATCTAAGTAAGTTTGACCGTCTCTCTAATTAGCTGTGACCGTCTTTGTAACCGTAACCGTCTTTCTACCCTTCCACAAAGACTGTCAATGGAACGTGGCTTCGTGCCAGATAAACACAGGCAGATCAGGTGGTACACGTGTGATATATAGAGATAATGAAGCGAAAATTAAGTCAAACATACAAAGACTGATCAACTAGGCGTGCGTAGGACAAAGGTACATAGGGATCAGGTAGCACGGGATCAGGTAACACAGGATCATGCAACACAGAGTTCAGGTAACACAGGTTCAGGTAACACAGGTTCAGAGTAACACAATCATTTCTTCATCGCTGTCATCGGGTTAGGTGCGAAAGATGATCATGTGAAGAGCTACTGCGGTGGCTACCGTCAGATGGGAGGGTTCTTTCCTTTCTCCCTCCTCCTCTTCAGTCACCTCCGCCGCCCTCCACCGCCCTCCGCCCACCCTCCGCCCGCCCTCCGCCCGCCCTCCGCCCGCCCTCCGCTCTGCCCTACGCACGAGTTCAATCCATTTTCTCCTCAATTTCCATTTCTTGGGCTCGATATCCGGCCGTCAGAGCCTTGTTAGAGAGTGAAAGAGGCCACTGTACGTGGAGGTTAAAGCAACACTGTATGTAGAGTTGAGGTGGCCTGCAGGAGGTTAGAGGCAGCCACTGTACGTGGAGGTTAAGAGGCCAACCTGTATGTAGAGGTTAGAGGTGGCCACTGTACGTGGAGGTTGGGCGGCCACTGTACGTGGAGGGTTGAGGTGGCCACTGTACGTGGGGTTAAGAGGCCAACACTATGTGAGGTTAGAGAGGCCTGTGCGTGGGGTTGAGGCCAACACTGCTATGTAGAGGTTAGAGGCAGCCACTGTACATGGGGTTAGAGGCGGCCACTGTACGTAGGGGATTGGAGGTGGCCACTGTACAAGTGGGGTTAGAGGCCAACACTGTATGTAGGAGTTGAGGCGAGCACTGTACGTGGGGTTAGAGGCGGCCACTGTACGTAGGGGTTAAGGGCGGCCACTGTACGTAGAGGTTAGAGGCCAGCACTGTACGTAGAGGGGTTAAAGGCCAGCACTGTACATTAGGGGTTAGAGGCCAACACTGTACGTAGAGGTTAGAGGGCCACTGTACGTGGAGGTTAGAGGTGGCCACTGTACGTGAGGTTAGAGGCCAACACTGTACATAGAGGTTAGAGGCGGCCACTGTACGTAGAGGTTAAGAGGCCAACACTGTGCACGTAGAGGTTAAGAGGCGGCCACTGTACGTGAGGTTAAGAGGTGGCCACTGTACGTAGAGGTTAGAGGTGGCCACTGTACGTAGAGGTTAAAGAGGCCAACACTGTACGTAGAGGTTAGAGGCGGCCACTGTGCTAGGGTTAAGAGGCCAACACTGTACGTAGGGTTAGAGGCCAACACTGTACGTACAGGGTTAAAGAGGCCAACACTGTACATAGAGGTTAGAGGCGGCCACTGTGCAATGAGGTTAAAGAGGCCAACACTGTACGTAAGGTTAAGGGCTAACACTGTATATAGGGGTTAGAGGCGGCCACTGTGCGTAGAGGTTAGAGGCGGCCACTGTGCGATGGAGGTTAGAGGTGGCCACTGTACGTCAGGGTTAGAGGCGGCCACTGTACGTGGGGTTAAGAAGCGGCCACTGTGCATCGAAGGTTAAGAGGCCAACACTGTACGTAGAGGTTAGAGGTGGCCACTGTACGTAGAGGTTAAGGGCCAACACTGTATATAGAGGCGGCCACTGTGCGTAGAGGTTAAGGCAGCCACTGTACGTGGGGTTAGAGGCGGCCACTGTACGTAGGGGTTAAGAGGCCAACACTGTACGTAGAGGTTAGAGGTGGCCACTGTACATGTGGGGTTAGAGGCCAACACTGTATATAGAGGTTAGAGGCGGCCACTGTGCGTAGGGGATTAGAGGCGGCCACTGTGCGTAGGGGTTAAGAGGCCAACACTGTACATAGAGGTTAGAGGCCAACACTGTACATAGGAGTTAAGAGGCCAACACTGTACGTTTAGGGGTTAGAGGCGGCCACTGTACGTAGAGGTTAGAGGTGGCCACTGTACGTGAGGTTAGAGGCCAACACTGTATATAGAGGTTAAGGGTGGCCACTGTACGTAGAGGTTGAGAGGTGGCCACTGTACGTGAGGTTAGGGCGGCCACTGTGTACGTGGGGTTAGAGGCGGCCACTGTGCATAAGGGTTAAGAGGCCAACACTGTACGTGGGGGTTAGAGGTGGCCACTGTGCGTGGGGTTAAGGCCAACACTGTATATAGGGGGTAGAGGCGGCCACTGTACGTAGAGGTTAGAGGCGGCCACTGTACGTAGAGGTTAAGAGGCGGCCACTGTACGTAGAGGTTAGAGGCCAACACGTACGTAGAGGTTAGAGGTGGCCACTGTACGTGGTTAGAGGCCAACACTGTATATAGAGGTTAGAAGGCGGCCACTGTACGTGAGGTTAGAGGCGGCCACTGTGCATCAGAGGTTAAGAAGGCCAACACTGTACATAGAGGTTAGAGGCCAAACACTGTACATAGAGGTTAAGAGGCCAACACTGTACGTAGATTTTAGAGGCATCCACTGTACGTAGAAAGGTTAGAGGTGGCCACTGTACATGTAAGTTAGAGGCCAACACTGTATATAGAGGTTAAGAGGTGGCCACTGTACATGTAGAGGTGGGGTGGCCACTGTACGTAGAGGTTAAGAGGTGGCCACTGTACTGTGAGGGTTAAGAGGCCAACACTGTATATAGGGGTTAAGAGGCCAACACTGTACATAGAGGTTAGAGGCCAACACTGTACGTAGAGGGTTAGAGGCCAACACTGTACATAGAGGTTAGAGGCCAACACTGTACATAGAGGTTAAGCCAACACTGTACATAAAAGGTTAGAGGCCAACACTGTACGTAGAGGTTAAGAGGCGGCCACTGTACGTAGAGGTTAGAGGTGAACACTGTACATAGAGGTTAGAGGTGGCCACTGTGTGGGGTTAAGAGAGGCCAACACTGTACGTGGGGTTAGAGGCGGCCACTGTACGTAGGGTTAGAGGCCAACACTGTGGTGAGGTTAGAGGCCAACACTGTACATAGGGGTTAAGAGGCCAACACTGTACATAGAGGTTAGAGGCGGCCACTGTACATGTGGGGTTAGAGGCCACTGTACATGTGGGGTTAAGAAGCCAACACTGTACGTGAGGTTAGAGGCGGCCACTGTACATGTGGGGTTAGAGGCCAACACTGTATATAGAGGTTAAGAGGCGGCCACTGTACGTGAGGGTTAAGAGGTGGCCACTGTGCACATGGGGTTAAGACCAACACTGTATATAGAGGTTAAGAGGTGGCCACTGTGCAGTAAGGGGGTGGCACTGTACGTGGAGGTTAAGAGGCGAAGCCACTGTACACGTGAGGTTAAGAGGCCAACACTGTATATAGAGGTTAAGAGGTGGCCACTGTGCCACGTAGAAGGTTAAGAGGTGGCCACTGTACGTGGGGGTTAGAGGTGGCCACTGTACGATAGAGGTTAAGAGGCCAACACTGTACATAGAGGTTAAGGCCAACACTGTACATAGGGGTTGAGGCGGCCACTGTACGTAGAGGTTAAGAGGTGGCCACTGTGCATAGGGGTTAAGAGGCCAACACTGTATATAGAGGTTAAGAGGTGGCCACTGTACGTATAAAGTTAAGGCCAACACTGTATATAGAGGTTAGAGGTGGCCACTGTGCATGAGGTTAAGAGGCCAACACTGGCCATAGAGGTTAAGAGGCCAACACTGTATAGAGGTTAGAGGCCAACACTGTACATAGGGTTAAGGGCCAACACTGTACATAGAGGTTAGAGGCGGCCACTGTACGTAGAGGTTAAGAGGTGGCCACTGTACGTAAGTTAAAGGCCAACACTGTATAGAGGTTAGAGGTGGCCACTGTACGTAGAGGTTAGAGGTGGCCTGTGCACTAAGGTAGGAGGTGGCCACTGTACGTGGGGTTAAGAGGCCAACACTGTACGTAGAGGTTAAGAGGCCAACACTGTACGTGGGGTTAAGAGGCCAACACTGTATATAAGGTTAAGAGGTGGCCACTGTACGTGAGAAAGAAGGCCACTGTACATGGGGTTAAGAGGCCAACACTGTACATAGAGGTTAAGAGGCCAACACTGTACGTAGAGGTTAAGAGTGGCCACTGTACGTGGGGTTAGAGGCCAACACTGTACGTAGAGGTTAAAGTGGCCACTGTGCGTAGGGTTAGAGGCCAACACTGTACGTAGAGGTTAAGAGGCGGCCACTGTATGGGGTTAGAGGTGGCCACTGTACACGTAGAGGTTAAGAGGCCAACACTGTACATAGAGGTTAAAGTGGCCACTGTGCATCAGAGGTTAAGGGCCAACACTGTACGTAGAGGTTAAGGAAGGCCAACACTGTATGTAGAGGTTAGAGACAACACTGTACGTGGGGTTAAAGGAGCCACTGTACGTAAGGGTTAGAGGCCACCAACATGGGGTTAAGAGGCCAACACTGTACGTAGAGGTTAGAAGTGGCCACTGTACGTAGTAGAACACTACGTAGAGGTTAGAAGTGGCCACTGTACGTAGGTTAGAGGCCAACACTGTACGTAGAGGTTAAGAGGCCAACACTTCGAATAATAGCGAGAAACTTGCGTGTACTTTAGCCCTCAAATGTAAACAAAGACGGAAGCAAAACGGCGTCAGAAATTGTATTGAGACGCTATCACGAATTCAGTCGGCTCTCTTATCTCCATTTAGGCGAGACAAAGGATTCACGCGGCCACAATGTTTACTTGTCGACCTGGAGTTGGTAGAACGTACCTGGTTACGATCGACGCCATCTTGGGAGGCTTTTTAAGTGGTCGTGGGAAGATAGTGATGACGGAGTGGTTAGAACAACACACACACACACACACACACACACACACACACACACACATAATACTCCTTTTTTCTTTATGGGAGCAATACGATATGTTTTCTCCCTAAGGTAAGACACAGCAAAAATGCATCTATTGTTTACAAACAAACAGAGTTGCTAATGAGCGCGGAAGAAGAGCAGACAGCCCGGGCGGTGAGTTTATTGCAGGACAATTAGCCTTTGTAACGCTGTAATCTTATCCTCTGGCAGGCGGGGGATCGCCAGGTGCACATTACCGTACAAATTGCCTGAAATTAGCTCATAGCCTGAGCATGTTACGCCACCTAACCTAACCAAACCTCCCCACATACCCCTCCCCCTCCAGTGAACTGCCACCAAAATCCCCCCCAAAAAATGGACAGAAAAATGTTAACGGGTGAAGTGGGTGGGGGCTTGAATGGCTGGGTGGGAGGGGCTGGGTGGTGAGGGGGCTGGGGGGTGGGATGGTACTCAGGGGAGTAGGGCTGCTGATCGAGAGGGCTGGGAGGGTAGTAGTGAGTGGGCTGGTGGCTGCTAGTCTTGGGTGTTTAGGGCTGGTAGCTGGTTCAGGGACTAGCGAGGTGACGTGTGGACCTGAATCACCGTAATGGTCACTGTTGTAAGTACTCTGTGGATCCAGGGTGGTGAAGCTTAGCGACACACACACACACACACACACCACTAAGGGGTTCCTCGACTAGATCCAACTATATATGACTCAGAAAACAGTGTGTGTGTGTGTGTGTGTGTGTGTGTGTGTGTGTGTGTGTGTGTGTGTGTGTGTGTGTGTGTGTGTGTGTGTGTGTGTGTGTGTGTGTGTGTGTGTGTGTGTGTGTGTGTGTGTGTGTGTGTGTGTGTGTCAGTGTGTGTCAACCTATACGAGAGTTTGAGAATCTTGACCTTAACACAGGAAGCTAATTGGATATTTTCACCTGATTTACGATATTATTCTTAAGACTACTGTAACTTGATGAACTGTCGTGTTGTCGTGTTAAGGGGGAAGTTTACGAAGGAATCTGGGGATGGAGACTTAAAGCATTCGTGTCGTGTAATGAAGAAGGAAAGTTGCAGGTGGGATATTTGATGTCTCACTTAGTACCTGATTTAAGCCACACGCTCAGGTAGATTACACAACATTACAGGTGAAGTGTACTGCATGTATAGTGTACAGGCACGGAGGGTCTATGCCGTAATAGTATATACTTGAGTTGAGAATGGCGCTGTCAGGTTCACTCACCGAGGTATGCGTGGCGTCACCTGGATAAACCTATACTTGAAACAGGATGATTTATACTGTATGTTAGAGGGTCACATCACATCACACCACACCACACCACACCACACCACACCCATCACACCACACCACCTACGCCCATGACTGTCTCCTGGCCTCAGAGGAACAAAAGGCCAACTAACATTATTTCATTATATATTAATCGTATAATGAGCCAAAAAGTATATAACGTCCACCAAATAAACTATAATTGAAGCTATTATTATTATTTTATTATTTTTTTTTTTTTTTTCCTCACTTCGATGCTTCAGTTTTCTCACCCTAGGGTAGAGAGGTAAGGTGGGGAGGGTATAGAGGTGGGGGGTAGAGTGGTGGGGGGTTGAGAAGGGAGAGGTTGTGGTAGTGGGGGGTATACAGGTGGGGGAGAGTGGTGGGGGTTGAGGTAGGGAGAGGTTGTGGTAGTGGGGGTATACAGGTGGGGGTGGGGGTGAGAGTGGTGGGGTTGAGGGTAGGGGAGAGGTTGTGGTAGTGGGGGGTATACAGGTGGGGGTGGGGGTAGAGTGGTGGGGGTTGAGGGTAGGGGAGGTTGTAGGGGGGTATACAGGTGGGGGTGGGGGTAGAGTGGTGGGGTTGAGGGTAGGGGAGAGGTTGTGGTAGTGGGGAGGAGGAGGAGGGCAGACACTGATCAGAGGCGGGAGAAGGTTGGTGTGTACACCATAATGGGTTTATAATGATACTGCTGGTGGTGGTGATGGTGGCAGGTGGTGGTGGTGCTGATGTTGCTGATGCTTATAGCTACCACCACCACCACGATACAAAACAAACAATATCACCACTATTACTGTTATTACACCATCATAGATAACCAGTATCACCATTACCACCACCATTATTACCACCATCGCCGTTCATACCACTGATATTTTGATTACGAATTGGTTTAATATATTGAGTACGAAAAACGAAAATTATAACGAGTTTAACCCCTTGAATATAAGAAGTTAGTTCATCGTACTCAAATAGTTTAGAATTGTACCTCCCTGTGTGTCTGTACGCAGTCAGTCATGCACTCATTCATGGTCAGGCAACGTTCGCTTCATCCATATTTACCCACAGATTCAAGTAGAGACAGACAGACACAGAGACAGACACAGACACAGAGACAGACACAAGTACGGCTGTGTTATCATTTTGTGGATCGTCTGAAGAAAGAATAACATCGTATTCTTTTGATCAGCTGATGTGTAACTTTCGAAAATGTAGTGACTTGCAAAGAATTCGGTACATAATACATTGTTTATTTACTCTGGTTTATCATTTTATATTTACCTTTGCTTCTGTTTATTATTTACTATTTAATCCTGTTTATTTTTCCACCTTCTCTCTCTGTGTTTAAAAAAATGAAAATAAAAAAATCTTCAATTACGAAAGTCCTTGTCGAAACATACCCGTGACGTCATGGTAAACAGTGTTGAGCTAAGGATTAAATTCTCTTTAAAATCACAAAATTACTAATATAAAAAACTTACTTTCGAAATTAACGGATGTAATGTTGTTAAAGATGGATGTTTATTTAATTCACGAGACGTATTTAACTGGTAAAAAGAATGGGTAACTATTGAAACACGTTGAGGTGAGTATTAATATAAGTAACTGTCTTTAATGCCTGATGATATTTTTAAGTGGAAGTGATATAGATATTAAGTGTTTGGGATAACTAGTGGTAATGAGAGGAGGTAAACTGTGTTATAATGGCCCCAACTTTATTATGACTGGAACCAAGTCCTAATGGGCCCCAGGTTTGATGTCTAGGTTACGCTGAGAACTACTAGGCTACGACCCATCTGGAGACAAGTTGGTGGTCGTTAACGAGATAACACAGTACACCATCACCGCCCACGACCATGAAAGGGTCGTTTGGTTAAGGTGGTCGTCGTAGGGTCGTGTGTGTGTACAGATGTTTACAGTGTCTATGCCAACCTTGAATTTGAGATGTATTATTATTATTATTATTATTATTATTATTATTATTATTATTATTATTATTATTATTATTATTATTATTATTATTATTATTATTATTATTATTATTATTACAACCCAGGTTATCGTCCGCTACACGTGCGTCTTAACCCCCACTGGAACACAGGTAGACGTCAGGTAGGGTGATTTACAAAGAGATTTACCTGTAATTAAAGTTTGAGGATCAATATACGCATGGGTAAGGCACTGCGGCGTATAATGTTAAACATATAATTCCTTCTACCTTAGTAATGGCGTAACTATGATGGTGATGGTGGTTGTTGATGATGATGATGATGATGATGATGGTGATGATGATAGTGGTGATGATGTACTGCTAATAATGACAACTCATTATGACGGTGTATACCATGGTGATACTCACCTAGAGCCCCCTCCCCCACCATTCCTCACCCAGACCCTCACTCCCCACCACTCACTCCAGACCCCTCCTCCCCACCACCCACCCATGACCTCCTCCCTCACCAATTACCTCACCCAGGACCCTCCCCACCAATCCTCACCAAGGACCCTCCTCACAATTACCTCACCCAGGACCTCCTCCAATTACCTCACCCAGGACCTCCCCAAATTACCTCACCCCGGACGCCCCTTTATCTCACCCGTGGACACCCCCACTTTTCCCTCCCCTCCCATCAATTCCCCTCCCACCTTACCCTCCCACCTTACCCTCCCACCTTACCCTCCTCCCTCCCCCTCTCCCTCTCACCTACCTTCCCTCCCTCCTTACTCCTCCCTCCTCCTACCCTCCCCCCTCTCCCCTGCCATTTTCCTCCTCCCACCTTTACCCCCCCTACCCCACTATCATAAAAAATAACACGAACGAAAAAATAGATCCCAGTGTTTTATCAGTCGTGAGTACCAGAGACGTTCGTTCATTCGTTCGTTCGTTCGTTCATTCGTTCGTCTGTGTTTTGTTGTGGTTTTGGAATCTGACTCGACTTAACTTGAGTTCTTGTGAGAGTTTTCTAACCATTGATATTAGAGGATATAAATGACATCACGGGGGTAAATAAACTTTCTGTCCAATCACGTTAGAGAATACAGATAACATCACGGGGACAACGATTTTTCTAGCCAGTCGAATGAGAGTATGCAGATGACGTCACTGTAGGGATTTTTCAGGCCATAGTCAGTATCCAGTTATAACGTCATCAGGGTAAATTAACTTTTCTAGCCAATCAAGTGAGAATACCGAGAGAAAGTGACGGGCATTTAAACTTTTCTCTGCTGTGTAATAGAACATGCAGATGACATCACCGGGGTAAGTAGACTTTTCTGGCCAATCAGATGAGAGTATAATTGACGTCATGGGTATAAATAATCTTTTCTGGCCAATCAAGCGAGAGTTTTCTGATAAAAGTTTCTGGGCTGACTAAATTTTTCTGACCAATCAAACGAGGAGAGAACGAGCGTCATGTGGGTAGAGACATTTTACTTTCAATCAAGAGTAGAAGATGACGTCACAGGGAGAAGTAAGTTTCCCGCCAATCAAGGAGAGTGTAGATGACGTCACGGGTAGAAGAGTTCCTGCCAATCAAGGGGAGTGTAGATGACGTCACAGGAGAAGTAAGTTTCCCGGTCAATCAAGGAGAGTGTAGATGACGTCACGGGTAGAAGAAAGCCCGGTCAATCAAGGAGAGTGTAGATGACGTCACAGAGAGAAGAAAGTTTCCCGGTCAATCAAGGAGTGTAGATGACGTCACGGGTAGAAGTAAGTTTCTGCCAATCAAGGAGAGGTAGATGACGTCACAGGGAGAAGAAAGTTTCTGCCAATCAAGGGAGAGATACACCTGATATTACATGAGGTTTACAAACTTTTCTAACCAATCAGGTGAGAGTATATGCAAATGGCGTCGCGTATACGTAAACAAAACCATTCTGACCAATCAAGTGAGAGAATAGATGACGTCACAGGGGTACATAACCCTTTTTTTAATTTAATTCATCCTTTCACCACTTATCAGCTTACTACTCGTTCAACCAATCAACTGAGAGGATGTAAATGACGTCACGGGTAAAAACAGACGACACAGCAAAAGCGCGAAAAAAAAAAGACTCGAATTTGGTAATTGAATTTGGTATTTTTTTTTCGCTTGTGGTTATTAATGTAGAGTAGAATCCTTTTTGTGGCGCCAAGATTTGTGTTTTTTATTTCTTTGTCTGTCTGTCTGTGTCTCTCTCTTTCTGTCTGTCTCTTTGTCTGTCTGTCTGTCTGTCTCTCTCACTGCTACTCACTCTCCATCCCTCTCTCCCTCATTCTCCTCCCTCCCTCTCACGCTACTCTCCATTGCCTTCTCCCTTCCATTAATCAACCCCAGCCACTCACAGCCTCACTCACTCTCTCTCCTTCCCCTTCCGTTAGCTTCTCTCTCTCTCTCCTCCATTCCTCTCTCTCTCTCTCTCTCCGTCTCACCTTGTATACCGTCAACAGGAGGGTCACTTGCCCTCCTCCCTCCTCCCCCTCCCCGCCTCTCTCTCGTCCTCTCAACAAATTGTCGACAAATTGACTGGAATCTCCTGGAATGTGGAATTAATTGTATCAAGAATGGGAACATGACTGGAATGGATTCGATCAGTCGCCAATCTAGTAATCCTACCCCCCTCCTCCCTTCTCTCTCTCTTTCTCTCTCTCTCTCCTCTCATCCTCTCTTTCCATTCTCCCTCATCCTCTCTCTCTTCCCCATCTCTCGTCCCTCTTTTCCTTCCCTCCCTCTCATCACCTATTTATTTTCCCCAATTCCCTTCCTCATTCCCTTCACACTCTTCTCTCTCTCTCTCCTTTCCACCCCTCATCAATCCTTTCCACACTTTACAGGTCACCGAGAGAGAAGAAGAGAGAGATCATCATATAATTCTAATCTTCAAATTATATAATGTGGATAGTCATTATTATTTATTATTATTATTATTATTATTATTTTTTTTTTTTTTTTACAATTATTTTTATTTTTTTCATTTTTTTTAATCCGAAAACGAACGTCATTCACGCGAGGTATTGAGGCTCCGTCGCTTGAGCCTTCCTGACTAAAACTGACTCACTGACGGGCGGACGGACGGACAGACAGACGGACGGACGGACGGACGGACGGACGGACAGACAGACAGACGGACGGACGGACGGACGGACGGACGGACGGACGGACTCCTTGTTCACACCTATTTCCCCTACCGGATCGAAGAAGTGAGAGGGGAGAGAAGTGAGAGGAGAGGAGAAGAATAAATGGTCAGGTAGAACAATGGAGGAGACTTGGAGACGATCAATATGTGTAGGGGTTGTTTGTTGGGGTTGTTTGTTGGGTTGTTGTTGTTGTTTGTTGGGGTTGTTATTTTTGTTGTTATTGTTGTTATTAATGTTCTTATTGCCGTTGCTGTTATCTTTGTTATTGTTGTTGTTGCTGTTGTTGTTGTTGTTGTTGTTATTGTTATTTTTGCTGTTGTTATTGTTGTTGTTATTGTTGTTGTTAATGTTGTTGTTGCTGTTGTTGTTGTTGTTGTTGTTGTTATTGTTATTTTTGTTGCGTTGTTATTGTTGTTGTTGTTGTTGTTGTTAATGTTGTTGTTGTTATTTTGTTGCTGTGTTATTGTTGTTGTTGTTGTTGTTGTTGTTAATTTTGTTGTTGTTGTTGTTGTTGTTGCTTTATTGTTAATGCGTTCGTCTTGTTTTGTTGTTTTGCTGTTGTTGTTGTTGTTTTGTTGTTGTTGTTGTTGTTGTTGTTGTTGTTGTTAATGTTGTCGTTGTTGTTATTGTTGTTGCTGTTGTTATTGTTGTTATTGTTGTTGTTGTTGTTGTTGTTGTTGTTGTTGTTGTTGTTGTTGTCGTTGGGCTCTTAACAAGTGATCACCAGCCTGGAAAAGTACAATGGGGTGTACTTGGTCGATAGTGGGCGGGGCAGGGAGATGGATGGGTGGGTGGTGGGGTGTGGAGGTGAGTGGGCGGTGAATTCAGGGAAGAGGAAGGATAGGTGGGTGGGTGGGAAGAGTGGTGGGGTGGTGGTGGGGGCAGGTAGGTGGGTGGGTTTTTTTAGGAAAGGAGGAATGAAGGAAGATTAGAGGTGGGGAAGGAAGGTTCGGAAATGAAGAAATTCAAGAGGAGGTAAGAGAGGGCGGGCTGACCGCCTAGCTGCTAATAGTGTGTTAGGGTTGTGTCATGGGTTAGTTATTGTCTGCCGGTACAGGCACTAGACAGCCTACCCTGTCCCATTTATGGGTGATTTGGGCCTTATTTCATATTCCGCCGACCCTACTGGCGGATGCTGGTCTAGGAGGTTGTCTATTGCCTGGCCGTGTAGATCGGGGTGGTAATGGACCTTTGGATTTCGTACGTTTTGGGAACCATGTATGGTTGTTGTCGTTATCTGGGGACTCTTTGAAGGAGTTCTTGCTCTGATCGTTCTATCTTTTGCCAGATTCTGCTGGCCAGGGTGTGCAGCTGCTGGTTGATGGGTTTTATTCTCAGGTCTCTATGTATCTCGGCTGTGGTTCTGGTGAAGGGTATCTTCAATTTGTGATGAATCTAGGGCTTCATTTTGGACCCTTGTAATTTTAATATTTGAGTGGTGCTCATAGTATGAAGAGGTATTGCTGGGTAAGTTATCGGTGATAAATGATGTCACCAGAAGGAGTTTAATTTTCTCAGAAAACTCTTTAAAGCGGTATAGTTTTTCAGCTCTTTCTTGCTTTTTCCTTCCTGGTGTGGACATGATGGGAGTAACCTGTCGGATATATGTAGGCTCAGGAGGGTGTCTCTTCTGCTTTTATTCTATCTGGGCATTATTGGTTACTAATGGATGAGTGGGTCGGTGGGGAGGGAAGGTGGGTGAGTGGGTGGGTGGGGAGGGAAGGTGGGTGAGTGGGTCGGTGGGGAGAGGAAGGTGGGTGAGTGGGTGGGGGGATGGTGGGAGGGACTGCAGGTCAAATGGGTCGCTGTTTCATGATTGATTTGAACCCAGAATTATCATGATAGGCCCCTAACCTAACCTAACCTAACCTGAACAGATTGACTGGGGGACCCATTAGGAGCACGACCACGACCACAAGTACGACCATGACTACGACCACAAGCACGACCATCTCTGACCAAACACCACAACAACATCTAAGAAATCGATCCATACCGACAGACTGTCCTGAGACGTCGAGTAATGAGTCACTCTTATTGTGGTCAAAAAAAAAAAGAGAGAGAGAGAGAGAGTAAAATATGAGAAGGCCAGAACGGGAGAAACACAGACAGACAGACAGACAGACAGCCAGACAGACAGCAGACAGACAGCCAGACAGACAGCCAGACAGACAGACAGACAGACAGACAGACAGACAGACAGACATATTTCCAACAGAGAACACCCCTAGTAATTGAAACGTTGGATGGTTTTATCCCTAAATCTCCTGCCATAATTTGCTTGTGACTCATCCCAGTTTCTCACAATTTGCATACAGCGCCAATTTTAAAGGTAATTCTCAAGCTCCCCTACCCTCCTCTCCTCCCTCCTCTTCCTCCTTCCCCTCCAGCCAGGCAGCTCGAGAAATTTGAGTCTACCCATGAAATATACCGTTCATTAGGACAAAAAAAACAACAGAAAACGGGAGACGGGGTGGATAGAGACTCTCTGTCCTCCTACTCACCCACTACCCCACACTCACTCCACCTCACTCACCCCCACCTCACCTCACCCCACCTCCCACCACCTCACCAAACCCCACTCCACTCCAACCCCACACTCCACCCAACCCCACCTCACAGTGTTGCCAATTGATAATGGAAGTATTTTTTTGTATGGGTGGTATAGTTTTGTTGGTTAGGTTAGGTTAGGTGGGGTTTTGGATTAGGTTAGGTTAGGTGGGTTTTGGTTAGAAGGTGGGGTTTTGGTTAGGTTAGGTTAGGTGGGGTTTTGCTAGGTTAGGTTAGGTGGGGTTTTACTTAGGTTAGGGTTAGGTGGGGTTTTGTTAGGTTAGTTAGGTGGGGTTTTATTAGGTTAGGTTAGGTGGGGTTTTGATTAGGTTAGGTTAGGTGGGGTTTGAGTTAGGTTAGGTTAGGTGGGGTTTTGGTTAGGGTTAGGGTGGGGTTTTGTTGTGGTTAGTTGGGGGTTTAAGTTAGGTTAGGTGGGGTTTTTTGGTTAGGTTAGGTTAGGTGTGGGGTTTTAGCTAGGTTAGGTGGCTTTGTTAGGTTAGGTGGGGGTTAGGTTAGGTTGTGGGGTTTGGTTAGGTTAGGTTAGGTGGGGTTTAGTTAGGTTAGGTTAGTGTGGTTAGGTTAGGTTAGGTGGGGTTTTGATTAGGTTAGGTTAGGTGGGGTTTTAGTTAGGTTAGGTTAGGTGGGGTTTTTGAGTTTAGTGGGGTGTTAGGTTAGGTTAGGTGGGGTTTTGATTAGGTTAGGTTAGTGGTTTGGTTAGGTTAGGTTAGGGGTTTTGTTAGATTAGGTTAGGTGGGGTTTGGTTAGGTTAGGTTAGGTGGGTTTAGGTTAGGTTAGGTGGGGTTTGATTAGGTTAGGTTGGGTGTGGGGCTTTGGTTAGGTTAGGTTAGGTGGGGTTTGGATTAGTAGGTTAGGTTGATTAGGTTAGGTCAGATGAGGACAATTTAGTATAAATTTTGGTCAGGCAATAATAACAATAATAATGATAATAATAATAACAAAATAATAATAATAATAATAATAATAATAATAATAATAATAATAATAATATTAACTACTACTACTAATAATAATAATAATAAAATAAATGAAGAAAAATAGTATAAAAAGTTAAATTTCGAACGTCAAACCAGCGACAAAATAATAACAATATTCGTAGTCTTTCTAAAATCCCCGGCCAAAAACACCACCGGTAAAATAAGCTCTAAACCCAATACCCGACATACATACATACATACATACACACATGCAGTAAAATCAATAGAGAAAACTGATAATCCAAATTAAAACTAAAAAAATGCACATCAGGAAATTTGAATATTCCCAGAGCTGGTTCAACGGTATGGATATTCCGTTAGTAAAATGTACATTGACACCCAAAAAAATAAAATTGGTATATAAATTTCATACACGACATCGCCAACTATACAAAATAGAATACAAGTGATAAAATCCCCACTGGCAACTATACACCACTGAATAAATATATATTAAAATGACAATTGGCAACTCGATGACGTCTCCCTCCTCCCCCCACGTCCTCCGAGTGCAATCCCTCCCTCCTCCCCCCCACCCCCACGTCCTCCGTATGCCCCTCCCTCTCTCCCCCTTCCCTCCCTCCCTCTATTGTTTCCCGGTCAGTGTGAGCGGTGACGCGGTGCAGGGTGGATGGCTCTCTCTCCTGATAATTATAATGGCTCGGGGTCCTGCCCAATGATGGTGTAGGGGAAGCACAAGGGGAGGAAATAAAGACTCGTGGGGAGAATAAACCGAGGAATCGATATGTGTAAGAGAGACACAGAGAGAACGAGGGAATTATGAAGATTGAAATCACTAAATAGAAAATAATTGACTTTTTATATCAGTAAACTTAGTAGGGATATTTTTTGACGGCATTGAGTAAAAGTTTATTTATATTTTGTAATAAAGGGAGTATGGTAGGTGACAGTAAATGATCACCTGAAGATTAGGCCTCCCATCAGCTTAGGCCACGTTGGGTTATTGTAGGTCAGGTTAGATATTAGAGTAGGTCAGGTCAGGTTAAAGAAAGGTAGGTTAGATTAGGTTATTTTATAATTTAGTTATAAATTTGGTTAGAATTAGGTTAGGTTAGGCCACTCACACTATCACATTAACCGCATCAGCAAGCTCTATAAATGCTAGCTGTGACTGACTCGTCCCAAGTGACTCACCCTCATGACCACTCCTGACTCACTGCTCTGTTGACCCTGGCTGCTGTACACAGGAAACCAGTGTTTTTTATGCCAGTTATTAATGAAGTTATGAGCTGTTTCCGGGCACTTTTGGCAGCTGTGGGAGATAGGGGGGGGGGTGTTATTTGTGTATGAGGACTTATGGTTGGGGTTATTGTTTGTATTGTTGTTATTGTTATTTTTTGTTGTTATTTATTGTTATTGTTGTTGTATTTCTGTTATATATTGTTTTTGTTATTTAATATTATTTTTTTATTATTATTTTTATTATTGTTATTGTTATTACTGTTGTTATTTTTATTTTTATTATTGTTATTTTTTATTATTGTTATTTTTAGTATTGTTAATATCTAACGTAACTTAACCTAACTTTAGCTGACTTACACTAACGTGACCTAAGTTGGGCTTGCTTAGGTTAGGTTAGGTTAGAATAGATTACAACCAGAAAACGAAAATAATCTATAATTTAGTTGTATTGTTGCATCATAACTTACGAGAAATAATCACCGTAAGATCTTATGATAATCGGGACGGTAGTAGTAGCAGTAGTGTCGTAACCTCTTCCTAATTGGCACAGCACATCACGCCAAGGAAGAAATTAGGTAAGGTAAGGGAAGCGTCGATTAATTTTAGGCGGGTATAAGCTGCTGGTCTCTGTTGTCTCATTGTGATAATTGCCAAGATTTTTCAGCGCTAGAATTGGCTGCTCTAGGGTCGGTAGGTTGGGGTGTGGTGGGGGTGGGGGGGGGTGAGGGAGGAGGGGGGAGAGGGAGGAGGGTGGGGGGTAGTGGGTGAGGGAGGAGGGGTAGGGGGAGGGTGAGGGAGGAGGGGTAGGGGAGAGGGTGAGGGAGGAGGGGTAGGGGGTAGTGGGAGAGGGGGGAGGGGTAGGGGGTAGGGTGAGGGAGGAGTGGGGAGGAGGGTGAGGAGGGAGGGGTAGGGGGAGAGGGAGACAGGAGGGGTAGGGGTGGTGGTAGAGAATCACACCTCCCGGTAAAATTATAATAAAAGTTTAGGTATGTAAATTTGTCGCCTGTTAGCCCCGGTTGGTTATTTTAGAAGAGTAATTTCGTTTGTTACTTTGGTATAGTATAAACTGATGTATTGTATCCCTGCACACACACACACACACACACACACACACACACACACACACACACACACACACACACACACACACACACACACACACTGATGCTTCAGACTAGTGTGACGGAAAAAAAACATAATCTATATAAGAAAAAAAATAGCTCAAGACTCCCTAGCCGACGCCACACTCGCTCTATAGGCCCCGAGACCTTGTTAGGGGTCTATTAGGACAGGGGGCCCCATATCACTTGCAGGCTACCATACGAATCTAACGCAGAGGAGATTTTTATATTCCCCAACAGCCATATAACGCTCATGAGGGCTCAGGTTTATGTAGACATTAAAGTGGGAACGATCTTGTCCATCATCGTAAAGCCGGGGCAGGCGGGTCTCCCTCTCCTCACCTTATAACGAAACTTAAACTCAAATGGGATCTTCGGCGGTGTTTATGATGTTTTACACACTTGGCACTCATGACCTGCCTGGCTACCTGCACTCATATATATGTGTGTGTGTGTGTGTGTGTGTGTGTGTGTGTGTGTGTGTGTGTGTGTGTGTGTGTGTGTGTGTGTATGTGTGTGTTTAGTATTATGCATAAGTATGATTGTTAATAAAACTAATTATATTTAATACATTCGTGGTGAGTAAATTATCATCCAAGATGTTTGTTAAATTTAGCCGTGCAAATACAATGTTGATTATAATGCAACATTTTGGCGCTCACCAAAGTCTATTATTTTCCGTAATTTCAGGTCCACGAGCGTCTAAGAATTTGACGTCATTCCCTCACCTGCTTCAGTACACAGGTAAGTACAGGTGTAACTCTCACTAACAATTTGTACAGTAATTAACAAGTTTTAATGACGTAAGTCGTTTTCGTAGACGATCATGAAGTCGGATTTAGTGATATTATTGTTTACATCGGGTAGAAGGGGGAGGGAGGGGGTGGGTAGTGGGAGGGAGGAGGGGTGGGTAGAGGGAGGAGGGAGAGGGGTGGGTTGTGGGAGGGGTGGGGAGAGGAGAGGAGGGGAGGGGGTAGTAGGAGGGGGAGGAGGGGTGGGTAGAGGGAGGGAGGGAGAGGAGAGGAGGGTGTGAGGAGGGGAGAAGAAGGAGGGTTGAGGGAGGAGAGGATACATGGTGGTGTAGGGAGGAGCGTACTGTGGTGGAAATTTCCCTTGTTTCCATATAGGAGATGAGGGGGGAGGGAGGCGTAAAATAAGGGTGAGAGTATTAGGTTAATATCTCCCTATTTTCAATGTACAAGAGGGAGGGAAGGAGAGAGGGTGATAAAAGTCAGAAGAGGGAGAGGAGAAGAAAGGGTAGGGGTGAGGAGGTTGAAGGAAAGGGGAGGAGAGAATACAAATATTGGGGGAGAGGAAGAGAGAATAAAGGGGAAGAGAGAGGAGAGGAAGTGATGAGGACAGAAAAGAGAAGGAGAGAGGAGGCAAAAAGAGAGGGAGAATGTTGGGGAGGAAATGAGATCAAAGGGGAGGGAGAGAGGGTAGACGCCAAAGGGGAGAATAGGGTAAGAATATAGGGAGAAACGAGGGAGGTAAAGGCAGAAGGTAGGAAAAGGAAGAGAGAGAGAGAGAGAGAGAGAGATAGGAGGGAGGGGGGTTACCTACCTCTCGTCCACACTAGTTACCCTGTCAACATATTTTGTTCCCCTTTGATTATATTGTAATTAACGTTGATTTAATTTATCACGTAATACCTGTCTGTACCTGTAATAATAACCAGGTAACGTCTCTTTTAAATCATTACCATAAACTGGACAAATTTACATAATGTCTTAATTCGGTGTTATGTTGTTTGTTATTGTTTGTCTCGCGTGTAAGTGGGTGACATAGATCTGACGGCACTGCACTCGATCGTCTTAATTTCCATCAACTGTAACGTCAGGTGCCTGGTGTTTTTGTTTTGTTTTATTTTTAGGATTTTATTTTTCAATGTTTTTATTTTCTCATTTTATTCTTTATTGAGTTTCTATGATATTTTAGGTAACAAAAAATTATGTTCCTATGTCTGTAATTATTAAATGAAGTGATAATTATGTCATGTTATTTTGACACAGTTGAAAGAACGTTTATATGTTCATTATTATTGTTATTCGTCTTTATTTGAGTGTTTACAATCACCATAATTCACCACTCATTAGTTCACCATCACTATAATAGTTACCATCATCACCATAATTTATCACACATCAACATTATTCATTAAAGATCACTATAATTGCCACACTATCACCATCACCACCACACACACCCCACCACCATCACTTCACCACCACACCACACCTCACACCACCACACCTCACCATCACCACCACCACCACTACACTCACCCCATCTCACCATCCACCATCACCACCACACTCCCACCACCACACCACACCCCCACCACCACACCACACCCCACCACACCCCACCCCACTGTCACACACCCCTCACCACACACCAGGACACAAAGGGATCATCTGTGTGGGGTGGGATTTACATTACAAAGTGGAGTGTGATTGAAGTCCTAGTAAAGAAACGAATGAATTCAGTCCAAGTCCGCGGTGCTCTGATTGTGTATTCACGGCAACGCTCACAATTATTACTGCAGAGTCAAATGTATTGTAGGGAAATGATGGTAAAATATGTGGAGGGAGGGTGTGTGGGGGAGGAGGGTCTGTGTGGGGAGGGTGTGTGTTTGGGGAGGGGGTGTGTGGGGAGGAGGGTGTGTGGGGAGGGGTGTGTGTGTGGGGGAGGGGTGTGTGTGTGGGGAGGGGTGTCTGTGTGGGAGGGGTGTGTGTGTGGGGAGGGGTGTGTGGGGAGGAGGGTGTGTGTGGGGAGGGTGTGTGTGTGGGGAGGGTGTGTGTGGGGAGGTGTGTGGGGGGAGGTGTGGGGAGGAGGGTCTGTGGGAGGGGTGTGTTTTGGGGAGGGGTGTGTGTGGGGGAGGAGGGGTGTGTGTGTGGGGGAGGGGTGTGTGTGTGGGAGTTGTGGGGAGGTGTGTGGGGAGGGTGTGTGTGGGGAGGGGTGGGGAGGAGGGGAGGGAGGGTGGGGGGAGGGGTGTGTGGGGAGGAGAGGTGTGGGGGGAGGGGTGGGGAGGA
>NW_024738608.1:6233504-6238504 GCF_018991925.1 Homarus americanus | reverse complement strand
CCATCTTGTTTTGTTATCATTTTATTAATATTTTTGTGGGGTACTGTTTCTGGTGTTTCTTGGTGCTTTGTTTGTTGTTGTTTTTGTTGTTGTTGATATCGAGGGAAGGGTTTCATCAGCGCCGAGCATTATGTTGAGGCCGGTAATGTGTTCCCTGGTGTTTTGTGTAGTGAGTCCCGCCCCTCCCCCCCCTCCCTCCGTTTTACGGTAATTCCTCCTACATTATTAATAAACACAACATTGACTTTGTCCTTACATCACCTGCCTTCCCTAATTTAATACAATTCACTCCCTAATACAAATTTGGTTCCAGAGTTTTCATAATGTAATTTCTTGGTTATACAGATGCAATGACTCTGAGGTGTATGGTATACTGTCACCCCTTCTAGCTATGAGTACTTACATACACTTTATATATTTTATATATATATTATGCAGGTAACCTTTAGGAAGCACAAACACGAGAAGATACAAGCACACTCGTGATTATTTACGTTCCCGGGCAGTACAAAAGATGTACTGTACTCCTATTGTACTGCCCGGGAATGTGAATAATTAAGAAGGCATCTGTACCTTTTGTGTTTGTCTTCCTTAGTACTTTCCTATATATATATATATATATATATATATATATATATATATATATATATATATATATATATATATATATATATATATAGTATAATAATAATAAATCAGTAACAATCAGTTAACTCTTCGTAACATCACTTATTCCTGTACCATTCAAGTTTTTTTGTCATGAACAAGGGCGATTTATTAACTAACTATGTGGAACATTTTCATCGTAATAATTGAATTTGCCTCAGACAGATGTGAAGTATGTGAGACATACTGTAATATTACCATATACGAATTATGCTCCATTATATTGTAGCAATAAAAACCCTTTAACGAGTAGTGCCTTGCCACCACCACCAGCAGGAGCCGTGTCCCCCAGCAGGAGTAGTATGTCAGCCGTGTCATACAGCAGTAGTACCACACGTCACCCAAAAGTCGTGCCCTCTCCTCTGATGGACAGCGTCAGTGGAGCGTGTGGCAGCGGCGGTCACCTGGGTAGCACTCAGGTGGCTGGGGGGCTGAGGGGTGGCTGGGGGCTGGAGGGGTGGCTGGGGGCCGAGGGGGCTGGGGGGCTGGAGGGGTGGCTGGGGCTGGAGGGGTGGCTGGGGGCTGTGAGGGGTGGCTGGGGGCTGGAGGGGTGGCTGGGGGCTGGAGGGTGGCTGGGGCTGAGGGGTGGCTGGGGGCTGGAGGGTGGCTGGGGGCTGGAGGGGTGGCTGGGGGCTGAGGGGTGGCTGGGGCTGGAGGGGTGGCTGGGGGGCTGGAGGGGGTGGTGAGGTTAGGTTATTGATATGGATGGGTTGGTCTGACGGTGCTTAAGGGAGGAGGAGGAGGAGGAGGAGGAGGAGGCTGTTGTTGTTGTTGTTGTTGTTGTCGTTACCGATGTCGTTGTCGTCATTGTTGTTGTTGTATTGGTTGTGTGTGCCAGTTATTTGTTCCGGGTTGTATAGAGAGCGATTGTTTAATAAAAGTTCGCATTATTTTGTTTTCTTCTGTTTTTTCTCGTATTTTTTCTTTATAAAAATTGTATAGTTTGTAGTGTCTGTTCTTTAACCCTAGTGAAGGAAGGGATGGTTATATTTGACTATAGCTCTTTCTTTCTTTCTTTCTTTCTTTCTTTCTTTCTTCCTGGCTTTAACCTTGATAAAAAACACACCTCAATTCTTTTCTTTTTAGAGGACAGGTTTGAGTTTTAAGGGATCATATATCAGGTGAGTGGTGAAGCTTGTTGTTCTGAGTCTTTCATCGCCACAGATCCTTCATTCTAAGTCCTCTTTACCCTCCAAAACATCGAGGTGATATTGGGGGTTAAAGGAGACGGTTCATTTAGGGTGAGGTGAGGGGAAGGGTGAGGTGGGGTGAGGTGAGGGGAAGGGTGAGGTGGGGTAAGGTGAGGTGAGGTGGGTGAGGTGAGAGGAGGGGTGAGGGATGAGGGGTGTTTTAAGTTTCGGGGTTGACGGGGTATAGGCTGATGGGTGAGACTCACTCACACACACACACTCACACACACACACACACACACACACACAAACACACACACACTCCCACAACCACCTCCCACACACCCCCCACAACCACCACACCCCCTCCACCACACACCTCAATTCGCAGTTATTTCAGAATTCTCAGCAGACGTAATTACCGATAGCTGGCTGCACCTGACCTCTTACCTTGATTAGTCCTCAGTGTGAAACTTGGGGAATTAACGAAATTTCAGCTTGGTTAGACCTTGGCTTGTGATGGTGGTCGATACCCCAGTGACAACAAAGCGAGGTGAGGGGGGGGGTGTAGTTTCTCGTGTGGCGTCTGTTGTTATGATGATGCCTGGTGTTGAGAGAGAGAGAGAGAGAGAGAGAGAGAGAGAGAGAGAGAGACGTGAATGAGTCTTATCTCCTGCACAGTACATGATTTCTGTGATTCTCTCTGTGGCATTACCTCTCACCATTCACTCCTACACACACACACACACACACACCTTCATCATACTCCAAAACTGTCTCTCTCTCTCTCTTTCTCACTCTCTCAATAACTCTCTCTGTGGTATAATATAATGAGTATAATGAGGAGGGTTATAATGAACATAGTAATGATACTCGCTGCAGAAAATTACGTCCTTATGGCAAGAATAATAAATAGGTCTAATAATACTTGAAGAGTGTGTGTGTGAGTGTGTGTGTGTGTGTGTGTGTGTATTATTTTACGCTGCTTATTTACATATTACGCGAAACGATTAAACAAAAGACGATCAAGACTAAACAAAAGACTATCAAGACTAAACAAAAGACTATCAAGACTAAACAAAAGACTATCAAGACTAAACAAAAGACTATCAAGACTAAACAAAAGACTATCAAGACTAAACAAAAGACGATCAAGACTAAACAAAAGACGATCAAGACTAAACAAAAGACGATCAAGACGAAACAAAAGACGATCAAGACTAAACAAAAGACGATCAATACTAAACAAAAGACGATCAAGACTAAACAAAAGACTATCAATACGAAACAAAAGACGATCAATACGAAACAAAAGACGATCAAGACTAAACAAAAGACGATCAAGACTAAACAAAAAACGATCAAGACTAAACAAAAGACTATCAAGACTAAACAAAAGACGATCAAGACTAAACAAAAGACGATCAATACGAAACAAAAGACGATCAAGACTAAACAAAAGACGATCAATACGAAACAAAAGACTATCAAGACTAAACAAAAGACGATCAAGACTAAACAAAAGACTATCAAGACTAAACAAAAGACGATCAAGACTAAACAAAAGACGATCAAGACTAAACAAAAGACGATAAGACTAAACAAAAGACTATCAATATGAAACAAAAGACGATCAATACGAAACAAAAGACTATCAATATGAAACAAAAGACGATCAATACGAAACAAAAGACTATCAATATGAAACAAAAGACGATCAATACGAAACAAAAGACTATCAATATGAAACAAAAGACGATCAATACGAAACAAAAGACTATCAATATGAAACAAAAGACTATCAATATGAAACAAAAGACGATCAATACGAAACAAAAGACGATCAAGACTAAACAAAAGACGATAAGACTAAACAAAAGACGATCAAGACTAAACAAAAGACGATCAATACGAAACAAAAGACGATCAAGACTAAACAAAAGACGATCAAGACTAAACAAAAGACGACCAAGAAGCGATCACGGGTCATCTTCCTCATCATCCCAACACTAATACACCGACTATTTTTTTTTACCTTACGTCAAAAAACAAAAGAAAAACAAAATCCCACCAAAATATGAAGGTTTAGACGTCTTGTGCATAAAAACCCGCCAAGACAATGTGTATATTTTTGCTTTTATTTTTACCTTCTTTTTTTAACCTTTCGTGACTAACAATAGATACTTTAGAATATTACCGAGCGCATTAAAAATATCTATTGTTTTGGAAGTCTATCAGAACGTGAAGACAAAACAAAAGATGTCAGTCAAGCGTTTATTGGTTTGGGTACTGGTGGTGGTAGTTGTAGTGGTGGTTGTAGTGATGGTGGTTATTGTGGTGGTGATGGTTAGTGGTGATGGTTAGTGGTGATGGCGGTGGTGGTGTTGCTCTCGGTGTAAATAAAATCGCTCCCTGGAGGATTATTTCGTGTTTAAGTATTGGTGTGGTTAGGTTAAGTTTCCGTCCCTCCCGCACGCTGAAGAAGGCAACGACGACGATATTGTCAGCAGGGAAAAAGCGGCCAGTGTCAGGACCTATCAGCGGGGAGGACAGGAAGCACGGAAGAATGTCAGTTTTTCTCTGTGTGTGTGTAGGAGGCAGTGCAGCTGAGACCCGGGGAGTGAGAGAGAGAGAGAGAGAGAGAGAGAGAGAGAGAGAGAGAGAGAGAGAGAGAGAGAGAGCTAACCTGGAGCATCAACTTATAAAATTACACCTCAGGTCTCACAGGGTACAGGGCAATTAGCACACCTTTACTGCTAGTCACACTCAAATTACTCCAATTACCCTTCCAAAGTGGGGCACGATTTGGATACTAGGAGGCTGCTAGCTCACTATTTTCCCTCGTAACTGAAGATATGAACCGTTCTCTAACCTCTGGGAAAATTGTGAGGGAAATAATGGGAAAATTATAGTATGGGAAAAAATTGAAAATGATTATAATCTGGGAAAATGGGAAATTATAATGAGGGAAAAAATGGGAAATTATAATGAGGGAAAAAATGGGAAATTATAATGAGGGAAAAAATGTGAAATTATAATGAGGGAAAAATGGAAAATTATAATGAGGAAAAAATGGGAAATTATAATGAGGAAAAAAGGGAAATTATGAGGGAAAATGGGAAATTATAATGAAAGAAAAATGGGAAATTATAATGAGGAAAAAAATAAAATTATATGGGAAAATGGTATCGAAATATGCTTGAG